>NC_090438.1:344619787-344922817 GCF_031143425.1 Pleurodeles waltl
CTGGACTTTGGTAAGTCAGCTCTTTACTACTATCACCCCTCCTACCTGCATGCCATCACATTCCCCCACCCTTACCCTCACTCCCATCACTTCACCACCTACCACATACCCCACCATCAGAACCCACTCATCCCAATACCAAGCCCTGCATGTAACACCAATGCATGGACACCCCTCACAAACCTGCATGGACACCCATTACTAAAACATGCACATTAGAGAGAATAACCTAGCCCACAAAATCACTACTCACACAAGCCAAAGCTGCCAGGGCAATAACAACCATAGAGGGCAACACGCCCAGCCACAAGATAACACACACAGAAACATTAACACTGCATTTACATCCCCACAGGTCCCCCACCCAACGTCAACGGAGAGGAGGTGCCAGCAACTTCCCGTCTACCCCCAGAAGAGGTCTACAGTGATGACAGCTGCCCTGGATGTCTGTATCTGGATGACCAACCTGGCAGATCAGAGATCTCTGGACAGTCGGTAACCCAGGCACAGTCCCATACCACCACAGAGCCTCCCCCTCAGGAAATACCAACACATTACCCACCCAGCGGGCCCATACCTCTGTCCTCAGGGCACGTCAATCAGCAGTGTGTCCACCACTACAGGGACCCCAGCTCACCCCACAAACACAGGAAGATCAGGGTCCTGGGGCCAGTGGCAGTGGGCACACGGTTCAGGGGACAGAGGTACAGGACAACAGGGAAGCTGGGAGGACTGCTGTGTGACAGGGGGAGGACAGGCCCAGGGAAGCGACTATTCAGGAGGCACTCCCCAACATCCTGGGAGCATACCACTATTACCAGGAGACAATCGGCCAGATACTGGACAAGTTGCAGGAGACCCAGCGGCTGCAGGAGGGACAGTACCTGGGGATCAGGGAGGACTTGAAGGACATAAACACCACCCTGGTCTCCATTGCAGGGGTGCTGGCAGACATGGCCACCACCATGAGGGAGGCAGTGGCATACCACCAGGCCCCTGACACTAGCCAAACCGATGAACAGCCTTCCACCTCTGCTGCCGCTAGTGGACAGGAGGCAACACCACAGGAACAACAGGCCACCAGCACCCCACCCCCTGCAGAAGGAGAACCACCCCACAAACGGTCCCTGTGATCCAGGCAGAAGCCAGAGAACATTGCCAAGACTCCTGCCAGGAAATAAGACCCTCCTGAATGTCACCCATGTGTCCAACTCTGTCACCCTGTCCACCTTGAACTGTCATTGCTCCCCTTCCTGTGCCCCCTTGAACAATGCACCTGTGATACAAACAGACTGGACTCTATCCTGGACATTCCTCCATCATCACCCAGCCCATTGCACATCCCCTACTAATCATTGCCACTTAAATAAACACCATTTGAATAAATGCAAGTATGGAGTCTGTCCAATCATTTAACCATGTATTCGTTTAACAAGCTTTAAACACTGCAATATAACTGTACAGCAATGTAAACATAGGAATGGCCTGTAGATGGCTGCAGGAGCGATAGTGGGGCACAAATATCTGAAAATAGAGATGCCAAAGGGTACAGTAAGTGGCCATAGAAGTGGGAATATCAGCCTGCCAGTGACAATGTCATACACAAAACTGTCAATGTAAAGTGTAATTACAGTGTCTTACCTGTGTGTCATTGGAAGTACTGTCATATTATTGCACTTCTGTTGTCCTCATCCTCATCCTCTGCCTCCTCATCCTCACTGTCCACAGGGTCCACTGCTGCCACACACCTATCTCCAGCCTCATTCTCCTGCAGACAAGGCAAGGTTGTGCAACATACAGCATGCCACGATTATCTGGCACACCTTCTTAGGCGAGTAGACCAGGGATCCACCTGTTACATGGAGGAAACAAAACCTGGCCTTCAGGAGGCTGAATGTCCTTTCCATTATTCTTCTTGTTCGCCCATGTGCCTCATTGTAACGTTCCTCTGCCCTTGTCCTGGGTTTCCTCACAGGGGTCAGTAGCCATGAGAGGTTGGGGTACCCAGAGTCACCTGCAAATATCGAGGGACAACTATTAGACACACACTAACCCTTAGGGCCCACACCATACCCATACACCAACATCCCCTGGGTGGAAACCAGGGCTCACCTATTAGACCCACCCTGTGCCTCTGGAGTTGAGCCATCACATATGGGATGCTGCTATTTCTCAGGATACAGGCATCATGCACAGACCCAGGATACTTTGCATTGACATGGGAGATGTACTGGTCTGCCAGGCACACTATCTGCACATTCATGGAGTGAAAGCTCTTTTGATTTCTGAACAGCTGTTCATTTCTCCCGGGTGGGACAAATGCAATATGTGTACCATCAATAGCCCCAATTATGTTGGGGATATGTCCCATTGCACAGAAATCAGCTTTCACTGTGGCCAAATCCTCCACCTTGGGGATATCAATGTAGCTGCGCATGTGTTTAACCAGGGCAGACAATACTCTGTCCTGTTTTGAGAGACAGGTGGGAATGAGGTAATTCCGCTGACATTGTGCGCCGTTGCAGGAGGCGGTCGAAAACCACTGTGAAACTCCTCATTGGATACCATTGGGCCCTATGTGTTACAGTGTCCAATGGTGATGTACGCCGGCGGTGACGGTACGCACCGCCACGGATGTGACTGCCATTTTCTATCTGTTCACCCACTTGCTACCTGACCTTCAACAGGAGAGGACCTGCACTGCAAGTGCTGCTGTGACCTGTGTCTGGAACCGACCATGGCTCGTGTCACTGGGGAAAGGGCCCCTGCCTTCACCACTGTGGAGTTGGAGAGACTGGTGGATGGGGTCCTACCCCAGTACTTAATGCTGTTTGGGCCTCCAGACCAACAGGTGAGTACACTGTGAGCACGATGAATGGGGCATGAATGCATGGAGTGCTGTGTGTGAGGGCCTCGTGTGGGGGGGGTTGGGGGAAGGGCCATGGGCAGTGTGCTGCATGTATGGTGGCCAATGTCTGTGCGTAAGGGGATGTGAGGGCTACGGTGGTTGACATGAGTGTAACAGGCAGAACGGTCTGACTGATACCTTTTGCTATGTATATTTCTCTGCAGGTCAGCGCCCATCAAAAAAACGGTATATGGTGTGCCATTGCCAAGGACGTGCGGACCCTGGGGGTCTACAGCACGTGGAGCATCCACTGTGGCAAACGGTGGGAGGACCTGAGACGCTGGGCACGGAAGACTGCAGAAGCACAGCTGGGGATGTCCTCCCAACGAGGAAGGGGTGCCCATCGAGCCCTGACCCCCCTGATGGCCCGCATACTGGTGGTGGCCTATCCGAAGCTGGATGGGCGCCTGGGGACATCACAGCAGCCACAAGGGGGTGAGTACAGTGCCCCAATATACTACTTGCGTATGGGAGGGTAGCATCCGGGTGGGGAAGTGGGCCTGTGGGTGCCTCTAGGCCAGGCTGGACAGTGCAGGGTAGGGCCCATGTTGGGCAGGGTCTGATGTCAACCTCCTCTAAACAAGCTAGTAGGTCTCCACTACTGGACAGTGATCTGTGGGTCTCAGGAATGCTGCAATTTGCATTAGCTATCCCTGTCCATGGGCTGGTGACTAGCATTGTGACTGGTAGTGCATCGCCTAGTTGCGTAGGGTTTTCCCTGTGTGTGAGTGTGTTGTGTACGCCAACGGTGGTGTCGTTGCCACCATTGACCAAGGGTATCCTTTGTCCCCCCTTTTTGTTTCGTCACCTTGTCCTTATATGCATTAGCATCATCTGGCGGAGGAGCAGAGGCACCGGAGACGGGGAGAGCTGCACAGACCCCAGGAGGCCGAATCCACTGATTGTGAGGGCATTGTGGGAGGCAGGGTGAGGGGAGCACCGCAGCGGAGACTGGAGGGGACAGTTCTGACAGTGATACCTCCTCCGATGGAAGCTCCCTGGTGGTGGAGGACACCTCTGTGCCCACCTCAACTACAGGTACAGCGGCCCCCACCGGTACCAGCACTGCCCTCCCAGAAGCCCCTCAGCATATTTCCTGTGCCCGCTCACCCAGGAGGGTGGGCATCTCCTTTGCCCCAGGCACCTCAGGCCCTGCCCCGGTTAGCCCTGCTGCCTTGAGTGAGGAAGCTATTGACATCCTGCGATCAATCTCTGTTGGGCAGTCAACCATTGTGAATGCCATCCAGGGGCTGGCAGCCCATGTGCAACAAACAAATGCATTCCTGGAGGGCATTCACTCTGGCATGGCGGCCCAACAGAGATCAATCCAGGCTCTGGCCTCCTCCCTGATGGCAGCCATTGTCCCTGTTTCTAGCCTCCCTCCTCCGCCCTCCTCTGCCCAATCCCATTCCCCTCAACCCCAACCTATCCCAAACACACAGGCAGGCCAGCATGCACCCAGGACAACACACAGGAGTGGTTCAGGCAAACACAAGCACCACATATCATCCCACAGGCACACAAACACCATCCAGATGCAGACATACCAACATCCACTATCTCCACTGTGTCCCCATCCTCCTCATCTTCCACCTCCCTCCCAAGTAGTGTCTACACTCACACCTGCATGCACTACATCCTCATCCACTACCACCATCACGCCTATCACTACATGCCCCCCACTGGCAGTCACCCCCCCCACATCCATACACACGTCCCCTGTGTCCTCTCCCACTGTGTCTGTGCCCCTCCTCCCAAAGTACACAAACGCAAGCACTCAGACACCCAACAGCCATCCACCTCACAACAGCACCCAGCCCATGCACCTGCACCCAAACACAGCAGACACCTCCTACAAACCCTCTTCCTCCACTCCCAAACCTTCACCCTCTTCCCACCCAATGTCCCTAAGAAGCTTTTCCTCTCCACCATTAACTTCTTCCCTACCCCTCTCCCACCCCCTTCACGTCAGGCCAGGGTGAAGAAAACTCAGGCAAGCACCTCAGCCAACCAGTCCAGGGGCACAGTAGTGTCGACAGCTACTACAGGTGGGAGAGGATCCTGGGCACCAGGCAGCAACACTGACAGGGTGCCTGCACCAGGTGCATCAAGGAAGGAAAGGAGGCACCACCAGCTGGGACTAGGAAGATCAAGGAGGCACCACCAGCTGCGACTAGGAAAGGCAAGGATGCACCACCAGCTGCAGGTGTGAAAGGCAAGGGGCAATCACCGGCTGCTGACAGGAAGGGCAAGGGGCCTGCACCAGCAGGCAGGAAGGACAGGAGGCCTGGTGCTGGGACTCATTATGAGCCCTCACCACCAACCATGGTGGTTCGGCCGTCTGAGGCTGCAGGGGATGCGCTGGAGCCTCCCCCCACCACTGCTAGCACCGCCACCAGCACCACTGTCATAAGCAGCAGCCCCAGTGGGCAGCTGTCTGAGGCTGCACGGGATGGAGCCTCCCCCCACCACTGCCAGCCCCAACACAAGCCCCGCCGCTGTTACCACTGAGCAGCCGTCCCTGCCGGTGGACAATGTGTAGTCCTGCATCCATGGGCTATTGTGCGGCCTGGCTCCTGCAAATCCTGTGGGTATGACGCCCAGCTGAGAGACTGTGACCTTCCACTCCCCAAGATCTGCATCACTGGGCACGATGCCCCCTCCAGAACCAGTGGAGAAGACATCCACTCACCCCATCCTCCCCAGGATGAAGCTCTCTGGGCACAATGCCCCCTCCAGAACCAGTGGAGAAGCCATCCACTCACTCCATCCTTATCAGGATGAAGCACACTGGGCACAAGGCCCCATTCAGGACCAGTGGAAGAAGCCATCCACTCACCCCATCCATCTTAGGATGAAGAACACTGGGCACAAGGCCCCCTCCAGAACCAGTGGAAGAAGCCATCCACTCACCCCATCCTTCCCAGGATGAAGCACACTGGGCACAAGGCCCCCTCCAGAACAGTGGAAGAAGCCATCCACTAGAGAGACTGTGGCCTTGCACTTCCCAGGACCAGGCAGTGGGCAAACCACCCACTTGAGAGACTGTGGCTTTGCTCTCCCCAGGACCAAGCAGTAGGCAAACCACCCACTTGAGAGACTGTGGCTTTGCACTCCCCAGGACCAAGCAGTGGGCAAACCACCCACTTGAGAGACTGTGGCTTTGCACTCCCCAGGACATTGCACAGGGCATGTAGCCCCCTCCAGGACCTATGGTGTTGTACCATCTTCTGGCTGAGGTGCCCCCCCATTCCCTGTCCCCCTGAGGTGCCTGTTTATTTTCGACCTGATGCCCCTACAGTGTTCTCTCTGTGTTGTTGCAGGAGTGAGGTGGGGCCTTGGCCTATGTGTTGTGGCCCTGTGGCCCACAGACATTGAGGACTGGGCAGTGTCCCTTCATTTGTAAATATGTATATACGCATGTAATTTAATGCACTTATTCATGTTTAATCGTATTACACTCACTTTCTTCAAATCATTTTGTCCTTGCATTATTCCTGAGGGGTACGCGGTGGATATGTAATGTTACTGCATCTGGTTGTGTGTATGGTGTTGGGGGTGGGGGTGTTGCGTGTTGCATGTGTATGTCACTCTCTTTTTCCTCCCCCCTCACTTGTGTGCTAGGCAGCAGTACTCATCGTGGTCGTCTTCGCCGGATTTGATGTTCATAATGCAGAAAAAGGTAGACGAGCATGGGAAATATGTGCAACTCGGGCTCCATGGAGTCATGGTTGTTCCCTGAGTTTCCAGAGGTGAGTCCTTTGACTTCTGTGTTCTGTTTCTGCCGTGCTTTTGATGTCGTTGGTACTGCCCCGGAAAAGCTGGTGGATAGGCTGGTCATAATGCAGTGGGTGGTACATTGTCTTCCGCCTGGCTGTTGGCGGTTACTGCCGTGGTGCTTGTTGCTACCGCCGTGGCAGTCGGTGTGTTGAAGTGGCTGTCTGCCTGAGCGGTTTCCGCCATGGTCATAATTCCGCCGCTTTATCACTGACCGCCAGGGTTGTAATGATGGCTATAGTCTATAATGAACTCTCCACCCAGTGTATAGAGAGTCATTCTGCTGGCTGCAAGAAATTTGTTACATAGTGTTAGAGCGACCAATGACAGGCTGGAAAAGTGATCATTAATTT
Source organism: Pleurodeles waltl (assembly GCF_031143425.1). Taxonomy (NCBI): domain Eukaryota; kingdom Metazoa; phylum Chordata; class Amphibia; order Caudata; family Salamandridae; genus Pleurodeles; species Pleurodeles waltl. Next base: position 344,626,826 of record NC_090438.1, read on the forward strand.
TTTTCCCAGAGAGTCTTGCTTTTGTTGGTTTATTCTAGGGACCCTGTTTGGGCATGTGTGTGTCATGAGGATTTGCATATCTAAAAGTGTTAAAGTCACAAGACTTTAATCTAACACTGTTGAGTTGGGAAACTCAAGAGTTAGGAAAAGCACAAGCTACTGATTCTAACTCTTCCAAAAAATAGTTTCACAGCTGCTTTTTGATCAATGTTAAGTTTATCAAAAGTAACCTACATACTGGGCTAGAGGTGAGTAATTTTTCTATTATGATGGCCTGGCATAAAGGGCATGTTGAATTTAACAATCTCTTTTATACTGGTTTATATGTATGTCGACAGCACTTCTGATGGTCTACCAAACCTACTGTACGAGCCTGCCAGTGTAGTAAATTCTTGGAAGAAGTCCAGAGGAATAGAGTTTTTGCTTCATGTCTCCTGGAGACAAATGATGTCCCAATTTAGAAGGAATGCTGAGGTGCATTCTGATCCTGCAGTACCATTTTTAACTACATAGCAAGTTAAAATTGTGAGAGTGTTTAACAGTGACTCACAACTTACTTCCTGTAATTCTGTAAGAGAGGAGCACCGTTTTAGGATACTCCCCAGTATAAGTGGGAGGCAGTTTCAGTCATCTTCCTGGGACTTCGAAGGGATTCTAAGAGACTGACAATATTGCTGTCTGCCATCGGTGCACGTAATGCTAATTGCTTCAGATATGTTTGATATAGGATCAAATGCACCTGTGGTTCCCTTTAGAATGCTTCGAACTACTTATTTTCTCTGGGCCTGTTTTATGTTGTACAGCTAATACCAAGGGATATTTTTCTCTAACTTTGTTGCTCAAATTAATCTCTCATTTTGCTAGTAGATTTTTTTAAATAAATACCAAGTTTAATAGGTTTTTAGTTGTCCACGTTACTTGTGTGGCCTCCTTCTGCAGAGTGGTCGGACGTTGTATTACCAGATGCTAAGAACATCATGGGAAGTTAGAAATGAGAGAGATGGAATGTGGTCAGGAAGGCGGAGAATGTTACTGTGATTGGGAATGTCCTCAGGTCCTCTGGATGGATATTATGGAGAAAAAATCAGAATGCTGGAATCTATTTCTTGCTCCTGAAAATGGACAGTGATGGATGTACTGGTCGGTATCTCTATGATAACCATACTATAGTTCCTTGGCATTTTCAAATTTGCTAATGAATTTGCGACTATATGGCCTGGTATTTCTAATCTAGAATCTATTTCAGTACCTCTTTGACTTTGTTTGGTGAGTGCAGACTGAGGTGCACTAGTGTAACCTGGGTTTGCTGGCCTTTTTGCAAGGCCTGTTGTAGAAAATGATTGAACAGGTTGGTTGGTTGACAGGATATATTCTCTCCAAAGTTAATAACCGCCTTTCCTTTGAGGAAGCGTTGTTGTGACCCTTACTCTCCTGTCAAGAGCAGTAGCTGGACTATCAGGATTCTTATTTGTTTGTGGTGATCGTCATCTCATTGGAATGTTTTCTAGATGCATAATATTAGTATCTTCAGGGTTAATTAATAATAGTCCTTCAGCTAATGTACTAACTGAAGAGTTGAACCCAATAGATGGCAAGGTCACTTCTAGCAAAATACATTTTAACTTCTGCTTGGGCAGGTTTAGTTTAAAAAAATGGATAGACCTGCTTAACAGTGGTTGACCTGAGTGTGATTGTCTTCTGCCTGAGTGATTTAGCCTGTTTCTTTAGTTTTTTTTCTTTTCCTTTCTGCGCAGTGGGTGTGTAGATAGATTATTATCTAGAGTGACATGTGAGCCACTAGATTGAATGAGGTGACTCTGATAGAGCGGTCCGTACTAATAATTTTACCTGTTTTGGACGCTCTTTAGGCCGATGAATCTTTTGACTTAGTGGGAACTCTCTGTACTCTTATATCGATCAGTCGCATCAAATCAATAATCAATAACGAACATAAGCAACACCTTGAACAACATAACACTTTACAATTAATCCAGAATACATTTCGGCGAACCCTGACCTTTCAGTCAGGAATAACCACACCAGTTTATTGCGAAGTTAGTGAATTTATTTCCCTATATTAACAAAGCTAGCACAATGTAAATGTTTCTCAACACCAAATGATAAACATATATGAACATTAATAGCTGTCCATAACGTCGAAACAAGTGTAATCTATGTAGCATTTGAATCACAAGGCATTCGATAATAGCAATGCAAATCACTAATACGATAATCTGTAATGAACTAATTGCATACATTTAGTCAGCATAACAAGATCTCAAATTGCATCGTGCGACATATGGAATCCTCGTCTAACCTCAAATTAGCATCGGCATGTGGGACTTCATGCAAAAACAATTTAGCAACATTAATTTAGAAAACTCCTAACTAGGGATCTTACCAAAAATCAGCAGTTGGTTACCTAAAAGGAACACAATGCAATTTTACAATTTCCTTTCATATTTACCAATTACGATCAGCATACAAGGAAGTCTTCGTCTCACAGGTACCGTTCTTCGGTCAGCATGGGTACCGTTTCTCGATCAGCATAGGACGGGACTAAGGGGCAGGGGTGGACGGGGCAATTGCCTCACGGCGGCAAGGTGAAACTACTACTTCATGCAAAGGGATCAAATCAAAGTTAAAGTCTCTAGAGCAAGAATCATTTAAAGTCTCTTTCTCTCGATTAGAGAAAGCATCAAAGTCTCTCAAAATGGCGTCGCAGCAAAGTGGGCCATAATAGCTACGATGTTCGAATGTTCGTAATCGCGGGCAAATGGCTACCTTCTTCTCGTGCACCTGATTTTTATAGACAATAGTTCAAGTCCTGTAGGGTCTCCATTGGAGGGTTCATAGGTTAGCTTCAAATTGACCAATCAAAAACGACAGTTCTCAAGCTTTTACTTAAGCATACATTATCCTTGGAGATGGGTACGCAAATCGCAACATTGTCTCCCAATTAGCTTACTCTCAGAGCCTCCATTGTCTGCACCTGCAAGTCGACCTTGAATTAAAGAGAAAATATGCCAGGCTGGCACTAACTTTAAGATAAGCATGTGAACAGTTTCTGTGGAAAAGTACAGCTTCAAGCAAGAATACACGTTTAATAGCACAGTGGAAAAATACGAGCATCTAAACCGTGAGACCAGGCAACTAGGCCAAAGCCTCCGCTAAAGTAATGCTAAGCTAAAACATTTCAAACAAGCAAATCGTAGCACACGTTTATGATTATGTCGGATTAGTGCAATTCTAATTCACCACGTTATATAAAGCACGCGTATAAATGATGGCAAACTACTCTGAGGGCACATTTTGTCCCCGTACAATCTTTAAAAGTTCGGTTAATATCACCCATGATTATTTCAGCACTACGTTTAAGCGTTAATAAATCAAAACCTTCATTTTCTGCTTCATCAATCCCTCCTCTGATGACTACTTGTCATCACACAAATTTAGCCCACAAATTTTATTCCATTAAAATTCTGTCAGTTCCCTTTTCCTTTTAGTTCCCCTAGTTTGCGCTTTGTATTCTTCTGCCATTCTTTTCATAATTTTCTCTTCTTTTCTTCTTTTAATTCTTTCCATAATCATTATTATTCCCCTTTTTATTCCCCAAATTCCAAATACACAAATTATTACTATTAATATTCCTTCTATTATTTTCAATAATATTCCATTCCAAATTCCCCCAATCCAATGTCCCACTGAAGCTATTCCCTTTCCAACCTTCTCCCACACCCCTGGTTCTTTCAGTTCTTTCAAATCTGCACTTTCTTTTGTTAGATTAGCAAGCATAGTTTTAATCTTCACACTATTATCAGGTATATAGGTGCAACAGTGACGTGCACCAATCATTTTGCAAACGCCTCCATCCTTTGCTAAAAGAATGTCTAAAGCAAGCCTATTTTGAAGAGTCATAGCTCTTTCCGCTGCAAGCTCAGCATCTATCAGGATTATAGCACCTGAAAACTTTGTCAGCATGTTATCCACTATAGTAGACAACTTTCGTATCTTGATGGAATTCAACACAACTCCCAATGAAGGAATCATGGCTCCAAATATATCACCTACCACAGCAGCTGCGGTCTCTCTTTTCTGGATACTATGAGATCCAGATGTCTTTTGAATCATCGATACGTCATCCAGCTGATAAACCTTTGGGAACACTATACCCAAATAACATCTCCCCCACCATCCCTTTGGAAGACGATAATAGGCATTATGCCCACAAATGTAATATACACCTGGAATGACAGGGTCAAGTCCGTCCATCATGAATGTCCATTTGGCCTTAAAAATAAACGTATGTTTGCATTCACTCGCTCCTACAAAAATATTGTCATAATAAGATTCTCCTCGATATATACAAAACTTCCCTACATGCCAAGCATCTAAAGCTATTTTCCCTTGTGTCTTTATAGCAGCAAAATCATAATTATCTACTGAAGTCCTCTTATGTAGCTCCTTTTCTAATTTCGCTCTCATTTGAGCCCTTCTATCATCTGTGCGATCTAAAAAGCTTATTTCTACAGCAGAGACTGAGCAAGTAAGGTTTTCCCTATGAGCATGAGCCGTTTCAAAAGGTTGCATTGGCTCGAAAAATTCCCCCATAATTTTATAATCCCAATATTTTGCGGTCTGGCTTAGCTGCGCTATTATAGGAACATAAGCAAAGGTAACATCATAATTCGAGTAAAAATACTGTATGTTAGTTTGACCATAAAACCTAGACATTACTATACTACATGTAATCCCATATGTAAAAGGCATGTTGTGATAAGTCACCCCTTCCTTTACTGATGTCGGTATCTGTGTACACACATAACAATCCTTCGCATCCATAGTCTCAACATACTCTGTTAGTAAGCGATAGAAAACGTTATACGAAAGCTCTTTCTTATCGTGCAAGAGCCTCTCATCCAGTGCTAGTCTTTTCAATGGGGTTAGTTCAGTGACAGTAAAAGGAGCAATGGTAGAAGCAGCAATAGTCTCATTCTCACCCTTCCCATGCATTCCAAACACAATTGCCATTATTATTATTACACATGTTATTACCAAGCCTATACACACGTATTTACAATATTTCTTTCTATTGTTTTGCGTCATGATCTGTATAGAATCAGAGAGCTAGAAGCACTTATAAATGAAACTATTTAGCAATTCAGTTACAAAGCTGAACAAGCGCAATGTTCACACCGTCTTCTTTAAAAGGCCAGTCACTTATCGGTTAGCAGCATTTGTCTCAATTCGGCAATAACTCAGTCTTTATCAGTTTAGCGAATGTCTCATCCGGTTTAACAATGTCTCAGCTGGTTGTTTCTTTCACGTTATATTGTAGCAAGCAATATCATTTACTCTTTCAATCGACAGAGTCTATGAAACTTTTCTTTTCTATTGGTATCTCTTCTTCTTCTTCGTTCTCAATGCTTAGAGATACAAACTCATCAGTCCAATCATCATTGACTGCATATGCCCATTCAGGACCGGAATACCTCCTGTTTGGTATCCTTTTTCTTTTCAATTTTGCTTCTCTTTTCGATTCTGCTTCGCTGGTACTTTCCTCTTTTGTCAAGTCTTTTTCTTCACTTGACGATTGTTCCACGATAGTCACTTCCTTTCTTTTCTCTTTCACTTTCGGTCTCCCGCCCTCGTTCAAACCTTCTTTACCCTTTTCTTTTATTGGTGAGATGCTTAGTCTTCTCTTTTCACCATGTCCATTTGATGGACCTGCTGTCTTTTCTGTGGAAGCTTGAACCTTTTCGTTCTGTTCTGCCTTATCCCCTTCTTCCGGGGAATCGATCACGTTCTCTTTTTCTTTTTCTGTATCGTCTGCTTCTGGGAAAGCCCTCCTCTGATCAGGCTCTCCTGCCTCTTCACCTTTTTCGAGCCCTTCGTCACCGTTACTTTCTTCAGGCTCTTTATCACTTTCAGCTGCTTCAGGCTCCTTGTCACCTTCAGCTGCTTCAGGCTTTTTGCTACCCTCAGCTGCTTCAGGTTCTTTGTCACCTGCAGCTTCTTCGTCGCTGTCTGAACTTTCTCCTGGGTCTTCCCCAAGTGAGTCGGACTCTTTGCCTTCCAACAATATCTCTTTCTCTCCTGCTTCTGCCTGTTCGCTTTCAGTTCGCTTTTGTTCTGTCTCAGCACTTGACACTGCTTTATCAGGCACTGGTAGTTTCAGCGCTTCGACTTCCTCATCTGTGGGACACAACACCTTCTTTGTGTGACTGGCGTGAATCCAGTTGGGAACCCCCGCACACTTCACAGCGGTAGTTGTCGTCAGGATCACTTGGAAAGGGCCTTTCCAACGGGGTTCCAGACACGATTTTCTCACGTGCTTCTTTATCACGACCCAGTCACCTGCTTTCAGTGCGTGTCCTGGACTTTGGATCGGTGGCAAGGTGGTCGCTTCCACCTGGTGAGAGAAAGAGCGAACCACGTCAGCCAGTCCTTTGCAGTAGTCTAACACCATATCATCCGTAATATTCAAAAGCATGTTTGTGGGAACTGCAGGAAGTCTCATAGCCCTGCCCATGAGAATTTCATGCGGAGACAATCCAGTCTTTCTATCAGGAGTGTTTCTCATTGACATTAGCACTAAGGGCAATGCGTCAGGCCATTTCAAATTTGTCGATGCACATATTTTTGCCATTCTCGATTTCAGCGTACCATTCATCTGCTCCACCAGTCCTGAGGCTTCAGGGCGATAGCTACAGTGCAGCTTTTGCTCAATGTTCAGTGCTTCGCAAAGTAACTTTATCACCTCGTTATTGAAGTGACTTCCCCTATCTGATTCTAAAGAGATAGGGAACCCGAAATGTGGTATTAACTCCCTCAACAATAGCTTGGCAACTGTAAGGCTGTCATTTCTACGTGTGGGGTATGCCTCAATCCAGTGACTAAAAATGCACACAATCACCAACACATATTTCAGACCCCCATGCACAGGCATCTCAATGAAGTCCATCTGCATTCGACTAAAAGGTCCGCTTGCCCTACCAATGTGACTCGCGCTCACAACTGTTCCCTTTCCTGGGTTCATCTGCTGGCAAGTGACACATCGATGGCAAACTGCTTCTGCAGCTTGACGAAATCTGGGGTTAAACCAATCAGTTTTGAACAATCTTATCAAGGCATCTCTCCCTAGGTGAGCCTGCCCATGATAGAACCGCGCAAGCTGTGATAAGAGACTATTTGGTAAAACAAATTTTCCCTCATGTGAAACCCATAACTCGTCTTGTCTCTTTATACATTGTGATTTAATCCAGGAATCTCTTTCGTCATCCCTGACATTATTCTGTAATGCTTTTAGTTCCTCTATTGTATCTACAACCTTCAAGGCAAATGCTTCAGCCGGTTCGAGTTCTGGCTCATTTATCGTGTTCCAATCATCCCTTAGTAATATACAGTTCAAGGCACAAAATCTTGCGACTTGATCCGCATATGCATTTCCCAGAGACACATAGTCCTGTCCTTTCGTGTGAGCACTGCACTTTACCACTGCAACTTCAGCTGGCACTTGAATGGCATGTAACAATTCCCTTATTCTCTCCCCGTTCTTCACCGGGGATCCCGAAGAAGTCAGGAACCCTCTCTGTGACCATAGTTGTCCAAAGTCATGCACAATCCCAAACCCGTATTGACTATCAGTGTAAATGGTGACTTTCATCAATGCAGACAGTTGACATGCTCTGGTAAGGGCTACAAGTTCTGCTACTTGTGCAGAATAGACTCCTTGAAGCCATCCCGCTTCCAAGACCCCTGTTACAGTACATACAGCATATCCTGCTTTCAAAATCCCCATCCCATCTCTTAGGCATGAACCATCAACAAAAAGAATTTGGTCATTTACATCAAGCTTGGTATCCTTGATGTCCGGTCGGGGTTTTGTGCAAAATTCAGTCACCTGAAGGCAGTCATGCTCGACGTCTTCAGCGTTCTCAATTTCGGCATTTTCTCCAGGAAGCAAGGTTGCTGGATTCAACATAGTGCACCTTTTCAGCTGCACATTCGGTGAGCCCAGAATTATCGTTTCATACCTTGTGAGTCTTGCTCCTGTCATGTGCTGTGTTCGGGAGCGGGTCAAAAGTATTTCAACTGAGTGAGGGACCATGACTGTTACTGGATGTCCCATCACTATTCCTTCACTCTGAGTGAGACTGATACCAACTGCTGCTACGGCGCGCAAACACCCTGGGAGTGCTGCTGCAACCGGATCCAAAGTAGCTGAAAAGTACGCTACTGGTCTGTTTACGCCACCATGGGCTTGGGTCAAGACAGACAAAGAGCATGCATCACGTTCATGACAAAACAATGTGAAAGGCTTCGTGTAATCAGGCATACCTAAAGCTGGAGCCCTGCACATGCATTCCTTTAGTTCAACAAAAGCATCCATCTCGTCTCCTTTCAGCTCAATTTCATCCAAGGCATCCTTTTGGGTCAATTTCAGTAGGGGCTTTGCTAGAGACGAGAAGTTGGGAATCCACTGGCGACAGTATCCCACCATTCCCAAAAACTTCCTCACCTCCTTCCTTGTCTTTGGTGGACTCATTTGAAGTATACTCGTAATTCTTTCCTTCATTATTCTCTGTGACCCTCTCTCTATTTGGTGACCCAAGTATTTCACTTTCTTCTGACAGAACTGTAATTTGGAAGGAGACACCTTATGTCCATTCCTTCCCAAATGGTTCAACAGAGCAATGGTATCGGCTGTGCAGCCACTTTCTGTCTTTGATGCAACCAGTAGGTCATCAATGTACTGTACTAGGGTTGACTCGAATGGCAATTCTAATGCTTCCAAATCTTTCTTTAGAATCTGATTGAATATCGACGGTGACTCAGAAAACCCTTGAGGAATTCGACACCAACTGTACACTCTGTCTAGGAATTTGAAACAAAAGAGGAATTGGCTGTCCTCATGAAGAGGCACAGAAAAGAATGCTTGTGACAAATCGATGACTGAGAACCATTCGGCATCGCAAGGAATTTGAAACATTATCACAGCTGGATTCGGCACGACAGGGCAGCACTTTATTATGATGTCATTTATTTTCCTCAAATCCTGCACGAGTCGGACTTTCCCACTTGGCTTTATTAGTCCCATTATCGGTGAATTACATGGACTGCTTAGCACTTCTTTCAGTACCCCCTGTTTTACAAATTCATCAATAAGTTGAGCAACTTTCATGAGAGTATCTTGTGGCATGTGGTATTGTGGGGTCTGGGGAAAGATCGCATTGGGCTTTACCATCACTTTTACTGGTTCCACTCCTTTCATCAATCCCACCTCTTTCCCTGTCACGTCCCACACTTCCTTTCCGACCGTTTCCCGTAATTCAGCTGGGATGTCTTCTTCAGTTATCATCGGGAAAAGACAAATCAGAGGATACTCTTCGTCGACTGTTTCCATCTCATCCCCCTCTACACTGTCCTCTTCTTCCCCATCATTGCTCGTTTGTATTGTTATTCCTTCGTTTGAACACATTATCGAACAACCCAATTTACACAATAGGTCTCTTCCTAACAGTGCTATCGGGCTTGAGTCACACACCACAAACTGATGTACCCCTTGATAGTTACCAATGTTGACTGGTACCGGATCTGTTATCGGGTTCGTCAGATGTCTGTTTGCTACTCCCACCACTTGAACTGTCCTCCCCGAGAGTGGCAAATTTGGTACTTCACTGCTCTTAACTGTTGAACGTGTGGCCCCCGTGTCAACCAAGAACGAGACACGATGACCCATTACTCTTCCCTCTACGTACGGACCCCTTTGATCAACTTCCAAGGATGCCGCAAGCACACAATCTCCTTCTTCTCCTGAACTTTCACTCTCCCATACGTTATTTATTCCACTCTCACTGTGTAATGGGAACTGTTGTACGGTGCCATTTGTACTCATTACCTGACCCGTTACCTGTGGAGGAACCATCACTTGCTGCTGACTCATTGGTGCCAAGGGTATTTGCATTTGCTGATTAGGTACCATAGGTAACTGCTGTTGCATCGGCTGCATCTGCGTCATCTGCATACGAGGCATCTGCATCTGCTGCGGCTGCATAGGTTGTAATCCCTGCAATTGATTTACAGTCTGAAAATTCGGGCTTGGACCTCTCAATTTCGGTCCCCTCATTGTCTGAAATACATTGACATCATTGTTTTGCTGACCAACACCTACACCTGTACCTGCACCTACACCTGCACCTTCCTGCACCACCATTGGGCATTCGCGTTTCCAATGACCTACGATTCCGCACACGTGACACGGCATCACCTTCTTCATTGCCTGCACACCCGTCACAACAGTGTTCAAATCCGGACCATTATTCACAAAACCTCCTCTGCCTCTGCCTCTGGCCTGTGGCTGAAACGCCATGTTTCCCTGCAACTGCAACTGCGGTTGCGGTACCTGCTGTTGGAACCCTTGTATCCCTTGCAAGCCTTGCAGACCTTGCAGACCTTGCAAACCTGTTTGAGCTGCCTTAAGCTGCATCATCATCACCTTCTCTTTCAGCTTTTTCTGTTTTACCTCAATTTCGTCGCTACAGTATTTCACATAAGTCAAGACCTCATCAATCGGTTTCGACTGCCAACAAATCAAATGCGACTTTATCATCTGACTTATCTCTGGCCTCAGCCCTTCCACAAATCTGAAGACAAAATGGAGCATGTCCTTCGCCTCTATTGTTTCCGTGCCACTGTAATTCTTGAACGCCTTCAACAACCTCTCATAGTAACTATGAATCGATTCTTTAGTCTCTTGGGCAGTTCGGTCAATCTTCTGCCAATCCACGTTTTTCGCGGGTACCTTCGTTTTCAAATGCTCAATCACCTTATAGTACAAGCTCATCACCAAAGGTGATGGTGCACCTGTCTCTCTGTTCCTCTCTGGTTCACTTGTCGGCCAACCTACAGCTCTTTTGCAATCCTCCCACAAATCTGCTGGAACCACAATCTCAAAGAGAGTGTTCAGGTCCTCCCAAAGACATTTTGCAAGCTTCACAAACCTATCAGTCTGCTGATACCATTCAATCGGTTTCTCTCTCAGTTTGGGAAAATCGTCCGTAAAGGACTGAATGTCGCTTCTGTGCCATGGTACGTGTACTAATTTCCCTCCTGCTGTCTCCCTCATTGGTAACATTGTTACTGTATCACTGCTCTGCGGTCTTTTCTCATTGTTCTCTGTAGCACTGTCCCTCCTCTTGTCCTTCCTCTTTACCCATCTGCTTTCCCATTTGTCTAAGCACCTCCACACTTGTGCACTCTGCAGCAATTCTTTAAGGTGTGTCTTCATGCCTGCTGACCTCATGTGTTCAAAATCTGTGGTCCCAAAATCTAACCTGTAGCTCCTGCTCAAGTGTTTCGTCTTGTCTATGTCAACCCCGTTTCTGTCAGCTGCTTCCTGCAAGCTCTTATGTATCTTGTTCACTTCCTTCGTGATCCTGGGACATAGATACCTCAGCTCTTCTTCCGTGTATGACTCTAACCTGTTCACACCCATAGTCCCTTCCACCAATTCTTGTGCTTCCATGTTCAACCTGACCCTATTCATATAGTCTTCTCCTTTCCCACTAGCTGAACTTTGTGTAGAATTCAGACTGTTGAACCACTGTGTCAACTGTTGCGCATTCACCCCCATCAGGGTAGCGTTCACATCGACTGCCATCGATGGCTGCGGCAGCTTTTCAGTGTTCGATGTGAGAGGTATTATCAGTGGGGGGCTCGACCTCACCAGTGTTGACTGAGCACATATGGGACTAAACTCCATCAAGGACCCAGACCCAGTTGGCTGAGCCGCTATCGGAATTATCCCTGGAGTGTTTTCTATGCACCTCCTTTCTGTCCCATTCGGCAGCATTGATCCCTGACTGCTCAGACCCAAGTTAGGCTGACTATACAGAGGTACCGCTGGACCTACAGTAATGGGTAGTGATATCGCGTCTGGGTTCTGTTCATTCCCCATGTTCTGTGGCATGTTCATTCCCACACCATGGGTCATCATTGTCGGCATGCCCATCTGGCTCTCCGTCATTTGAGCATGTGCATTTCCTCCCTGCATCTGCTTTTGAGGCATCAAAAACTGAGTTGATTCAGCTTGTGCCATTGTTGGGCTGTAACCATTCTGTACTCCCCTTACTGTTGGATCTAGAATCATTCCTGCACCGTTATCACTACTGTAGTACCCTGGCATCTGCGGCTGATAATTTTCTGCTGGTTTCAACACAGGCACGTCTGGATATATTCTCCTAACCTGCGGTATCTGCGGGGTGAACAGCAGACTCGGGTCCTTTGATCCCGATGACGCTCCTGAACTCTGGGTTTCACTGTTCTGTACCGGTGCCGGAGGGGCAGAACTGGTACTTGGACCTCGTCCATTCTCTGCATAAGGCGGTGGACGGTCGTTCAGCAATTGCATTATCAACTCCTCATCCTCTAACTCCTCTTCTCTATCTCAACTTTTCCTCGTCCTCTCTATCCTTGGAACACTTTCTGTCTGTCTTACAGGTAGCTTTCTTACCTGTCTCTTCTCCTTCCTTAGTAATTGCGGGGAACAATTTTATCCCCTGCAATACATCTGACCTCCACACCTTCTGTGCATTATCCCACCTAGCATCCGCTAGTGTCTTTTCTACCTTCCTCATTCTGGTCTCGAACTTCTTTTGCTGTTGCTGTCTGGCCATTAGTTCCCAAATTGCTAGAGCCTCAAACTGTGCTGGCCTTGGAGGCACCTTCATGTCATACATCGTGAATCTCAAATTCTCTAGAACCCTTATATTGAATGTCCCATGTATCGGGAACGCTACGCTCCCATGTTTCTCTGTCCACTTGTGCCATTGCTTTAGCCAAAGGCACGGAGCTACCCCCTTTTCTTCCATTACAATGTAAGCTGGTGTACCCTCGGGCGGCGTCTCTTTTCCTACGCTCGCTTTAATGTAAGACTCCCCCTTCATCGCACTCCTGAATGCTTTAAGGAATTTCATTTTTCTCGTCTTTTATTTAACCAAGTTTATAATCAATAGGTCACTTTAATTTCACAAAGTTTGTAATCAATAGGTGACTTTAATTCCCGGAATACTCTTCGCTTGCCTTTCCCCTTTTCGATCGAGTCCCACGGACTGCGTCCAATCCGTACGCGACCCTTCTCTGCAACCAACCTATCCCAGCGCGGCTCTTAGTGACGTCACACTCACACACTCTGTGGCTGACAAAGCCTCACGGCTAGTCTTCCTTCACTCACCTCCTCTCGTAACAACTTCTGCATATATTGCGAGCTACCGAAAAATAAAACAGATCTGTCGGTTTACTACAGGAAGGGTAACACAGTCGCTTCAGGACCTTAGGGACCTTTCAGTAGCCTCGGGACTTTTCACTAGCCTCTGGCCGCTATTCCGTCTTTCTCAATCCCCACATTCGCAAGCAAATCTGACCCGCAGACTTACTCTCAAATTGTCAATGATCTGTTCTAGTGCACTTAGAATCTTTGTCAAAGCCCGAAGTCGAAGTTTCTTTCACTCCCTAACACACGTACCGACTCGTTGACCACGCCCGATCAACCTACTAAACCGCCCAGACCACAACATGGATCAACATACTCCGGAGTCTCTTGACCTCGCAGGGCCCGTCTCAACAACAACAACCACGTGGACCTTTTTATGCACAAAGCGCCAGACGCATATGAAGTTCGACGACTTCCCTACTCTCGTACTCGGAGCCGCACCTCCGCTATCTCCATGAAGTTCGACAACTTCTCTACTTCTACACTCGGAGTCGCACCTCCGCTATCCTTAAAAAGAAAACCCTCGCAACCTTTTCACACACCCTGCGGCAATAAGCTGTGCAAGCGCAAAACCCTAACTCCACTCATACCATCACTAGTACCGCCAGCGCTGATTCCACACCTCCGTTCTCTCCATCCGCAAGCTCCGAGATCCCGGGAAAGTCGCGGTGGACCTAGCCCATCATCATCTTGTCAATCCGTTCTACCCAAGAAAATCTAGTTCAACCTCTCGAATGGAGTCTCAAAATGCGTAACCGTTAATTCGACACCATGTACTTTAATAGTACAGGGTCCCAAAAGACGAAACCATCCTCTGCTACCATCTACTGATAGAGCGGTCCGTACTAATAATTTTACCTGTTTTGGACGCTCTTTAGGCCGATGAATCTTTTGACTTAGTGGGAACTCTCTGTACTCTTATATCGATCAGTCGCATCAAATCAATAATCAATAACGAACATAAGCAACACCTTGAACAACATAACACTTTACAATTAATCCAGAATACATTTCGGCGAACCCTGACCTTTCAGTCAGGAATAACCACACCAGTTTATTGCGAAGTTAGTGAATTTATTTCCCTATATTAACAAAGCTAGCACAATGTAAATGTTTCTCAACACCAAATGATAAACATATATGAACATTAATAGCTGTCCATAACGTCGAAACAAGTGTAATCTATGTAGCATTTGAATCACAAGGCATTCGATAATAGCAATGCAAATCACTAATACGATAATCTGTAATGAACTAATTGCATACATTTAGTCAGCATAACAAGATCTCAAATTGCATCGTGCGACATATGGAATCCTCGTCTAACCTCAAATTAGCATCGGCATGTGGGACTTCATGCAAAAACAATTTAGCAACATTAATTTAGAAAACTCCTAACTAGGGATCTTACCAAAAATCAGCAGTTGGTTACCTAAAAGGAACACAATGCAATTTTACAATTTCCTTTCATATTTACCAATTACGATCAGCATACAAGGAAGTCTTCGTCTCACAGGTACCGTTCTTCGGTCAGCATGGGTACCGTTTCTCGATCAGCATAGGACGGGACTAAGGGGCAGGGGTGGACGGGGCAATTGCCTCACGGCGGCAAGGTGAAACTACTACTTCATGCAAAGGGATCAAATCAAAGTTAAAGTCTCTAGAGCAAGAATCATTTAAAGTCTCTTTCTCTCGATTAGAGAAAGCATCAAAGTCTCTCAAAATGGCGTCGCAGCAAAGTGGGCCATAATAGCTACGATGTTCGAATGTTCGTAATCGCGGGCAAATGGCTACCTTCTTCTCGTGCACCTGATTTTTATAGACAATAGTTCAAGTCCTGTAGGGTCTCCATTGGAGGGTTCATAGGTTAGCTTCAAATTGACCAATCAAAAACGACAGTTCTCAAGCTTTTACTTAAGCATACATTATCCTTGGAGATGGGTACGCAAATCGCAACATTGTCTCCCAATTAGCTTACTCTCAGAGCCTCCATTGTCTGCACCTGCAAGTCGACCTTGAATTAAAGAGAAAATATGCCAGGCTGGCACTAACTTTAAGATAAGCATGTGAACAGTTTCTGTGGAAAAGTACAGCTTCAAGCAAGAATACACGTTTAATAGCACAGTGGAAAAATACGAGCATCTAAACCGTGAGACCAGGCAACTAGGCCAAAGCCTCCGCTAAAGTAATGCTAAGCTAAAACATTTCAAACAAGCAAATCGTAGCACACGTTTATGATTATGTCGGATTAGTGCAATTCTAATTCACCACGTTATATAAAGCACGCGTATAAATGATGGCAAACTACTCTGAGGGCACATTTTGTCCCCGTACAATCTTTATTAGTTCGGTTAATATCACCCATGATTATTTCAGCACTACGTTTAAGCGTTAATAAATCAAAACCTTCATTTTCTGCTTCATCAACTCAAAGCGGTATTACCAGCAACACATTTTCCTATATCATTACCTGTTGTGCTAATGGAACAAATTTCACAATTTGAGGGATTGTTTGAGCAGCCGATGTTCGGGAAGGGAGGGGGGATTGAGCTCTTACTTTCTTGTCAGACTGGTGATCCAGTGAGGCTCTCTTTGATACCGTTTTGAGCTTAATGATGTTTATGCGTGATTGTAATAATTTAGGCAGAGAGCTCAATTTATCAATTATTGGGGTGCAGTTACAAACAGCTAGATGTGACATAAGATACTAAAAGAGATTGTATATATATTCCACCTTCTGTTGCAAAGAGCCAATTTTATTGACCAACTTGGAAGTACATGTTACAAGAGACTGTAAAAGGTCAACTTGGAGTTCCAATTTATGTGATTGTCAATTCAGTGTCTGAATTGCTGTCCGAAGTGCTTTATTGATGGAACTAAGAGAACTGGTCCTAGTTTTGGCTGAGAATCAGAGGAGTTAGTGATTAAGACATGATTACTTGATGCTACAGCAGTGACTAGATTAGTGGGGGAGGATTGAATAAGGACATCCAAATGTTCAACTTCTGATTTATCTAAGGTGGAGCTGTCCAAAAGAGCTGGGCAGCAGCTATCGTTAGTAGTTGCTCCCTTGTGGTCCATTGTGCTGGAGCGGGGTAAATTACCTCAATGACAGTTTGATTACTAATGTGTGTGCACTTTTGGTGTACCTGTGCTTGTCCTTCAAACATTTCCCTTGCAGTCTGTCAGAGCGAGATAATGTTTACTTGTTGCAGAAATCAGAGATTTTAATGGTTTGTCTCTCAGATTATAGTGGTTGGAGATGAAATCTGAAACTGCTGTAGAGGCAGAGTTTTTGTTGTTTTATTTGAAAGAAGAGATATTAGAGGAATCTGAACACTTCATTGACATGTCATTTGTTTCTAGTTTTAGGCGCTTACATTGTGAGAGTAAAATAGATTTTAAGGACTTGCGTTGTAGGTTCATTTTCATAAAGCAATAGCTGACAATGATTATGGTGGTCATTCTGACCCTGGCGGTCTTTGACCGCCAGGGCGGAGGACCGCGGGAGCACCGCCGACAGGCCGGCGGTGCTCCAATGGGGATTCCGACCACGGCGGTAAAGCCGCGGTCGGACCGGCACCACTGGCGGGGTCCCGCCAGTGTACCACGGCCCCATTGAATCCTCCGCGGCGGCGCAGCTTGCTGCACCGCCGCGGGGATTCCGACCCCCCCCTACCGCCATCCAGATCCCGGCGGTCGGACCGCCGAGATCCGGATGGCGGTAGGGGGGGTCGCGGGGCCCCTGGGGGCCCCTGCAGTGCCCATGCCACTGGCATGGGCATTGCAGGGGCCCCCATAAGAGGGCCCCTACATGTATTTCACTGTCTGCTGCGCAGACAGTGAAATACGCGACGGGTGCAACTGCACCCGTCGCACAGCTTCCACTCCGCCGGCTCGATTCCGAGCCGGCTTCATCGTGGAAGCCTCTTTCCCGCTGGGCTGGCTGGCGGTCTGAAGGCGACCGCCCGCCAGCCCAGCGGGAAAGTCAGAATTACCGCCGCGGTCTTTCGACCGCGGAACGGTAACCTGACGGCGGGACTTTGGCGGGCGGCCTCCGCCGCCCGCCAAGGTCAGAATGAGGGCCTATGTCTTTCCTAAAGGCCAATCTCTGAGGGAGGTGTCAATAATTTTTTTGAAATTTATAGAGTTCGACTGTCATGTGCCAATTCTAAAGGTTGCAAAATGATAATTGTTTCTTGGATGAGCCCATTTCCCAGGTAAATCCCGAAAGCATAAATTGTTCAACAGGCTCAAAAAAGCACAATAATTCAGAGAGCTACAATTCAAGCATGCAAACTCACTTCCTCCCTTCTTAGAAGTAAACCTGCACCTCCACCTTAGGTTCCTCAGAAGAGCTCAAGGAGACTTTCTTGTATGTCCAAATTAGTAATTTCCAGAATAGCTTCTAACTCCGGAGTATTTTTCATGCTTCACAAAACATGTCACTCTTTTCACAGCATATTTTATAGTGGTGATAGTAATGACCACCTTACTTGGTTACTTAAACATTCATCCTCCTAGCCTCTTAGTCACCTACCCCCTTCTTGCCCTGACCAACCCTGCCTGTTGTGCCCACCCGTGTTCTCACTCTGCTGCTCGCTTGACTCGCTTGGCTTTTCCAGGGAGAAGAGTACAGTGACGGGGACCAGTGGGCCCGCAGGGCCGGCACTAAAGGGAGCAGGGAGGCAGAGAACAATTGAGGGAATGAAGCAAGCCAATCTAGGCCATAGGAGCCAACATGAGAGGCAGGATTGAGCCTACTGTGACCGAGTGGCACAGACATGTCACAGTGGTGGAGTAGTAGTGTGGTGATAATGCAGCAGTAACTATTCTGCTTCCCTGTAGCATCCTCTCCTATGGTGTCCTTTATTGCCCTTGTGAAGTGGTTATGATTCCTCCAGGTGGGTGGGCACAAGCACAGCCCTACGGTCAGAGCATCAGAATGTCATAACTGAAGGGAGGAGAAAGATAAACAGTTTCCCTTAAAAACCTGGGCTTGAAGTTTCCATTACAGAGTCATCTGGAAGCGATGCCACAGATTTCCTGGGGAAGGGTTTCTTCCAAACCTTAGGTCTGGCAACGAGCAAGCTGGCTTCACCTGCAGATTATTGGGTTAAGTGTTGAAACTTCAAAATTTGACGCACAGTCAGCGCAAACCGTTCAACATGTTTAAACTTTGACGCCCGAGCCCGCGGACGTCAAAATTCCTCCGTGTGCTTAATTTTTTGGAAGCGGGAAACTGCCTTGCTTTAATGACATGCAAGGTAGGCGTTCCCGCCCAAAAAATGACCTTAAGGCCTGTGCGCCTTATTTATACTCCAGCATCATTTTGAGGCACAGGAGGGGGCAGGCCTTAAAAAACGGCGCACAGACTGATGTGTGCCATTTTTTAACGCCTGTGTCAGGGCAGGCGTTAAGGAACCTGTGGGCTCACTTCCATAGTCTCCGACCATGGAAGAAGTCCAGAGGTGCCCTTCCCCGCCCCCAGAGACACCCCCTGCCACCCTCCCCCACCCCTGGAGGACACCCATGGATGGGGGGACCCATCCCAGGTAAGTACAGGTAAGTTGAGGTAAGTATTTGTTTTACATTTTTTAAAGTGGCATAGGGCAGCCTAATTTGGGCCCCCCTATATGCCACTGTGCCCAATGGCCATGCCCAGGGGACTTCTGTCTAAGACAGGAGTCATTTCAATGGGGGTTGTGTGTCAAAAAATGGCGGACGTCCGGTTTGAAGCATGATTTTTGCCTCAAGCCTGACTTGCACTATTTTTTGACGCACAACCCCCATTTTCCCCTACGCCGGCACAGCCTGGTTTGATTTTTTTTTTTTTACTCTGACAAGTCCGCAGCGCCGGCTAACATCATTCCTTAAATAAGGCACCCGCATGGCACGTTGGAATGGCGTTAGCCGGCGGCAAACTTTTTACGCAAACCAGCGCCGGCGCTTGTTTGAGTCAAAAAGTATAAATATGGGCCAAATGTGTTGATCTCAGCTGGATGCCAAGGATTACAAGCTTTCGGACAGTCAGTTAAATCAACAGAGCGCGAGCACTCACAGGTAACTCTTGAGAGCATGGTAGTGGACTGGAAGTGTCTGTCTCTAATCAACACTGCTCATACTGCTATCCTATATCCAGCTTTGAGCACATGCATTGACAAAGTCAATAGTTTTGGTTTTGAATACTAAAAAAGGGTTATCTCAAGCTATCAGGGTTATCACAAACAGCAAACATGTACAGCTACGGTGGTAGTAGTTCAAGATTCACTTGCTGTTAGGAATGGGGACTCTAGTTGGCAGGGGTATGCACCCAGTCCAAGTAGGGACCACCTTTCTAGTCAGGAAAGTCGGACACACACTAAGAAATAACCTGTGCTCACCCTCTGGTAGCTTGGCACAGAGAAGTCAGGCTTATCTAAAAAAACTAATGTGTAATATGTCTGCAAAACACACACACATGCAGTAACACAATGAAAACACCACAAATGGACTCCACACAGGGTTGGAAAAATAGACAATAATTTTATAATGATATCGAGACCAAAACAACACAAATCCAATAGGTAGAAGTCAAGTTATGAATTTTAGAACACTAAAAAGAGTTATAGTGCTTAGAAGAAAATAGCGTTTTAGGGGTTACTTGAGGTCACACTGGATTGGGGTAAAGTAAACAGTTCAAGCCTACCGCGATGGAGCGTGGGCCGGGTATAGGAGTCATGCAGGACTGAGGAACAGAGTTCCTTGGTCCTGGTCATAAACACAAGATGTGTTAATTTTCCTCATGCAGTGCTGGCATTCAGAAGGTGAAGAACCAGTGCTGTGATGCGTTAGTTTTGAAGCCAATGCACCAGGCTTCTCCATGCAATGAAGGGATGAGCTGATCTTTCTTCAGCAGTAGTGGTGATGCAGTTGTTCGGATGCGGCAAGAATAGATGGCAAAGCGCTGGTTCCTAGTGTGATGCATAGGTTCTGCTCCCGCAACAGGGTCAATGCGTCAGTAGACACTTCCAGGAGGCAGGAAATGGGGCGATATCGCTGGTGCAAGTATCTTGGTCCACTTCCAGTGAACCAGGCACAGGAGCAATGGTAGAGACTTTTATGTCCCTGAGCCTCTAGCAACAGGAGGCAAGCCAATAAGCCCTTGGAGCACACTTCAGGTAGAAGGCAGAGTCTAGCTCTCCTTTAGCGGAATCAGAGTCCAGCAGGCAGCAGGGACACACAAGAGAAAAACAGACGTTCCAGGTCTGGCAGTCCAACAGATAAGCCCTGCAAGCAGCACAGTAGTTCTTCTGACAGAGTCCAGTTACAGGTCCAGAAGTGTCTGATTTGTTGGGGTCAGAGGCCCAGTACTTATACCCAAATGCGTCTTTGAAGTGGGGGTGACTTGGAAGAAGGGTCTTTGAAGTGCTCAAGTATCCTTTCTTCCTCAGCCCTGGCTCCAGACTATCATTAGGGGCTAATCAGCCCCATTTGGGAAGAGGCACCACATATTCATGTGTAAGTGTCATCCTCTCCCAGCCTTCCTGCTGAGGAAGAGTCATTAAAATGCAGGTGAGCACTCAGACACACCTAACCTTACAGTGTTTGTGGCTGTCTATAGAGAATGCACAAAGTGTAGCTGTCACCCACCCCAGATGTGTGTTGGAAACAGGCTGCAGGCACACAGAGCTGTAGGAGCAGAGAAATGACCAATTTCTAAATGTGGCATTTATAAAATTGTAAAGTTAAATCCAGCTTTACCATTAAAAAGAATTTATCATTACCATTCAAAAGATATGAAACATGATGCAGCTACTCCTCACTAATCAGGAATTACATCTTAAAAGTGTATTAAGGAATTCCCAATGCTAGCCTATGACAGAAGTAGGCATCAGAGTAGTGAAAAGCGATTTTGGGAGTTTTTCACTACCAGGACATGTAAAACTTAAAAGTACAGGTCCTACCTTTTAGTCACATAGCACCTTGCCCTATGGGCTACTCTGGGCCTACTTTAGGGGGTTTCAGGCTTGACAAAGGGGTTTGAATGCCAAGTTGAAGTGGCAGTAAAACTGCCCACACAGGCTCTGCAATGGAAGATCTGAGACATGTTTGAAATGCTACTTGTGTGGGTGGCACAATCAGTGCAGCAGGCCCACTAGTAGCATTAATTTACAGACCCTGGGTACATGGTATACCACTTTACAAGGGACTTAAAAGTGAATTAAATATGCCAACAATGCATACACCAATATTACCAGGTTTGGGGGAAGGCGCATGCACTTCAGAATTGGCCAACAGTGGGAAAGTGCTCAGAGTCCTAAGGCCAACAGTATGAGGCAAGCGGGCAAAGAGGTTGGGGGAAGACCACCCTAAGGATCACAGGTCAAACACTTACTTACAGGCAAGGTGCAATGGGGGAAGTTGGAGCTCTGAAATGGCTAGGTACAGCACAGGCAGCAGCAGTCTTCTCTTCCTTACACGCACAGGATAGATAAGAGGTTAGAAGAAGTGGCAGCACAAGCTTCCCTCACAAACACAGATCAGGTACTGCTTGTGCAGCAGCAATGTAGGCATCCTAATACACTAAGGCGGTAAGTGCCGCTTACCGCCATGCTGACTGCCGCCAACATACCGCAACCGCGGCTGTATGCTGCTACCCATATTATGACCCACACATAGAAATCCCCCACTATACAGCCACACACACAAATCCGCCAGACTAAAGGTCAGTGATGAACTGGCAGTACCAAAACCCACACTGTTACGCCAACAGAACTAAGTCCACAGCATTATGACCCACGAATCACCGCAGCGGACATTCAACCGCGGTCAACCATTGGCGGTACATATCGCTTCGCTCAAAATACCCACACACTAACAAAACAACAACACATTGGACAATTCAAACTACACACAGCTGCCACACATACACACCCACACACCACTATAAAACACACACCCACATTACCCACAACCCTTTACCACTACAAACAATTTACAACAGAGAGGCAGACACACCAGGAGCACCCACAGAACCAGAGTCAGAGAACACCATCACCCATACACCATCCACGCACCTCACAGCACACACCCCAACACATCACCCCACACACACTCACACACACCACACACACTACATCCTTGGCACCACAAATACACCCCAGGTTCTCAGAGGAGGAGCTAAGGGTCATGGTGGAGGAAATCATCTGGGTAGAGCCACAGATATTCAAATCACAGGTGCAGCAGGCATCCATTGCAAGGAAGATGGAGCTTTGGCGGAGGATCGTGGACAGGGTCATAGCCGTGGAACAGCACTCCAGAACAAGGGATGACATCAGGAAGAGGTGGAACGACCTACGGGGGAAGGTGTGTTCCGTGGTTGCAAGATATCAGATAGCTGTACAGAAGACTGGCAGTGGACCCCCACCTCCTCCAACACAACTAACAACACTGGAGGGGCAAGTCTTGGCAATCATGCATCCTGAGGGCCTGGCAGGAGTAGCAGGAGGACTGGACTCTGGTAAGTCAATTCTCTATTACTTTCACCCCCCCCCACCTGCATGCCATCACATACCCCCACCACTACCCTCACCCCATCACCCCACCACCTCACATACACCGCACCATCACAACCCAGCCATCCCAGTACCCAGCACTGCATGCAACAACAATGCATGGACACCACTCACAGCCCTGCATGGACACCCATCACCACAGCATGCACAGTAGTGACAATCACTTAGCCAACCAAATAACAACTCACACAAGCCAATGCTGCCTTGGTAATAACAGCCATAGAGGGAAACATACCTATGCACACGATTTCACACACAGAAACAATAACACTGCATTTACATCCCCACATCGCCACACAACGTTACCGGAGAGGAGGTGCCAGCAACATCCAGTCCCCCCACAGAAGAGGCCCACAGTGATGACAGCAGCTCTGCACTCCTGCATCAGGATGACCAACCTGGCCCATCAGGGACCTCTGGACAGTCGGTTACCCAGACACAGTCCCATCCCACCACAGAGCCTCCCCACTCAGGAAACACCAGCACAGCACCCACCCAGCGGGCCCATACCACTGTCCCCTGGACACGTCAATCAGCAGTGTGTCCATCACTACAGGGATCCCAGGCAACCCCACAAATACAGGATGATCAGGGACCTGGGGCCAGTGGCAGTGGGCACACGGTTCAGGGAACAGAGGCACAGGACAACAGGAAAGCTGGGAGGACTGCTGTGCAACAGGGGGAGGACAGGCCCAGGGAATCGACTCTCCACGAGGCACTCACCAACATCCTGGGAGCATACCACCATTCCCAGGAGACCATGGGCCAGATACTGGCCAAGTTGCAGGAGACCCAACAGCTGCAGGAGGGACAGTACCTGGGGGTTAGGGAGGACCTGAGGGACATTCACACCACCCTTGTCACCATTGTAGTGGTGCTGACAGACATGGCCAACACCATGAGGGAGGCAGTGGCACACCAACGGGCCTCTGACACTAGCCACACCGATGAACAGCCTTCCACCTCCTCTGACGTTAGAGGACAGGAGGCCCCGCCACAGGAACAACGGGCCACCAGCACCCCACGCCCTGCAGAAGGAGAACCACCCTGCAAATGGTCCCTGCGATACAGGCAGCAGCCAGAGAACATTGCCAAGACCCCCGCCTGGAAATGAGACTCTCCTGATTGTCACCCTTGTGTCCCACTCTGTCACCCTGTCCACCTTGAACTGACATTGCTCCCCTTTCTATGCCCCCTTGGACAATGCACCTGTGATACCAATAGACTGGACTCTATCCTGGACTTTCCTCCAGCATCACCCAAGCCCATTGCACATCCCTGTTTACTTCTCAGCTCTGAAATAAACACCCTTGGGAAAAACAAGTATGGAGTATGTCAAATGATTTAAGAATGTAGTTGTTTAACAATCTGTAGACATTGCAAATAGACTGTACAGTGATGTATACATAGTTATGACCTGTAATGTGCTGCAGTCAATACACCAAGAGCCACAGGAGGGCACAAATATCTGCAAATAGACATGTTAAAGGGTACAATAAGTGGCCTTTGTAGTGGGAACAGCAGCCAGCCAGAGAAAATTCACTTCACAAAACAGCAATGGAAGGTGAGGTTACAGTGTCTGACCTTTGTGTCACTGGAAGTATTGTTGTATTACAGTTGCTCTGTTGTCCACATCCTCTTCCTCTGCCTCCTGTTTGTCACTGTCCACAGGCTCCACCGCTGCCACACGGCCATCTCCAGGCTCATCCTCCTGCAGAAAAGGCACCTGGTGTCACAAGGCTAGGTTGTGCAACATGCAATGATGATCTGGCAGACCTGCTTGGGTGAGTAGTACAGGGATCCACCAGTCAGATGGAGGCACCTGAACCTGGCCTTTAGCAGGCCAAAGGTGCGCTCAATGTTCCTCCTTGTTCTCCCATGTGCCTCATTGTAACATTCCTCTGCCCTTGTCCTGGCATTCCTCACTGGGGTCAGTAGCCATGAGAGGTTGGGGTAACCAGAGTCACCTGCAAATATCGAGGGATACCTGTTGGTCAGACACTCACCCTTAGGGCCAACCCCACTCTCATATACCAACATTCACTGGGTGGGGACCATGGGCTCACCTATTAGCCACACCCGGTGCCTCTGGAGTTGAGCCATCACATATGGGATGCTGCTATTCCTCAGGATATAGGCATCATGCACAGACCCAGGATACTTTGAGCTCACATGTACATATCTGTACATTCATAGAGTGAAAGCTCTTTCAATTTCTATACACCGGTTCATTTCTCCGGGGAGGGGACAACGACAATATGTGTAACATCAATACCACCAATGATGTTGGGGAAATGTCCCATTGCATAGAAGTCAGCCATCACTGTGGCCAAATCCTCCACCTGGGGGAAAACGATGTAGCTTTGCATGTGTTTCATTAGGGTAGACAACACTCTGGTCAGCACGTTTGAGAACATACGCTGTGACATCCCTGCTGCCATGGCAACTTTCGTTCGGAAGGAGCCACTTGCCAAGAAATGGAGCACTGATAGGACTTGCAAAAGAGGGGGGATCCCAGTGGGGTGATGGATAGCTAAGATCAGGTCTGGTTCCAATTGGGCACACAGCTCTTGGATTGTGGCCCTATCAAGTCTGTAGGTGAGGCTAATGTGCCTGTCCTCCATTGTTGCCAGGTCCACCAGGGGTCTGTACACGGGGGTATGTCTCCATCTCCTACTCATCCTCAGCGGTTGAACTCTAGGGTGAAAAATGGTGAGCAGATGGTCATATTCAAACATATCCTCAGAGTAAAATGCCTTGCATGTTGTGAAGGAAACAGTATGTTAACATGTAGTCCCGTAAATGTGCCTATGTCTGCTGTGACGCAGTTAGGTGCCATGGCCTGTTCCCCCCTGAAATGGCGTCCACCTCACCTATGTGGAGGGACAAGTGGAAATGAGGTAATTCCGCTGACGTTGTGTGCAGTTGAGGGAGGCGGTTGAGGACCGCCGTGCAACACCTCATTGTTTATTATTGGGCCATATGGGTTCCAGTAGCCAATGGTGATGTACGCCAGCGGTGACGGTACGCACGGTGCAGACGTGACTGCCATTTTCTAGCTGTTCACTCACTTGCTACCTGACCTTCAACAGGAGAGGACCTACACTGCAAGTGCTGCTATGACCTGTGTCTGGAAGCGACCATGGTTCGAGTGTCTGGGGAAAGGGCCCCTACCTTCACTTCGGAGGAGTTGGAGAGACTAGTGGATGGGGTCCTACCCCAGTACCGTTTACTGTATGGTCCTGCAGACCAACAGGTGAGTACACTGTGAGCAGATGCATGGGGCATGAATGCATGGAATCCTGTGTGTGTGTAACCCTCGTGTAAGGGGGGGTGGCTGAGGGGTCCTGGGCAGAGTGCTGCACGTATGGTGGTCAATGTCTGTGCGTAAGGGGATGGGAGGGATATGGTGGACCATGAGTGTAACAGGCCGGACGGTATGGCTCATCCCATTTCCTATGTATCATTGTCTGCAGGTCAGCGCCCATCAGAAAAAGGGTATTTGACGTGCCATTGCCAAGGATGTGCGGACCCTTGGGGTCTTTGACAGGCGGAGCACCCACTGTCACAAACGATGGGAGGACCTACGCCGCTGGGCAAGGAAGACGGCGGAGGACCAGCTGGGGATGGCCTCCCAACGACGAAGGGGTGCCCGTCGAACCCTGACCCCCCTGATGTTCTGCATCCTGGTGGTGGGCTATCTGGAGTTGGATGGGCACTTGAAGGCATCACAGCAGCCACAAGGGGGTGAGTACAGTTTCAGAATCAGAAAAATGCGCATGGTGAGGTGTTATCTGGGTGGGGGATGTGGGCCTGTGGGTGCCCCTAGGCCAGGATGAACATGGCAAGGTAGGTTCCATGTTGGGCAGGGTCTGATGCACTCCAGCCCCAAATATGCTAGTGGGCATCTACTACTGGGCAGGGTCCTGTGGGTTTCAGGTCCTGTGCTGCTATTGGCGCTAGGCATTGTACTCCATGGCCTGGTGACTAGCATTGTAACTGGTAGTGCAAGTCCTAGTGCATAGGGCTGGTCCCTGTGTGTTGTGTACGCCAACGGTGGTGTAGTTCCTGGCATTGACCAAGGGTATCCTCTGTCTCTTCCCTCCCTTTTTGTTTTGTCACCCTGTCCTTTTGTGTATTATCATCAACTGGCGGAGGAGCAGAGGCACCAGCGACATAGGGAGCTGCATCCCACATGGACCATGAGGCCGAATCCACCGACGGTAAGGGCAACAGTGGGACTGAGGGCGAGGGGAGCACCATGACGGAGACTGGAGGGACAGTTCGGACAGGGACATCTCCTCCAATGGAAGCTCCCTGGTGGTGGCAGACACCTCTGTGGCCATCCCAACTCCAGGTACAGTACCCACCCCCGTACCAGCACTGCCCTCCCAGCAGCCCCTCAGCGTGTTTCCCGTGCCCACTCACCCAGGAGGGTGGGCATCTCCTTTGCCCCAGGCTCCTAGGGCCCTGCCCAGTCAGCCCTGCTGCCCTCAGTGGGGAGTCTATTGATCTCCTGCGATCCATCTCTGTTGGGCAGTCAACCATAGTGAATGCCATCCAGGGTCTGGCAGGGCATTTGCAACAAACAAATACATTCCTGGAGGGCATTCACTCTGGCGTGGCGACCCAACATAGATCATTCCAGGCTCTGGCCAACTCCCTGAGGGCAGTCATTGTCCCTGTCTCTAGCCTGCCCCCTCCCACCTCCTCTACTCAGTCCTATTCCCCTCAACCCCAGCCTATCCCAAGCACACCGTCAGACCAGCATGCACCCAAATCAACACACAGACGTGGCTCAGGGAAACACAAGCACCATAGCTCATCCCATAGGCACTCACACAAGCACCATCCAGATGCAGACACACCAACATCCACTGCCTCCACTGTGTCCCCCTCCTCCTCGTCATCCACCTCTCTCCCAGTAGCATCTCCACTCACACCTGCAGGCACTACATCCTCATCCACTACCCCCATCACGCCTATCAGTACACGCCCTTCACTGGCAGTCACCACCCCCACATCCATGCACACGTCCCCTGTGTCCTCTCCCACTGTGTCTGTGCCCCCTCCTCCCAAAGTACACAAACGCAAGCACTCAGACACTCAACAGCCATCAACCTCATGGCAGCATCCAGCCCAGGCACCTGCACCCAAACACAGCAGACAGACACCTCCTACCATCACTCCCTCTTCCTCCTCTCCCAAACATTCATCCTCTTCCAGCCCCAGTGTCCCTAAAAAGCTTTTCCTCTCCACCCTTGACCTATTCCCTGTCCCTCCCCCCTGTTCTTCACTTTGGGCCAGGGTGGTCAGGACCCAGGCTAGCACGTCAGCCACCCAGTCCACGGCCACTGTCATTTCTGCAGCCACTGCAGTTGTGAGAGGCTCAGAGAAGACACCCGTCCACACAGCCAGTGTGCCTGCACCAGCTGCCAAGGGCAAAAAGGCAGCACCAGCTGGCAAAGCCAAAAAGGGAGCCCCAGCTGGCAAAGGCAAGGAGGCACCACCAGCTGGCAAAGGCAAAGAGGCACCACCAGCTGGCAAAGGCAAGAAGGGGCCACCAGCTACCAAGGGCAGGAAGGGACCACCAGCTGCCAAGGGCCATGACAAAGGCACAGACGCCACAGGCAGGATGGATATGGAGCCTGGTGCTGGAGCAGCATCTGACCAAACAACACCAGCCATGGCACTTCAGCCGTCTGAGGCTGCAGGGGATGGGCTGGAGCCTCCCCCCACCACCGGCAACACCACTTCCAGCAGCAGCAGCCCCAGTGGGCAGCCATCTGAGCCTGCAGGGGAAGGGCTGGATCCTCCCCACAACACAGGCAGCACCACCGACAGAACCGCCGCCAGCACCGCCACCTGCACTGTTGCCAGCAGCGCCACCTGCACTGCCACCAGCACCACTGCCAGCAGCCCCAGTGGGCAGCCATCCGAGGCTGCAGGGGAAGGACTGGAGCCTCCCCCCACCACTGGCAGCACCGCCGCCAGCACCGCCACTGCCACCACTGAGCAGCCGTCACCGTCGGTGGGCAGTGTGTAGTCGTGCCTCCATGGGCAGTAGTGCATCCGGGCCCCTGCAAAAGCTGTAGGTGTGACACCCAGGTGAGAGACTGTTACCTTTCACTCCCCAAGATCTGCATCACATGACACAAAGCCCCCTCCAGAACTAGTGGAAGAAGGCATCCACTCACCCCCTCCCTGCCAGGATGAAGCACACTGGGCACAAAGCCCCCTCCAGAACCAGTGGAACAAGGCATCCACTCACCCCCTCCTTGCCTGGATGAAGCACACTGGGCACAAAGCCCCCTCCAGAACCAGTGGAAGAAGGCATCCACTCACCCCCTCCTTGCCAGGATGAAGCACACTGGGCACAAAGCCCCCTCCAGAACCAGTGGAAGAAGGCATCACTCACCCCCTCCTTGCCTGGATGAAGCACACTGGGCACAAAGCCCCCCCCCAGAACCAGTGGAAGAAGGCATCCACTTACCCCCTCCTTGTCTGGATGAAGCACACTGGGCACAAAGGCTCCTCCAGAACCAGTGGAGAAGGCATTCACTTGAGAAACTGTAGCCTTACACTCCCCAGGACCAGGCGTTGGGCAGACCACCCACTAGAGAGACTGTGGCTTTGCACTCCCCAGGACCAAGCAGTGGGCAGACCAATCACTAGAGAGACTGTGGCTTTGCACTCCCCAGGACCAAGCAGTGGGCAGACCACCCACTAGAGAGACTGTGGCTTTGTACTCCCCAGGACCAAGCAGTGGGCAGACCACCCACTAGAGAGACTGTGGCTTTGCACTCCCAAGGACAGAGTGATGGGCATGTGGCCCCCTCCAGGAGCAGTGGCATTGTACCATCTTCCGGCTGAGGTGCCCCCTTTCCCCTTCCCCCTGAGGTGCCTGTGTATTTTTGACCTGATGCCCCAGCAGTGTTCTCTCCATATTGAGGCAGGAGTCAAGTGGGGCCTTGGCCTCTGTGATATGGCCCTGTGGCCCACGGACATTATGGACTGGACAGTGTCCCTCCATTTGTATATATTGTAGATACTGTTTTGTGCTTTGAGGACATATTCCTAGAACTTAATATTATTACACTGACTTTACTCACTTCCTTTTGTCCTTGCATTAGTCCTGAGGGGTACGGGTTGGATATGTAATGTTGTTGCATCTGTTTGTGTGTATGGTGTTGGGGGTGGTGGTGGGGGTGTTGCGTGTGCATGTCACTCTCTTTTTCCTCCCCCCTCCCTTGTGTGCCAGGTGCGGTACTCACCATGGTCGTCTTCGCCGCCGTCGGTATTCCTGGTGTAGGAGGAGGTAAACCAGCATGGGTAACACCTGTAGTTCGGGCTCCATGGCGTTGTGGTTCTTCCTTGAGTGTCCAGATGTGAGTCGTTTCCCTTCTGTGTACTGTTTCCGCATGCTTTTGATGGCATTGGTACCGCCCCGGAAAATCTGGCGGATTGGCTTATTGTAATAGGGTGGGCAGTACATTGTCTTCCGCCTGGCTGTTGGCGGTTACCGCCACGTGCTTGTTGCTACCGCTGTGGCAGACGGTGTGTTAAAGTGGCTGCCTGTGTTGGCGGTTTCCGCCGTGGTCATAATTCCATTGTTATTACCGCCAGCCTGTTGGCGGTATTACCGCGCTTTATCACCGACCGCCAGGGTTGTAATGAGGGCCTAAGCACTAGTAAAAATATGCAGGAGCAGTGTAAATGTCCCTGGCCCAAAATACAAAACAGGTGTAGTATGGGCAGCAGAAATACAAGTTACCCTAACAATCGAAATTAAATTAAATTAAATTAAATGAAAGGGACAGTATGCTCAGCAGCAGTGCAAGCATCCCTCACATACACAGAACAGGTACACCATAGGCAGCAGCAGTGCATGATTTTCACACACTTCACAGCATAGGCGTTGGCGGAACACATTCCCTCAGATACACAGGTCTGCTATAGTACAAAGCCACATCTTAAAATGAGTAAAGGTTATTCAGAGAACAAGAGGTTTGTTGAGGTGCAAAGTGAGAGACCTAACCAGCAGCAAAGAAAGCTGTATTACTGTCTGATGAATAGAGTCTGGTTCTAAGCGGCTCTTTTTGAACATTGTGGCATGTTTAATTTCTCCACCTGGAGCATTATTAGTACCACATCTGGCTTATTGTGCCAAGATGTGATTGGTGCATCTGGAGTATTGTGGCAAATGTCTGAAGCTCATTTTCAACTTTTGTCCTCGCTTTATTGGAGCATTGCTAGTGCTTTGAGCAATGATGGTGAGTGTTGTCAGTGTAGGACACGATTTGTCTTTCATATGTAATTACATTTCTTTTCTATAATACCAACTTATCACCTTCTGGCTACTTAATTATAATGGAGAATTTTAGTTAGCAGATTTCTTGTTGACTATCTGCTAAAAAAAGGCGGACTCGATCACAGTCCGGAGCTTTATAATGGTTGAATGACATAACTCTTATTAAGTCTTGTTGTAGTAAGATGGGAGCAGAAGAGCTGAATGCTGGGTATGTTACTCAATAAAGTATTCAAATTGTTCCAGAGCCATCAAAGCATCAGCGGTTTGTTAGTTTTTCCTCCTGAACTTAGCATAGCTGTATTCCTAGAATTGGAATATCCTAGGTGTGACCATAGGTGTGTTGAACATTAAGGCCCTCATTCCGACCCTGGCGGTCCAAGACCGCCAGGGCCGCGGGCAACGGAAGCACCACCAACAGGCTGGCGGTGCTTCATTGCCCATTCTGACCGCGGCGGTAAAGCCGCGGTCAGAAAAGGGGATCCGGCGGTTTCCCACCGGATTTCCCCTGGCTGGGCTGAACCTCCATGGCGGCGCCATGGGGATTCCGACCCCCTTCCCGCCAGCCTGTTTCTGGCGGTTTTTACTGCCAGGAACAGGATGGCGGGAACGGGTGCCGTGGGGCCCCTGGGGGCCCCTGCACTGCCCATGCCACTGGCATGGGCATTGCAGGGGCCCCCTAAGAGGGCCCCAGCATGATTTTCACTGTCTGCAACGCAGACAGTGAAAATAGCGACGGGTGCTACTGCACCCGTCGCACACCTGCAAAACCGCCGGCTCCATTCGGAGCCGGCTTCTGTGTTGCAGGCCCTTTCCCGCTGGGCCGGCGGGCGCTCCCTTGGCGGACGCCCGCCGGCCCAGCAGAAAAGTCAGAATGGCCCCGCGGTCTTTTGACCGCGGGGCGGCCATTTGGCGGTTCCCGCCAGGCGGGCGGCGACCGCCGCCCGCCCGGGTCAGAATGACCCTCTAAGTTCCTCACATATCTGATTGCTTCCTTTAAGTGTTCTGTAGACAATACAAAAAAGGTCTGAGCTTCATACTTGGATCTGCAGGAGAGAAGCACAGCTGTTTAAAAGACTTGGGTAATGTATCTGAATTTGTCAGAGCTCAGGCACAAACCTGAGCTCTTGATTTTGCACCATTTAGAGTTTATGGACGCTTTCTTTGCTGATTTCATTTAGATTAGATTACAGTAGTCCAATTGTGATAACTGTGATGATTGCAATGTCTTTGCGAATTAAAGTTCAATATTTCATCTAGAGCTTGGAAACCCTCCTTAGCATCATGTGCTGAAACTTTGTGCTTGGTAACAGCTGTGCTCTGCTGTGTGAAAAAGAGCTCTAAGTCTTATCACAACCCCACATTTACCATCATCAGTGTTGAGGTTGGATTTGACAATAATTCCAGTAGCCATTGCAATAGGAGTGGCATCTTGATCGACTAAAATCATAATGATCTCAGTTTAGCACAGCTTATGCACAGGCAATTCTGTTCCATTGAATAGTGGAGGAGCATTAGCCAATTAGGGTTTTTGCTAGGATAGTCTGATTGCCCCACTGCTGAATGTGGACCTGTGTGTCATTCCCCAATGATTTACAATTGTACTTAGTATTGTGTGTTTATTTCCTTTGAAGGCCACATGTAAATATTGAATAATTGAGTATATAGTGGTGATCCTCTTGAAACTTCGTGAACAATTGTTTAATTGATAGCCTGGGGTTGCCACTTCTAAATTGTTTGCTCCAGTTATACAGAAAGGGACATGGTATCAGTAGAGCTAGAATAGAGATTCCAAGCAAGTCTAAAAGTCTTCCATAGTTTAGTTTTCTATTAGCTGCCAACAGATCGAGGAGTAAAAAGGTGAATATTGAACAGACTGTATATGATATCACAGACTGGCTGTTGTGAATTATAATTTGTTTCAATGTGGTTTTGGGGCTTTTGTTTAGTGGTCCGTTGCATTATTCTGCTTTGTTGAAAAGGGAGGTCATATATATATATATATATATATATATATATATATATATATATATATATAAAATCAGTGTTCACCAGTTCATTGGCCTCTGATGTTGGTTTTAAGCATTAGAGTGATGATTGCATCCTAGTGGTAGTCAGGAACTAACACATTATGAAGGGAGGTATTGTGTCCAGTTCTGGAGGCCATACTGTGTCAATTTATTATGACACCGCTGGCATAGTGTGTGTTCTTCTGCAGACTCTATCTATATATTTATGTCAATATTGAAAAGCCTCATCAGGATTGTTATGTCCAGCTCTTGAGGCCTCCACCTAAGTGTAATTGTGCAGGATGAATTAATGAATGAGTTAGTGAATGGATGAGAATAGAACAGTAAGCAAATGAGTATGGTAATGGGTTAAGGAGTAAATGGGTGGGTGATTAGATAGATGAATGTTTGATGTGTGAGTAGGTGAGTCATTGACTGATTAAATTCATGGATCAGTAGATGGATAAAAGGCTTAGGAGACAAACTCAAGTATCTGTATGGGGAGTGTGGATGGAAGAGAATGTTATTTAAAGAATGGGTGAGTTGACTGATGAAAAAAAAGTGCTCATTTATACACCAGTAAGTGGATGCATATGAATAGTTTAGTGGGTTGATGAATGAACAAGTGGGTGGGTGAATGGTTCATACCAATATTCCCCAGTTGGTGGCTTATCAGCAAAATAGCAGGTGAAATCTCTTCCCAGCTATTCATCTACAAGAGATCCTGGTAGGGAAGTAGATTAATTAATCCATATGTTGCTTTAAATTACCTTTTTTTTTCTGTAGTGACAAAATGTCAAAATCGCTGGGAGGTCTGTGGGTGCAGAGGTGTGGGTGAAGGTTTGAAAGTGCCTGTACTACTTAGGAGAATGGGAGCACAAGTACAGCACACACATCAAAGAGGGGTTGCTGCAACCAGAGCCTGCATAGTCAGAGAGGCTCCATCGTAGCCTACAAAACAAGGATTTCTTGTTTTTAATCCTGGCTAGAAACTGCATTAACTGCCTACCAGACATCACGGAACAGCAAAACAGAGACTGTAGCGAGGGGGTTTCAGTGCTGATTTTAGGGATTATACATTTTGCATTGTGTTTTGTTTTGGTGAGGCAATTGGAAAAGTTGTTCCTCTCTGTGACCCCACATATTTAGCTTCCATAACACAAATGTGATCACCAGTGCTCCCTGTGACATCAGTGCGTAGCAGGATCTACAGCAGAAATTGCATCCATCACTGCAACAGGGTCCACAGCAGCAACAACAGCCATTATGTCTGCAGTGAACACAGCTGCGGCAACATCAGCAATCACATTGATAATAACAGTTACTACCATAGTAGGGGCAGCAGCTGCCAGCTCAGCAGGTACAACCAATATGTGCGCAGCAGGAGAAACAGAAGTGGCCACGGCAAGGACAACAACAACAAGAACTACCACAACCGTAGAAAACACAGCATTGACAACAGTTGCCACAGCAGACACTACCACAGCTGCTATTATAGCCACCATCAATACAGCAGCAACATCTGCATGCACAGCAAGGACCTTAGCTTCCATAACAACAGGAACCACAGATGTGACCAAAGGTGCCACCATTTAGGGGATAGAAGCCACAATAGCTACACCACAATACACAGACACTACCACAGTAGCAACAATAGCTTCATCAATAGCTGCGAGCAAAGCTTAGACCATGGAAAAGATGACAGCTTCCACCACAGCTGTTATTACAATAGTAGCCACAACTGTTACAGTCAAAAAGACAATAGCAGCAACCATAGCTTCACCACCACAGGGTTAATAAACACCACAGTATCAGAGACCACAGTAGGGACTACAATTACTAATACAGTGGGGACTATAGCAACAACCACAACTACCAATGCAGGAGAGATAACAGCAGCACCACCAACTCTCATAACTACACCACTGAATGCAGGATATCATACTATAATACTATAATTACTTCTATTTAACAGTATATGCAGAATTACCACAGAAGAGTGGTTCATCATGCAGATGAAAATCAAACCATCTGGCAGAAACTATTTTCAGTTGCTAAAAGTATGTGAAATAGCTACATGATTCAACTTTCCCTGAACCTTCCTTTCCATTGAAAATATGATGTTAAATCAAAAGATCTAACTGCATCAATGTCTAATGTTAACCTGTTTCTGTAAGCCAATAGTAGATAGCCTACAACTGGAAGGCATTATAACACATTTTTGAAACAGTGAAACCGTGATAATTTCATGCTTACTGCTATAAATGGGTTCACCCCCTGTTCAAGTAGGCACCCTCACTCTAGTCAGAGTAAGGGAGTCACACATCTAAGATAGCTCCTGCTCACCTCCTGAGTAGCTTGGCACTAGCAGCCAGGCTTATCTCAGAGGCAATGTGTTAAGTATTTGTACACACACACACACACACACACACAGAAATACAGTGAAAACACCACAAAAGTACTCCAAACCAGTTTAGAAAAATACCCAATATTTATCTGAATAAAACAAGACCAAAGCGACAAAAATCCAACATGCACAGGTAAAGATATCACCTTTTGAAGGTTTCAATGAGTCGTATTCCATAGGAATCAATGGTTGTATATTTTTAGCACAAAGTACCTGGGGTGCGTCAAAAAGCAAGATGATGCGGGCCACAGGGTAGGTGAGGCTTGAAAAGCAAAGTGATGTGTTGCTTCCTTACTGTGCAGGGGAGATGATACATTGATTATTTCCTTGCAGGAAAGGTGATGTGTTGATTTCTGGACAAGTAGCCTTATTTCTTTATTGCGATGTGGGGGTCAATGAGAAATTGACGCTCCGGGGAAGATCTGTGGAAAATTCAGATGCGCAGTGTTGATGGAGCCGTGATGAAACAGGCACTGCCTCGATTCTGGAGCTGTAAGACAGGAGCTGCATTGATTTTCCAGCCACGGGACAGGCACTGCATACATTTTTCTGCTGTGGTGTGGCTGCACGTGGATTTTCTCTTTCAGGTCACTAGCTTACACTTCGAAGAGCCCAGGAACTGGAGTTGGCACCACTTGGCAAGTCAGGACTCTCAGCAGAAAAGCCCAGGCACTGGCAGATGAGGTCTTTGATGTCCCTGAGACTTCTTAACAGGAAGCAAGCTCAGTTCAAGCCCGTGGAGAACCTTGGAAAGCAGGATGTAGAAAGCAAAGTCCAATCCTTTCACTCCCAGGACAGAAGCAGCAAGCAACAGGCCAGCACAGCAAAGCAACAGGCAGAGTGGCAGTCCCTCATACAGCATCTAGCTCTTCTTCCTGGCAGAATAACCGCATTCCAGAAGGATTCTACCTTTGTGGGGTCAGAGGTCCAATACCCATTTCTGCTTTTGAAGTAGGCAGACTTAAAAGAGAAGTCTTTGTAGTGCACAAGACGTTGACTTTCCTGCCCTGGCCCAGACACACTCCAGAGGGTTGGAGACTGCTTTGTGTGAGGACAGGCAAAGCACTATTTAGGTGCAAGTGTCCACTCCTCCCACCACTCTAGCTCAGGAAGACCCATTAACCTGTTGATGGGCCATCAGGATATACAGGGCACCCCTCAGCTCCCTTTGTGTGACTGTCTAGAATGAATACACAAAGAGCCCAACTGTCATCCTGACCAAGACGTGTATTCAGCAGACAGGCAGAGGCACAGAATGGCTAAGCAAGAAAATGCCTACTTTCTAAAAGTGGCATTTTCAAACTGACAATTCAAAAAACAACTTAACCAAAATATATATTTTTAAGTTGTGAGTTTGGAGACCTCAAATTCTATATCTATATCTGCTCCCAATGGGAAATTACACTTAAAAGATATTTCAAGGCAATCCCCATGTTACCCTATGGGAGAGGTCGGCCTTTCAATTGTGAAAACTGAAATTAGCAGTATTTCAATATCAGGACATGTAAAAAACCATT
Organism: Pleurodeles waltl; assembly: GCF_031143425.1. Taxonomy (NCBI): domain Eukaryota; kingdom Metazoa; phylum Chordata; class Amphibia; order Caudata; family Salamandridae; genus Pleurodeles; species Pleurodeles waltl. Next base: position 344,663,897 of record NC_090438.1, read on the forward strand.
ACATGTCCTACCTTTTAAATACCCTGAGGTATATTTAAGAGCCCCTAGCGCCATGTTGCGCCACATTAGCATCATTTTTATTTACGCTAATGTGGCCCAACAAGGCCAAAATCCCCAAGTCATATTTACATGCATGCATTGCACCACTTTGTAACCTTTGTGCTAATATATACTTGTGCCACACATAATGTATGCAAAGGGGAGTTCCCCCATTAGGGAGGCTGAAATAACGGTGCAAAGAAATCTAAGAGATTTCTTTGCGTAATTTTTTTGGCACTTTTAACACCTGCTCAGAGCAGGCATTAAAAGAAGGCACCTTTGAGTACAATGGGCCTCATTGAGTTTTGCAGGATTAGCGTCAACATTTTTTATGCTAATCCTGAAAAGCTCCAGACTAGCATAAAAAATTCTCACTGTAGTCCCCTAACTACTGCCATGGTGTGCCATATTTTAAATACGGCGCACACATGGTGGCATTAGGGGGGCGCTAAGGAGTGCAGAATATGCCCCCTGTACCCTGTCCTCGGGGTTACCTTGAGCCTATCTTAGGGGTAACCTACAGGTAATAAAAGGGAAGGTTTGCGCCTGGCAAGTGGGTGCACCTGCCAGGTCAAAATGGTAGTTTTAAAACTGCACTCACAGACATTGCAATGGCACATCTGAGACATGTTTACAGGGCTGCTGCTCATGTGGGTGGCACAATCAGTGCTGCAGCCTCATTAGCATTAGGACCTATAAAGCAACATTTGATTTATAGGTCCTGGGCACACATAGTGCACTTTACTAGGGACATACTAGTAAATCAATTATGCCAATCATGGATAAACCAATCATCAATACATTTTAGACAGCGAGCATATGCACTTTACCACAGGATAGCAGTGGTAAAGTACTCAGAGTCCTAAAGCCAACAAAAACAAGTCAGAAGAATTAGGAGGGGATAACCCTAAAAAAGGGGTCAGGTCCAACACTTACATTCCTAACATTAGACAGTCATGATTAATATAGTTGTGTTCTTTCTGCCCCAAAATAGAATCAACTCACCATAAATCAGTTCCAAACCTACACCAGTTAGTGGGACAATCATGGAGTAAAAAGATGAAGCAGCTCTGCCAAAACACCATTTAAATAGTTTCAAATGGTCCCCATTGGGTCAGCTTTATGAGACTACTTTATTATATTTTCTCTAGCATCTTGCAAAACATGTTTAATACTCAAGGTAACACTTCGTAGGAAGCTGGGTTCTGGTTGCAGTACCCCCTCACACATACTTTTTGTTTAGTTTTTGATGCAACTTTGACTAAAGAGCACTAGGTTCCTGCTAACCAGGTCCACAGTGCCAGTGTCCCTTCTCCAAAACAAGACACCTGGTCACTTGATCCCAATCGGCCAGGCCCTTTGTCATCACTGTAAATCCCTAGTAAATGGTACACCTGGTACCTAGGACATAGGTACTGAAGAGCGACCCTAAGAGCTGCAGCACAACTTGTGCTAATCTATGGGACCCAGCACCAACCTCACACAGACTGCCATTGCAGGCTGCGTGACAAGGTGCTCCCTAAAAGTGAAAACATGACATGGTACAGAAACTGTGTGCCATGTCCCCTAAACACTGCATGTAATATTTGTAAGTCACCCCTACAGCAGGCCTTACAGCCCTAAGACAGGGTGCATTACATTACACGTGTGTGCATATCTGCAAGAGCAGATATGTCCCTGCTATGTCTTTGTTGATTCTTAGAGATAAAAAGAGAACAGTGAAGCCATTTTTAATACATGTGCTGGACACTGGTCAGTACGACATTCCCAGCTACAGGATGACTGCACTGAAAATAGGGATGTAGGGATGTTTGGTATCAAACATTTCATATTAATAAACCCTTGCTGATTCCACTGATGGATTTATTAATACATGAACCCAGAGGGCAACTTAGAGGTGCACTCCCAAAAAGCATACCTTCTACCCATGTGTGGACTGACCAGTTTTATCCATCCTGCCACCACCAGACACAAGTCTGACCCCCCAAGGGTGAGAGTCTTTGCACTCAGGTGGTCTGAAGCAAGGACTGCTCTGGGAGAGGTGTCTATACACCACACCCAACAGGATGATCTGCAAACCTGCATTCCAAAACAGGAGGCTTCAGAGAAGCCCACCGCCCTTGTATGCAGATCTGGCTTCACTAAAAGGAGAGATGCCGACCCCCCTGCCCCTGGGGCCATTTGGCACCTAGACAGGCAGGAAATTTAGCATGCAGAGTGGTGTGTCCACCCCTCATGGCAGTCCCACTCCTAAGGTAAGCTGTCTGTTGTGGACACAACATTTAGAAATATGCCATCTTGGTGTTGGCAGATTTAGGAACTCTGGGACAGGGTTATATCCACTAGAAGTGGTCATATAGAGGGTGTAGTGACCCCAAGGGTAAGTAGCCTAATGGCTACTACCCTTCATTCCCCTTAACGCCTCCTAAATTGAGTATTTAGGCAACTACCACTGATACCAGAGCCTCAGATCTTTGCTGGACAAAAAAGAAGAAGTTAAGAAGCCTGCTGAACCCAAGAACTGTGGACTGACTTGAAGACAACATTGCCAGCATGCCCGCTGCACTCGACCCTCGAGGGGCAACTGACCTGTCCCGCCAATGCAGCCGCCATGAACCCAGGAGAGCTGCCAGTGCTTCGCAAATTGCTAAGAAGAACTCCTTTGGAGAAGAGGCACTGCTTCGCTGCATCTTCAGGCACCAAAGAAAGAACAGTGAGGACCAGGACTGCCACAAACCTAACACCAGACATCACCACTGCACCGAGCAGCTTAGATGGAGCTGAAGTTGGCAACGGTGTCAGCATGGTCACCAGCCCCTCCAGAGATGAAGCCCACTTTGAGTTCACCCACTGTGGACTTCCGGACGGCATCTGTAGCCTCTTTCTGCAGACCTCCCTCCAACCATGAGTAACTCCAATGCCAAAAGGCACAAGTGCACCCGAGCCCGACAGTCTGAGGAGGAGTGGACCAATGGTGTCACCACTTGCCTGAGGACCTCAAGGGTTGAGACCCCGTGGGTTCCCCTGGTCTAACTTTGCAGTCCCAGCTTGCAGCTACTTTGTGACTAGACCGTTGCCCATTGATGTGAATGCGACACCCAATGCTGTAACATACCTCTGCACCCAGAAGCCCCAGAGCCTCCTGAGGTGAACTGTTGGTGTGCTCCTTGGACCTTGCCCCATATCCACTCAAGTCCAAAAGTACAGTCCTTTAAGTCTTTGCTGAGTGCCCATATGCTGTGTCTGTTTCTTTCCCATAGGATAACATTAGGATACCCAAAGGCTGAAAAGCACTGATGCACCCGGACACCTCATTGCCTCCCTCAGTGAACAGCTGGTGCTGCTTTGGACCTTTCCCCATACTTACATTAACTCTAGAAGATTGGTCCTGTAAGTCGCTGTTAAGTACCAGCATGCAGTAAATGTTTTTCCCCATAGGATAACTTTACTGCTCCAAAAATTGCATTTTGTTAACTTTTGAAAATTGTAAAAATGCATAGCTCAAAAAGTGCTCACTCGAATCCGATGACCTTGATATAAAAATGTATATAGAGGTATGTGTTATTTTTATAAATTGGTGTCAGATTTCTTTATTGAGTGTGAGTCTCATTTACTGCCTGTGTGTGCAATACTTGCTTAGCACTTTCCTCAGATAAACCTAACTAATCAACCAAACTACCACAAAAGAGAGCATTTGGGGAGTCATGTGTGCCTCTGTGATGCCTTTGGAGTTTGCTTGGACTCTTTGCACAGTATACCTAATTTTGGGCCACTATATAAAGAGCCAGCCTTCTACATTGGAGGCAGAGGTGGGATGAAGACTTTGCGTGTACTGTGCCATTCTGTCAGTATTGTGATTCCACTAAAAATTCACAATTCACAATTTCTGATCTGGTCTATTAGGGCTTTGGTTAAGTCCCTGAGTTCTTGTTTAGAAATGGAAAATGATTACTACATAGTTAGGCCCTAAAAACTGTTTAGCATTTTTGTGTATGTTGTAAAAACGTCCTAACTATTTTAAAAACAATGACTGAGGCAGCAGGTCCCTCCCAGTACCTCAACTTGGACCCCGACAAAAACCTTAGGTTGGCCCAACCTCAGGCCCTCTGTCAAGCATGGAAACCTGCCATGGGCCCTAAATCCACAAAAGCTCAACTTCAGCAGTTGCTAGTAGAAAATGATAGGTCCATGGCTGAAAAAGAAATCCCCATTGGGGAAAAGGAGGTTGAGGAGGATGAGGTTTCCCTCAGCACTCCCTCTGATAGTAAGACAACTGGGAACACTACAGATAGTATCCCAGTGCATAGAGACAGTGAAGATGCTGATCTCGAAAAACTAGATAAGAGAATGGAATTAGAGTCTAGACTCTTAGCTATAGAAAAAGAAAGGATTGAGATGGTCCTGGAACCTATCTCTGGTGACAGGAACAATTTAAATAGGGAGAAAGAAGTAGCTTTTCACCCCAAAATTCCCAAAGGGTTTGTCCCCAAATACGAGGAAGGTGATGATATCACCAAATGGCTGTTTTCAGGCAAGGACAGGGATAGACTCTTGACACTTGATGGGACAGCTCTTGAGTCCTTTTACCTTAAATGGATACCCTGATTGGGGGCTTTGGACTCACCACTGAGGAATACAGAATCAGGTTCCGGGAGACTCAGAAAACCCAGAGTCAGTCCTGGGTTGATTTTGTAAATGTTTCAGTGAAGACACTAGATATTTGGTTAAAGTGAAGTCAGGGGTACAATTATGACGGGCTTTATAAGTTGATTATGAAGGAACAGCTGTTAAGTAACTGCACTTCTGTACCTGGGGACAGTCTGTCTCCAAGGGGTTGGGAGAAAGGCTTGTCACTGGGTAAAAACTAGGGTGTCCAAGAAAAGTCATGGAGGGGGTGACAAAAAGAAAGGGCCAGGGAAGTCTCTGCATGACAAAAATGAGCACCATTCTAAAAATAAAGAAAATGAGTCCTCTGTAGGCCCCTAAAAATCTGTTCAGGAGGGTGGACCCCAAGACACCTCACAAAACAAAAATGGATACCAGGGTAAAAACTGGGATGCTACAAAGACTTGGTGCTGTCGTGCAGGTTCTCATCCTAATGAGGCCACTGGATTTGGGCAGCAGAATCACCTGAAATGTGCGGAACTAGGTACAAGTCCATACCATGTAACACCTGTCGGCCTAATCCGGGTTTTCCAGCTAACTATCAGCTCTTCATCTCTGCCCAGGAGCAGGGAAGGCTCCTGAGGAGAATCGTGGTCGATCAGATCTCACCCCTTTCTCTTGGTTACATTAGTCTCACACAGGCAAAGACAACAAATGCAGAATATGGTTCAATATGGTTCAATAAGGATTTATTGAAGTAATTGCAACTAGGATGATAAAACATACTTAAAGCAAAAAGGTAACAGGGAGTGTGAAGCATAAAAACAGTCCCACCATACTGTCACTAAGAGTGATATTTATCTTTTCTACCTAAGCTATGTTAGAGCACAGCATAATAAGCCCTAATCAGCTCTTCAGGTTTCCCCCCTGGTAAGACATCATCTTCCATACCTGAGTAAGGAAGCCTGTTGTCTAAAGAAACACCGTCCCCATGCAGGCCAGGGATTCGGTAGTCTAAGCAAGCAGCTGTCGCAAAGGTAATCAGCATGCAGTCGTGGTCCTCTGGCTGGAATCTCCCTCTAACGTGAACAGGACAAAGAAGTGTTTTTATAATAAAACAGGTGATATTCTAAGAAAGGGTCCCCACATAAGGTTATGTATGTTTCTGTGAATGTTGGAGACACAGCGTACCACTTTTGCTGGCAACCCTATCTGACTGCAGCCTTGAGGAAAGCACAAAGTAAACTGAATGCAATACTAAGAACGTGATGCCTTCCTAGGCAGAGGAACAAATAGAGAAAATAAAACAACACCGCAAAAGTGGCTATTGCTGGAAAAATAAAGCAATGCTGAATAAAATGTAACTGGGTTAAAGTGCTCAGCAGCATGCCAAGTTTGCTAAAATACGGGACTAAACAATTGCTAAAATAGCTATACAACACTCTCCCCTTGCCGGTTTCAAAGGTGGTTCAAAGCCTAAAATTAAATAAACCCTAATAAACGCTATTTATAAAAGCATATAAACATTAATGTCAATAATGACAATTTAAAACACTCTTGAACATGAAGAAAAAGAACAACAATTTAATCTTCAATAGTGATGCCAATAAAACCAAATTCAAAAGTCAGTGTCATTTTTTAAATCGCCAATTTTGTCCTAGACAATTGATGCCCGGAAATGTTCCATTTCGCCAGGTGGTAAAATATCCAAATCGTTGCCAGGGAAAACCATGGAGCACTGGTGTTCCAAATCCTAAGCCCCAGCTGAGGCAGAAGCATTCTGTGTTGTGCCCAATGATGAGTAAAGAGTTGCATTATCCACAAAGGTCAACTCATAGACAGCTTTCTGTAGCAAAAGCATCCTCAGCGCTTATGTCTGGTAATCGAAAACATCAACAGATCAGCATCCAATGAAAGTAAGAGCGCTTAGAAAGACAAACTTTCAGTGCACATTCGAAAAGGCACCAAAGGCATCGAAACATGGGCTGCACACAATCCAAAACCGTCAGAATGACAGAGACCAGTCGAACTCCAGTTGTTCCAGGAGTGGTGCTCCAAAATACTGCATCATACATTCACAACACAGTTGCGCTGGTGGAAGCGCTTTCAGTCCTCCTTGTTGTGAAGGGACAGCCATTGTGCAGAAAAAGTAGCAATAGCAAGATGCACCTATTATAGCCAAGTAATCGGAAATCCCCCAAAAATACTCAAAAATATTGAGTGTATACTGAAGGCATTAAGCCATGTATAGAGGAGAAGGTGTGAACAAAACCAGAACCAAGAGCCTTAAAGAAATGTGCTATTCTAGTAACACAGGATGCGTTAAATACACGTCCCACGAGTTCACCAAAGTGTCTCGAAAAGTTTGTACTTGAAAAGGAATGAATCTCTGCCGAAGACCTCGGAACATGAAGCGCATAGGTCTCACGAGCAGATGTAAGTGCCACAAGTTTTTGAAACAATAAAGCCTTGAGTCTGCTCAACTTGTCAAAATTCACATCTGAAGTAGCAATATGAGGCCAAATCTCTGCTCCTTCTCATTGTTGTGTTGAGGGGAAAAGGACATTCCCACAGCATGTGACAACTTGGGAGACTGAAACAATATAAGCTATTCCGGCTCGCATTCAACAACAGCACATATCTGCCATTTGAGAGTACCTGAAATGCAGGTCTAATCAAGGGAACTGGAACTCCCTTCAGATAACAAGCCAAGTTTGTTGCACAGGCATTACATGCCCCATGCAAGGACACTTGTTTACAAACCATTGAATCTCTCACAGAAGTCTCACATTCACTACCGCTAAGAAAGACCTCTTTCATGCCATTGAAACATTTGTACGAAAAGGGAAGCTCCCACAGCTCATGAATGTAACTATCTCACAGCCTTTCATATCTGTCTGCTGGAATGTGTTTCAAGCATGATGTGAATTGAAGTGTTGAAATACGCAGATTGACAACCCTGTGTATTAGCCATCCAGCAGATGGTATTTTAGCCACAGTATAAGGCAACTTTTCTAATTTCTCGATGTTAAGCATGACATAAGTCGCTTCCTTCTTAGCCATTATTTGTTGTTGTTCCATTAAATTAAATGCTGAGAATATATATGTCCCTTGTGCTAACGTGTTGCCAGGGAAGGTGACTTGCTTTCAGTGTTTGTAGTGTCCAATCTAACTGCATACTCGTTCTAAGCTGACTCTGTCCACTGTGTAAAGATGACATGTCACTTTGTACTATGTCTATTGCAGAGGATACTATGTTGGTTAAAGTGTATATCCTGTCAGACAAGGTGTTAATCCCATTATCTACAACAGCTAATGCTTTCTGTAAATTTTCCTGATCAATTTGCCTTAACCGGGCAGCCGCTTCTTCTTGGGAAAGTTTCCAAATCTCATAATTTTTTCTGCCAGCAATCACGTCTCCTTCAGCCACACTACCGAACTCGACTGGACAGATCACCGCTGCATCCACTTCTCCTTCAAGAAACCCACAACACACTACCACCCACAATGGATCCCCCACCGCAATTGGACCCACGTCACCGAACACCACTCATCGCGACCCTCTCCCCGAACCCACCCATTGACACCACTGACACTGATGCAGCTGCCCACAACTTCAGGCAATGGATCAACACCTGTGCCAACTCTCTCCCCCGATCAAGAATCCCTCCAACAGACGCACCACAGAAGGGCCTTCTGGTTCACCGCCGACCTCCTCGAATCTAAGCAAACCTGCCGGAGACTTGAAAGAAAGAGGTGCCAAGAGCAGACTCTGGACAACCACACAGCCCTCAAAAACACCATCAACACACCCCACCAACTCATCCGATCCACCAAGAGAACCGCCTTCAAAGACCGAATCAACAACAACACACACAGCCACAATGACCTCTTCAACATCGTGAAGGAACTCTCCAACCCCAGCTTGAATGCCAACGACATCCCGCCATCTCAAGACCTCTGTGACTACCTAGCCTCCTACTTCCACTGCAAGATTGCAGACATCCATGACAGCTTCAGCACCCAGAACCCCCCGGCAACCACCAATACCACAGATTCACCTCCAACCAACCTCCTGCTCTCCTGTAACCCCATCAACGACAACAACACCATCGAAATCATGAACATCATCCACTCCGGCTCACCATCTGACCCCTGCCCTTACCACATCCTCAACAAAGCAAGCTCCGTCATTGCACCCCAACTACGGAAGATCATTAACAGCTCCTTTGAGTCCACCTCCTTCCTGGAGAGCTGGAAACATGCAGAGATCAACGCACTCCTCAAAAAACCCAAGACGGACCCGAAGGACCTCAAGAACTTCCGGCCTATCTCCCTGCTCCCCTTCCCGGCAAAAGTCATCGACAAGGCCATCAACAGACAACTAACCCACTTCCTCGAGGAGAACTGCACCCAGGATCCTTCCCAATCCGGATTCTGCAGCAACTACAGTACCGAAACTGCCCTCATCGCAGCCACGGACGACATCAGAACCATACTGGACAACGGTGAAACCGCGGCCCTCATCCCCCTGGACATCTCAGCCGTGTTCGACAACGTCTGCCACCACACACTACGCTCACGCCTCAGCAATGCAGGAATCCGTGACAGAGCCCTAGACTGAATCACCTCCTTTCTCACCGGCAGAACCCAGAGCGTCCGCCTCCCCCCATTCCACTCAGATGCCACCGAAATCATCTGCAGCGCACGCCAGGGTTCATCCCTCAGCCCGACCCTCTTCAACGTCTACATGGCCCGGCTCGCTAATACCGCCAGATCCCACAACCTCAACATCATCTCATACACTGACGACACCCAGCTGATCCTCTCCCTCACCAAGGACTCCGCCAAGACCAACCTCTATGAAGGAATGAAGGCCATCGCCAAATAGATGAAAAACAGCTGCCTCAAACTCAATTCAGACAAGACGGAAGTCCTCATCTTCGGCTCCACTCCCTCTGAATGGGATGACTCTTGGTGGCCTGCCTCTCTCTGAGCCACTCTGACTCCCACCGACCACACACACAACCTAGGATTCATCTTGGATTCCTCATTATCCATGACCCAGCAAGTCAATGCGATCGCCTACTCCTGCTTCAACACCCTCCAAATACCCCGAAAGATCTACAAATGGATCCCCACTGAATCCAGAAGAACCCAAGCCCTCGTAAGCAGCAAACTGGACTACGGCAATGCTCTTTACGCAGGAACCACGGCCAAACTCCAGAAGAGGCTGCAACGCATCCAGAACGCCTCTGCACGCCTCATCCTAGACATCCCCCGCCACTGCCACATCACAGCCCATCTGAGAGGCCTGCACTGGCTTCCAGTCAACAAGAGAATCACCTTCAAACTCCTCACCCACGCTCACAAAGCACTGCACAACACCAGACCAGAACACCTCAACAGACGGCTCTCCTGCTACACCCCGACCTGGCATCTCCACACATGCGTCCGAAGAACTACAACCTGCGGCAGATAATTCTTGTACCTTGCCGCCAAGCCGTGGAACACTCTTCCCACCCACATGTGTCAGACCAAAGACCTTCTTACCTTAAGGAAACTTCTCAAGACCTGGCTGTTCGAGCAGTAGCAGCACCCCCCACCTCACCCCTCCACCTCAGCACCTTAAGACCCTCACGGGTGAGTAGTGCGCTTTACAAATTTCTGATTAATTGATTGATTATGTACTGCGTATAAGAAGCGCTTTTGGCATTGTCTTCTGGTGCCTAACAGGAAGTCCTGTTAATCTGTATCATTAGATAGGAGTCTGAGGTGTTCTTTAACAGCATCTAGTGAGGAACTTTACAACCATTGTTGACATAATTTCCATAATTTTCCCGAGTGTTCAGATGACATATAGTGAGGGTCCGGCCTATTTGTTCTAAAACCCCCTGTGGAGTTTACAAAGCGTGTATGGCACCCATTGGAGTCTACTGCCCACAATAAGCAACCACCAGGACGTGTGAGTGACGTGTTAAATGTTCCATTATCGACCCACTCACTAAGCTGATCTACAGATGCATTTAAATATTTTTGCATTTATCAAATTTAGCAAGGGCAGGAATACTGAGTGTATTCAATTCCTTAATTTTTGCTAAGCCTAAACAACTAGATTGTTGTACAGTTTCATTTAAAAATATCATTTGAAAAAGTATCAGGCATGCTCTAAATAAAGCTTCCTTTCCCCTGATTTGCCAGTTTCCAGTTCCCCACAGACGTTTCAAGTCTATCGACTTCAGCCAATATTCATAGTGTTCTATAGCTAACCGGGAAACAAAGGAAATCAAATAAATTACTTTTTTATCGGTCATTATTGATAATTTAAAATAATATGGCTCAGCATTTTCAACATCATGCCCAGAAAAATATGCAAACTTTTCAGTATACGTTTTGGAACTCCCCACTAGTGGAGTTGGACAGTGTTCCCACTGTGTACATTTAAAAATCTTCTTTGGAATGCTAGCTCTGTGAATAAAATGATGTCTATAATAATTATAATATAACAAATCTCCATAATTTTCTTTGGATTGATAAACATCCTCATTTTCAAATATGGTATAAGATTCCAAATCAGACATCATAGAATCCACTGTTTTCACATCCCAATCATCAGAAACTATTTTGGGTGTAATTAGATTGTTCATGGAAATTTTGAATACATATGGAATTTGATAGACCTCCGTCGGGCTATATATATCAAATCAAATCATCAAATCATTAACATTTATAAAGCGCGCTACTCACCCGTGCGGGTCTCAAGGCGCTAGGGGAAAGGGGGGGGTTACTGCTGCTCGAAAAGCCAGGTTTTTAGGAGTCTCTGGAATGCGGAGTGGTCCTGGGTGGTCCTGAGGCTGTTGAGGAGGGAGTTCCAGGTCTTGGCTGCCAGGAAGGAGAAGGACCTCCCACCCGCCGTGGAGCGGCAGATGCGAGGGACGGCAGCGAGCAGGAGGCCAGAGGAACGTAGGAGACGGGTAGGGGCGTAGAAGCTGAGGCGACGGTTGAGGTATTCCGGTCCCTTGTTGTGGAGGGCTTTGTGTGCGTGGGTGAGAAGTCGGAAGGTGATCCTTTTGCTGACTGGGAGCCAATGCAGGTGTCTCAGGTGTGCGGAGATGTGGCTGTTGCGGGGTACGTCGAGGATGAGGCGGGCCGAGGCGTTTTGAATACGTTGCAGGCGTTTTTGGAGTTTGGCGGTGGTCCCAGCGTAGAGGGTGTTGCCGTAGTCCAGGCGGCTCGTGACGAGGGCGTGGGTCACGGTTTTTCTAGTGTCGGCGTGGATCCAGCGGAAGATCTTGCGGGGCATGCAGAGGGTGAGGAAGCAGGCGGAGGACACGGCGTTGACTTGCTTGGTCATGGTGAGAAGAGGGTCCAAGATGAAGCCGAGGTTGCGGGCGTGGTCTGCGGGGGTCGGTGCGGTGCCGAGGGCTGAGGGCCACCAGGAGTCGTCCCAAGCAGATGGGGTGTTGCCAAGGATGAGGACTTCCGTTTTGTGAGAGTTCAGCTTTAGGCGGCTGAGCCTCAACCAATCTGCGACGTCCTTCATGCCCTCTTGTAGGTTGGTCTTGGTGCTGGCGGGGTCTTTGGTGAGGGAGAGTATAAGTTGGGTGTCGTCGGCGTAGGAGGTGATGATGATGTCGTGCTTGCGTACGATGTCGGCGAGGGGGCTCATGTAGACATTGAAGAGTGTCAGGCTGAGCGATGAGCCTTAAAGTACGCCGCAGATGATCTCGGTGGGGTCTGAGCGAAACGGTGGGAGGTAAACTCTTTGGGAACGGTTTGAGAGGAAGGAGGCGATCCAGTCCAGGGCCTGGCCTTGGATCCCGGTGGAGCAGAGGCAGGTGATTAGGGTGCGGTGACAGACGGTGTCGAAGGCAGCCGAGAGGTCGAGGAGGATGAGGGCGACTGTTTCACCATTGTCCATCAGGGTTCTGATGTCGTCTGTGACTGAGATGAGGGCGGTATCAGTGCTGTGGTTGGTTCGGAATCCGGTCTGTGAAGGGTTGAGCAGGTTGTTGTTTTCCAGGAAGGTGGTCAGCTGTTTGTTGACGGTCTTCTCTATTACCTTGGCGGGGAAGGGCAGGAGTGAGATGGGGCGGAAGTTTTTCAGGTCGCTCGGGTCAGCCGTAGGTTTCTTTAGTAGGGCGTTGACTTTGGCGTGTTTCCAGCATTCGGGGAAGGTAGCAGAAGAAAATGAAGAGTTGATGACGGCCTGGAGGTGCTGGGCGATGATATCGTCGGCTTTATTGAAGATGAAGTGAGGGCAGGGTTCCGATGGGGTGCCGGAGTGGATAGTGTTCATGATGGTTTTGGTTTCTTCAGTGTTGATGTGGGTCCAGTCGTTGAGGGTGATGGCCGGGGGTGCGGGTTCGGTGATGCTTGGTTGGGTCTGGTGTCCGAAGCTGTCGTGGAGGTCGCTGATCTTGCGAATGAAGAAGGTGGCGAGGGAGTTGCACAAATCTTGTGAGGGCGTGACGGCGTTGGCGTTGGCATTGGGGTTGGAGAACTCCTTGACGATGCTAAAAAGTTCTCTGCTGTTGTGGCTGTTTTTGTACAGTCTGTCGGTGAAAAAGTTCCTTTTGGCAGCGCGGATCAGGTGGTGGTGTTCGCGGGTAGCGTTCTTGAGGGCAGTCATGTTGTCAGCGGTGTGGTCCTTGCGCCAGGCCTTCTCGAGGGTGCGACAAGTTTTCTTCGATTCTTTGAGGGTGTCAGAGAACCAGAGAGGTTTTTTGGTGTTAGCCAATCGATGCGTGCGTTTGAGGGGAGCAAGGTTGTCTGCGCAGTTGGAGATCCAGTTCGTGAGGCTGAGGGCTGCGTCGTTGGGGTCGGTGGTGAGGGTAGGTTGGTTGGCGGCGAGTGCGGAGAAGAGTTGCTCTTCGGGGATTTTGTTCCACTGTCGACGAGGGATGGGTTGAGTGCGGAGGTGGCGGGTCTCGCGTCGGAATGTGAAGTGGACACAGCTGTGGTCGGTCCAGTGTAGAGCGGAGGTGTGGCTGAAGAAGATGTGTTTGCTGGCGGAGAAGATAGGGTCAAGCGTGTGTCCGGCGATGTGGGTGGCGGTGTTCACCAGTTGCTTGAGGCCGAGGTTGGCGAGGTTGTCGAGCAGGGCGGTGGTGTTAGGGTCGTTGTTTTGTTCCAGATGGAAGTTGAGGTCGCCTAGGAGAATGTAGTCCGGCGAGGCGAGGGCGTGCGGGGAGATGAAGTCGGCGATGGCGTCGCTGAAAGGTGCGCGCGGTCCGGGGGGACGGTAGACGAGGGATCCTCTGAGGGTGGTCCTGGGGTCGGTGCGAATCTGAAAATGCAGATGTTCAGCTGCGAGAGGGGTTTCTTCGGTGGAGGTGGTGATGCTGATGGAGTCTTTGAAGACGATGGCGATACCTCCTCCTACTTGGTTGGTGCAGTCTTTTCTGGAAATCTTGTAGCCTTCGGGGATGGCAGTGGCGATGTCTGCGGCCGACGAGGCGTTCATCCAGGTCTCCGTGATGAAGGCGGCGTCCGGAGCTGTGGAGTCCAGGGGGTCCCAGAGTTCAACGGCGTGCTTGTGGACAGAGCGAGCGTTGACCAGGATGCACTTGAGGTGGTTGATGGCTCGTGGGCTGGTGGTCGTGGTAGTTGCGTGGTGGAAGATGCGTTTGCAGGAGTTACAGGCGAAGGGTCCATGGGTGCGTTTGGGGTGAGCTTGGAAGCAGGTGTTGGAGCGCCCTGGGTTGAGGGCGTGGAGGGTGGTGGGGTCGTAGCGGGTCAGCGGGGTTCGGGAGAGCTGGGGACCAGGGGTTGTGGCGCTGGGCGCGGGCCAGGCGCGGACGGGCGCAGACGGGCTTGCCTCTGGCGCACCTCTAGCGCGGCCGCTGCGCAATCGCGCAGCGGCCGCCATAAGAGGGAGGAGGGGGGGAGGGGTCAGCTGGGGGGAATGGGAGCTGGGGGGCGGGGGCGTGCAGGAGGTCGCGGCGGGAAAGCGCGAGGGAGGGGGGCAGGTAGAGTGAGAAGAGCTGGGGGAGGGGGGCTAAGGGTGGAGGGGGGTGAGTGTTAGGAGTTTTAGGAGATTAGGGAGAGAGATAGGAGTAGGGTTGAGAAGATAGGGGACGGGGGTTGTAGAGGTGGGTGAGGGTGAGAGGTAGAGTGAGATGATAGGAAGATAGGTAACAGAGGGGGTGTCGGGACGGGGGGAGAGATAGAGAAATAGATAGATGGAGAAATAGGTGGAAAGATAGAAAAATAGGTAGATAGGAGGAGGGGTGAGTGAGGGAGTTAGATAGGTAGATTGGTAGATAGGAGGAGTGAGGGAGGCAGGTAGCGAACGGGGTAGATAGGGGTGATAGAGAGGGGGAGGCGAGTGAGGGAGGGGGGTGAGGCAGGAGCAGGAGGGCAGGGGCGGGAAGAGACAGAAGACGGAGAAAGCAGAAGAACAGAAGATCACAGGAGAAGATACAGAAGACGAGGAAGCAGAAGACAGAAGATCACAGAAGAAGATACAGAAGACGAAGAGCAGAAGGCAGAAGACCACAGAACAAGATGAGGAAGAAGAGAGGCGACAGGAGAGGCTGAGAAGCACACAGAAGAAGAGAGAAGACGGGGAAATGAAGAGTACAGAAGAAGATTACCGAAGAGGAGCGAGGAGGAAGAGACAGAGAGGAGGAAAAGAAGCAGGAGCAGGAGAGAGGGTGAGTAGTGCAGGCAGGGCGAGGGGCTGGGAGGTGGGGGGTACTTACTGCGAGGTGGGTCTCAGGAACCTGGAGGAGCTGGAGGAGCTGCAGCAGCAGGGGGAGCGACCTACCCTCAAATAATACTTTATCCCAAACAATCCCATCAGGAATTGGTATAGCAGAATTGTTCACTAGGGACAAGTCTCTGCAGACTTTGTGTGAAGAAAAATGTGGTTTTAAGATCTCATCCACCCGTTCAACTGTAGAGCGTTCAGGAAGGTAATGACCATGTATCAGTAAGAAGATAACAATGACAAACCCAATCCAAAGGGGCAGTACAGTTAATAAGAGCTATGCAAAATTCCATGGAAGGATGAAATAATTAATTTTGAGCCAAATTATCAGCTTACATGCTCTTGACAGTTCTGTTGGAGTAGAGATAAATGAGTTGGTGAAAGTATCATTAATGTCGGCAAAATATCCAGAAGCAGGTTGTGGAAAAACTGGAGCTGTGTTTGAAAGAGGAGAGTTTCCAGAAGTCTCCCTTGGTGGATCATAATGTACTATGCCATCCATGTGTGTAGAATTTGAATAGTATCAATCAATATTTTTTGGTGTTATTTGTAGCAGTAGAAGTTAGTGGAACCAATGAAATCTCATTTTCCACCCTCCCCTAGCTCAGAGAGGTGTCAACGTTTCTGCTTAAAACATGTAATGGAACATCCTGGTCTGTAGTGAGAGGGATTCAGGTAGTATCCAGGAATCTCCCTGGTCTGTTGTTCAGGATTGGCCATAAGGTATAGCTTGACATTGTCGATGGAGACAAAACAATTTTCTTTAGAACTAGGCAGCGGTGGTAGTATGACAGTTCTGGTACCGTGTATTCCCAGGACTGGAACCGGTGCAAGATAGGAAGGACCGAACTCCTTTTGCACTGCAGTCTTTTCTTGAACTAGATCCCCAACGTTTTGGAATCCAGCTGGTAGATGGTATTGGTACATGCCTTATTTCCAAGGAGGAAGCACTGGCAGATGCATTGTCGCCACGGAACTGGAAAAGCCCTGTAAGACAGTGACACGTTCATTTATGTCTATAGGTATTTCTGCTGCCTCCGCGCCAGGACCATCAAGATCTGGAACATATATTTCTGTTCTGGGCAGTTATTTGTCTGTAGTATGCCCTCCCCAGGGACCTTCTGGGCAGATTATTAAGTGCTCTCTGGACACCATACTGGTCTGTAAGCCAACTATGACCCATGCCTAATACTCTGGCTGTTAAGGATTGCTTTAAATCTTGGTTTCGTTGCTCCATGACACTATTTCCCTTGGGATGAAATGGAGACAAGTAATGCAGTTGGACCCCTAATGAAGCCATTGTATCCCTGAAAGCCCTTGAGGCAAAAGCAAGGTCCTGGTCTGAGTGGAAAGCTGCAACAGTATTTGTATCGATAAAGACTTGCAAATGTTTAATAACAGTTTGAGCGTCAGGAGAGATTTGTGGGCAAACCCATAGAAATCTGGAGCATGAATCAATTGTGACTAAAATGTATTTGTATGCACTATCAAGTGTTAGGGGGCCACAATGGTCCAAGTACACACATTGTAATGGTTTGTTGGAAATTAGAAGGGGTGTCTGCGGTGGGCGTTTGACGCTGGATTGTTTTATGTGCTGGTAGATGTCACAACAAAGGACATACTGTTTGGTCTGTTTGTAGAGACCTGTCCACCAGTAACGTGTTTGTAACAATGATATTGTAGCCGCCACACCAGCACGGACAGAAGCAACTCCCTCATGCGCTGCTTTGGACAATTTTGGTCTTAGATCTTTGTTGGGAATTACACAATTACCCACCCCTGGTTTAACTGCTAGGACTGTATTAAGGCATGCTATGCAGTAGGAATATTTAGCAGGATATGCATTTGGTAAGGGCGTGCCATCAGCCGAAGCTTTCACAGCTGCCAGTGTTTCATCATCCAGTTTTTTTCAAGAACGTGATCTCTCTTTGATGACAGCCATCTGAACAGCAGTGAGAATTTTCTCAGTGGGAGCAAAGCATTGTTCTGCTGTAGAGTACAAATGTGATTTGTATGCTATTGGGACAGTCTCACCCTCATTGAACATTACATAGGTGAAACCAAGGGTACCAGCAATTTCTCTGATGACCAGGTATTTTTTGTTGTCCCTTGTGTAAGGAAAGGCCTCCTTGGCATGTTTACCCCCTGACTTTTTGCCTTTGCTGATGCCAAGTTACGATTTGAAAGTGTGCTGAGGCCTGCTAACCAGGCCCCAGCACCAGTGTTATTTCCCTAACCTGTACCTTTGTTTCCACAATTGGCACACCCTGGAATCCAGGTAAGTCCCTTATAACTGGTACCCCTGGTACCAAGGGCCCTGATGCCAGGGAAGGTCCCTAAGGGCTGCAGCATGTCTTATGCCACCCTGAAGACCCCTCACTCAGCAAAGACACACTGCTTGCCAGCTTGTGTGTGCTGGTGGGGAGAAAATGACTAAGTCAACATAGCACTCCCCTCAGGGTGCCATGCCAACCTCACACTGTCTATGGCATAGATAAGTCACCCCTCTAGCAGGCCTTACAGCCCTAAGGCAAGGTGCACTAAACCATAGGTGAGGGCATAGGTGCATGAGCACTATGCCCCTACAGTGTTGAAGCAAAACCTTAGACATAGTAAGTGCAGGGTAGCCATAAGAGTATATGGTCTGGGAGTCTGTCATACACGAACTCCACAGCACCATAATGGCTACACTGAAAACTGGGAAGTTTGGTATCAAACTTCTCAGCACAATAAATGCACACTGATGCCAGTGTACATTTTATTGTGAAATACACCCCAGAGGGCATCTTAGAGATGCCCCCTGAAAACATACACGACTTCCAGTGTGGGCTGACTAGTTTTTGCCAGCCTGCCACACACCAGACATGTTGCTGGCCACATGGGGAGAGTGCCTTTGTCACTCTGTGGCTAGTAACAAAGCCTGTACTGGGTGGAGGTGCTTCTCACCTCCCCCTGCAGGAACTGTAACACCTGGCGGTGAGCCTCAAAGGCTCACCCCCTTTGTTACGGCGCCCCAGGGCACTCCAACTAGTGGAGATGCCTGCCCCCTCCGGCCACGGCCCCACTTTTGGCGGCATGGCCGGAGGAGATAATGAGAAAAACAAGGAGGAGTCACTGGCCAGTCAGGACAACCCCTAAGGTGTCCTGAGCTGAGGTGACTCTGACTTTTAGAAATCCTCCATCTTGCAGATGGAGGATTCCCCCAATAGGATTAGGGATGTGCCCCCCCTCCCCGCAGGGAGGAGGCACAAAGAGGGTGTAGCCACCCTCAGGGCTAGTAGCCATTGGCTACTAACCCCCCAGACCTAAACACACCCCTAAATTAAGTATTTAGGGGCTCCCAGAACCTAGCAAGATAGATTCCTGCAACCTGAAGACGAAGAAGGACTGCTGACCTGAAAGCCCTGCAGAGAAGACGGAGACACCAACTACTTTGGCCCCAGCCCTACCGGCCTGTCTCCCCAGTTCAAGAAAAACTGCAACAGCGACGCGTTCCACAGCGTCCAGCGACCTCTGAAGCCTCAGAGGACTACCCTGCATCTAAAAGGACCAAGAACTCCTGAGGACAGCGGCTCTGCTCCAAAGAAGAAACATCTTTGCAACAAAGAAGCAACTTTTAAAGACAACACATTTCCCGCCGGAAGCGTGAGACTTTGCACTCTGCACCCGACGCCCCCGGCTCAACCTGCGGAGAAACAACACTACAGGGAGGACTCCCCGGCGACTTCGACCTTGTGAGTAGCCAGAGTTGACCCCTCTGAGACCCCCCAGCGACGCCTGCAGAGGGAATCCAGAGGCTCCTCCTGACCGCGACTGCCTGCTTCTAAGAACCCGACGCCTGGTAAAGACACCGCACCCGCAGCCCACAGGACCTGAAGGATCCGACCTCCAGTGCAGAAGCGACCCCCAGGTGGCCCTCTCCCTTGCCCAGGTGGTGGCTACCCCGAGGAGCCACCCCCCCTTGCCTGCCTGCTTCGCTGAAGAGACCCCTGGGTCTCCCATTGAACTCCATTGCAAACCCGATGCCTGTTTGCACTCTGCACCCGGCCGACCCCGTGCCGCTGAGGGTGTACTTTTTGTGCTAACTTGTGTCCCCCCCGGTGCCCTACAAAACCCCTGTGGTCTGCCCTCCGAAGACGCGGGTACTTACCTGCTGGCAGACTGGAACCGGGGCACCCCCTTCTCCATTGAAGCCTATGCGTTTTGGGCACCACTTTGACCTCTGCACCTGACTGGCCCTGAGCTGCTGGTGTGGTAACTTTGGGGTTGCCCTGAACCCCCAACGGTGGGCTACCTTGGACCCAACTTTGAAACCTGTAGGTGGTTTACTTACCTGCAAAACTAACAAACACTTACCTCCCCCAGGAACTGTTGAGAATTGCAGTGTCTAGTTTTAAAATAGCTTATTGCCATTTTTGTGAAAACTGTACATGCTATTTTGCTGATTCAAAGTTCCTAAAGTACCTAAGTGAAATACCTTTCATTTGAAGTATTACTTGTAAATCTTGAACCTGTGGTTCTTAAAATAAACTAAGAAAATATATTTTTCTATACAAAAACCTATTGGCCTGGAATTGTCTTTGAGTGTGTGTTCCTCATTTATTGCCTGTGTGTGTACAACAAATGCTAAACACTACCCTCTGATAAGCCTACTGCTCTACCACACTACCACAAAATAGAGCATTAGAATTATCTCTTTTTGCCACTATCCTACCTCTAAGGGGAACCCTTGGACTCTGTGCATGCTATTTCTTACTTTGAAATAGTACATACAGAGCAAACTTCCTACACCTTGTATGTAGGTGTTTGCTGTAAGCGTGTCTTGTAATGCTCTGAGAATGCGTGTGTGTTCAACTGTCCAGTATTTGCTGGTAAAGTCAGGACTTATTAAGTCATGTAAAGGTTTAATGCATAGTGCTTAGTCTGGAATATAAATTCTGCCAAAATGTAAAAAGCCCAATAAAGACTGGATCTTTTTGATTGTGTTTGGAGGTTGTAATTGAGTGACTTTTTCTAGAAATTGAGGCGCAAAGCTCTTGCCTTCATCTCATAATTCGTATCCCAAGTATAGGACACTAAGGAAAGCTATTTTTGTTTTTTTTAATTGGATTTGTAGCTGAATTTGGCAAATCCCACAATAATGCGGGCTACCCATCTTATATATTGCATGAGGTCGTCTTCCGTAAGGTAGATATCATCCACGTATGACAACGCCTCAGGGTCAATGTCATATAAAATAGATGTAACATGAGCTCAAAACAGTCCTGGACAGTTCTTGTACCCTTGTGGGAGTCAACTGAATTTTTCTGAGAGCCTAAAGCGCTGAAACTTGTTAAGTCCCTACTTTCAGGTGCTATATTTTGGCACAAAAACCCGGTGGAAATATCCAGGCTCATTTTGTATTTTTTCCACACTATGGCCCTCATTCTGACCCTGGCGGTTTGAAACCGCCAGGTCAGAGGGCCGCGGAAGCACCGCCAACAGGCTGGCGGTGCTTCATGGGCAATTCTGACCGCGGCGGTAAAGCCGAGGTCAGAAAAGGGCAACCGGTGATTTCCCGCCGGTTTACCCCTGCCCAAGTGAATCCTCCATGGCGGCGCTGCTTGCAGCGCCGCCATGGGGATTCCGACCCCCTTCCCGCCATCCTGTTCCTGGCGGTTCTTACCGCCAGGAACAGGATGGCGGGAACTGGTGTCGTGGGGCCCCTGGGAGCCCCTGCACTGCCCATGCCACTGGCATGGGCAGTGCAGGGGCCCCCTAACAGGGCCCCATAAGGATTTTCAGTGTCTGCAAAGCAGACACTGAAAATCGCGACAGGTGCCACTGCACCCGTCGCACCCCTTCAACTCCGCCGGCTCCATTCGGAGCCGGCTTCCTTGTTGAAGGGGCTTTCCCGCTGGGCAGGCGGGCGGCCTTCTGGCGGTCGCCCGCCGGCCCAGCAGGAAAGTCTGAATGACCGCCGCGGTCATTTGACCGCGGTACGGTCTTCTGGTGGTTCCCGCCAGGCGGGCGGCTTCCGCCACCCGCGGGGATCAGAATGAGCCCCTATGTTGTTAATAAATGCAGTACTGTGTGCATTTTGTATAGCTAATGTATGTTTGTGACTGTTTAAGTGTCTGTAGTCTGAGACTATTTTGTATGTATGAATGGTCGGGTTTAGTTACGGGGAACAATGGATTGTTCATTGGTGAGACACAGGGTTCAATTACGCCCTGGTATTCTAGCTGTGTAAGGATTCCCGGTACTGATGCTTTTGCTTCATGCTTTACTGGATATTGGGGTTGAGGTTGGGATTTAATTGGTATTACATGATAGGGGGAATCTTTATCCCACCCTATGTGGTTACGGTATAACACAGGTGCCTGTGCCACTGCCCAATCAATGGTGTGAATTTCTAGGAGCTTTCTGGGAGCAAGGGGCGAGAAAGATTTTTCAATAATCTCTTCTCCATAAGGGACATCATGGACAAATTCTGGTGATCAATCCTTTTCAGCCAGTGAAATATCATAAATGGTGACAACAAGGTCCCAAAAGATAGCGTCTATTGTGCTTTCAATATCCCCTTCCAGCTGTATAGTTACTTTATAAACCCTGTCTGGCATGGAGACACGTATGTCCGCAGTGTTAACTTGTAAGAAGTCATCAGTTGCCTTCACCTCCAGATGCTCTTGAAGATCCCGGCAAACTATTGTGACCTCTGCTGCACTGTCTAGCAGTTCATGTTCTTCAGTAAAGCCCTCTTACTGAGTGGCATGCAGTATTGCAACTGCTGCCACTTTTTTTATTTTTGAACTGGGGATTTTGATGGGAAAGTTTCTCTTCTTTCTTAACAGAAACTTAAGACGATCGTTGTGAGTACTTTCTCTGTGTCACATACTCTGTTCACTGATCTGACCACCCACCTCTCTCACTGCGTTTTACTGGTGAGTCCTGAAAGGATCAAGATTGGTGTGTATCAGTCTATTAATATCTGTCAGGAGTTGTTATACTATCCCTATTGCTAAGATTCCATCTGTTTTGATGGGTCTCTGAATGTGGAGACTCTCCCCTTTCTTTTGTAGGTGTTTTTTTTTTTTTGTCCCAGTGCTTTTTAGAACCCTCAGGTGTTTGCTTGGCAGAGTCTTTATTGGATCTACCCTGTAATTGTGGTTTAATTGGTCTGACCCCCAGACTATCTTGACCAATACTAGAGTAGGTCTCAGCGATAATCTTTGGCAGCTTGCGTTCTTCATCCGGTACCAGAACATCCCAGAGCCATACACACACTGCTTTTGCAACTGCTTCCCATTTAAGGTTACTTAGTATGATTTAAGACAGTGGCAAAATTTCCCATTAATTGCATTCCCAAGACTAGGGTCGGGCAGCCCCATATTCATCTTGAATTTGTTTTAACACCTTCAGAAAATTGGCAAGTGTTGGTGTACTGTGTGCGGTAGTATAGAGCATGGCAAATACTGTGCCCCAGTAATTGCAGTTATCTACTGTCGGAACCATCCTAAATGGCAAGCACATAGTGAGGATTCTATGTTTAACCTGGGGATCCATTTGGGGAAAGACTGCTTCCCGCACATTTATTTTTTGAGCTAACCAAAACGGAATTTCCTCCCGCTTGGCGGGTACTTTAACCATGATCGAATGTACAGCTTCAGGGTTAATGCCTGGCGTCACTGCATGTGGTTGCATTGGGGCAGCATGGGCTGGATTTGTATTTAATATTTGCATTACAAACTGTACTAACAGGCCATATATTGCCGTGAGCTCTGTATATAAGTGGCGAACCTCAGCTACTGCCAAGGTTACTGCACCAGGGTGAGGTGTATATGTGGCCAATAGGGGCCAGGATGGGCCATCATTGCTCAGAGGACTTAACCTAACATGCAATATTATATGTGGTAGGGCACCATCAAGCAAATTATTATGGTCTTCATAAGATAGTGGTATTTCTAAATATGCATATGCTCTGTATGTTAGCATGTGTGTAGTGATGAAATGTATTTGTGTTCCCACCAACTGCTGGAAAAGTGACCCAAAAATAAAATGTTTCTGTTCTGTAGGCTGAATGAGCCTCAACAACAAATGTGACTGGACCCCCCTTGCCAGTGAGGCCATTTGCCAATAAATGTGCAGTAAGCGGTGTTCGCATGTTTACTGCAGTTACTACCCGTTGTGGGTTCGCCATGATTATGGTAAAGGTGTTTGTTCAGAGATAAGGACACCAAATGGGGATTTATTCCTTTTAAGGCTCAAGCTTGAACAACCTACAGCGTTAGATAAGTACTATCTACTTAGGTGAGGAGGAACTCATCAATACCACAGGGGTATCTGTATATAGTATCGAGGTGTCTTTAGCCTTTAGTGAGACAGAGATACTTAGGAGGATCCAAAAATTAGTGCCTGACCAAACGTTGGTGACACCATGTCGCTACTGGATTTGGTTGGCAGAATCACCTGAAATGTGGGGTACTAGGTACAAGAGCACACCATGTGACACCTGTCGGCATAATCTGGGTTTTCCGGCTAACTACCAGCACCTCATCTCTGCCCAAGAGCAGGGATGATTGTGGGAACTGGGCACATGACAAGCAAGACTCCTCAGGGGAATCGTGGTTGATCAGATTTCCCCCCTTTCTCTCGGTTACATTAGTCTCACACAGGCAAAGACAACAGAGGCAGAATATGGTTCAATAAGGATTTATTGAAGTAACTGCATCTTCGATAAAATGGCATGTATTGCAATAACTAGGATGATAAAACACACTAAAAGCAAAAAGGTGACAAGGAGTGTGAAACACAAAAACAGTCCCACCATATTGTCACTAAGAGTGATATATATCTTTCCTACCTAGGCTGTGTTATAGCACAGCATAATAAACCCTAATCTGCCCTTCAGGTTTCCTCCCTGGGAAGGCATTATCCCCCATACCTGAAGAAGGAATCTTGTTGTCTAAAAAGACTCTTCCCCATGTAGGCCAGGGATTCGGTAGTCTAAGCAAGCACAGTAGTGAAGGCAATCAGCATGCAGTTGTTGTAATCTGGTCGGAATCTCTCTCTAACCTGTACGGGACAAAGAAGTGTTTTTATAATAAAACAGTTACATTCTAAGAAAAAGTTTCCCACTTAAGGATATATATGTTTCTGTGAATGTTGGAGACACAGCATACCACTTTTGCCGGCAACCTTATCTGACTGCAGCCGTGAGGAAAGCACAAAGTGAAATGAATGCAATACTAAGAACGTGATGCTTTCCTAGGCAAATGAACAAATAGATAGAGGAAATAGAACAACACCGCAAATGTGGCTATTGCTAGAAAAATAAAGCGCTGCTGAATATGAATAAAATGTAACTGGGTTAAAGTGCTCAGTGACAGGCCACGTTTGCAGAGATAACAAGTCTAAAACATGGCTAAAGTAGCTATACAACAGTGCTTTGACTGTAAGCAGGCAGGGCACTGAATCAAGGACATGCCCTTTCCTAAAAACAAACCCACTGGTGTGCCCAAGGGGTTGCCAGTGTAACCTTAGAGGATCACTCCTCAGATGAGAAGGTCCTCATAGCCTTTAACAGAAGAGTGGGACCCAAAGGTAAGTTGAAGTTTCCAAAGGTGAGTAAACACTTCCACCACATACTGGTGCATGGAATTCCAACCACTTCCCTGAGAGATACCTGTGCCATTCACACCATTGTGCATGACAGGTCGGTAATCTCAAACCAGTTTTTCCCAGGTGAGACTAAAAAGGTAAGGGTTGTCGTAGGGGAGATTACTAACAGGCCAGTGGTTTTAGTACCCCTAGAGATAGCTGTGATCCTTAGTTGGAGAAGGGTGGTAGTCAGTACAGACCTCCCCCTTGATTGTCTCCTTGGAAGTGACCTCCCAGAGGTTGTTCAGAGCCCGAAAGAGGAACTGATCCAGTGCCAGTCCTCTCCCAAGGATTCTGGAGGTCTTGCTCCGCAGGTAGTGCAAGTAGGCACCAGAAGTAAAAAACATAAGTAGGAAAGGTGGGCAATTTTTATCCAAAGTTCCAGTAAGCCAAGGAGATTCTGCTCCAGTAAAAGAGAACTCCAAAGTTGGCACTGGTGAAACCCACCCTGACCCACAAAATGCCATGACTAGTTAGGCAACTGTCAAGCATGAGCTGGTGGCTCCTCAGCTGACAGAAGAGAAACTGGAAGCAGGGCGTTTGCTACAGGGTGTAGTAACTCCCCACTCTAAGACAGCAGATAGGCCTCCTGAACCCAAAGAAGCCTGTAAGTTACCTCCTTCACCTGTCAGTGAAGAACTGAAGGTTATGGTTCTGGGCAAAGACAGCTGTCAGCGGCCTCTGATGGGTGGTAACCTTTATGAATGTCCTTGGCATGGTGGACTGACCCCATGCCAAATAGCCAGCTAGGTCCCCTGACCCTGTTGTTCATGGTGGGATTGCTCAAGTTGTGGGTGACTTCTTTGGGTAAGCTGGTGGTTGCCCTGGCTAAGATAGAGTTAGCAGAGGTAGACACCTCTCATCCTAAAGAAACGAGAGTGAGCGAGTAAACTAAGAGAGCAAAGATCATTTTAAATGGGGTCCTCACACTGTTTAGGTAAGTCAGCTTCCCAATGGAAATGAACGGGACAGGAGGATGTAACCAGCCAGCCTGCCTCCTTACTCTTCCTTGCTTGACAGACTAGGAAGGCTTTCCCGGGTTCTGGCTGAGTCTCCTGGCCTTTTTGCTGCGGGCGGGGGAGTTATGTAGGAAGCTGGGTTCAGGTTGCAGCACCCCCCATTTTTTGTCTGTTTTTTTATGCAATTTTGACTGAAATACACTGGGCTCCTGCTATCTAGGTACCCAGTGGCAGTGTTCCTTCCCCAAAACAAGACACCTGGCCACTTGATCTCCAACTGGCCAGGCCGTTTAGCACCTCTGTAAGTGCCTAGTAAATGTTACCCCTGGTACCTAGGGCAATATTACTGAAGATGGGCCCTGAAAGCTGCAGCATAACTTATGCCACTCTAAAGGACCCAGCACCAAACTCTTTGTAGGCGGCAGGCCCTCTCTATAGTGTTCAAAGCTAGACACACTGTGCAGGGGGTCCAGGCAACCACACGTTGGTTTACAGGGATAAAAGCTAGTCCACCTTATGCTCTAATTTGTATGGTAGCTTGGTCGAGCAGTTAGACCAGTCTTGGAGAAGTGCAAAGCATTTGTTGTACTCACAGCACTCAAAGGAATAACTCGAGACCAATCCATAAAAATACTTCAGATGTTTATATTAATTTGAAGACCAAGATCATCAATATTGGTTAAGTACTTTTCGAGATATGAATTTTTGAAGTTTAATAAAAATAGTCTTTTGTGCGTAATTACGCACCATAGGAATCATAGGAGGAAAACCTTTAAGAATATACATAAAATCACACAGTGGGTTTACCAGTTTCTTCTTTTGCAGGTTGGTCGAGGTCTTCGGTGGCACACTGTGCCAGCTGGAGATGTTTGTGCGGCTCCCAGTTACAGCGGGAGCAGCGGGGAAATGTCTCTGGAGCTTGTGCAGGCCCACTGCAGAGGACCACTTGGAAAAGCACTGCACAGGTAATTTTAAATGTAGATCCTTGGGGTCCCCTTGCAGTGTCAAGGTTGCAAGGGGTGGGGGACCCTTAGGGCACAGCAAATTCTTCGGTGATCCAGGAGCTGTGGCAAGGATGCCCTCAGAAGCAGGAGGTAGGTCAGTTCAGGGGTCGTTTGCAGGACAACAGGGGCACTCTGGCGCGAGATCCAGGTTGTTTCTGAAGTCCCTCGACTGGGTCTTCCTTTTGGTCCTTTTACAGTCCCAGGTGGGCTGCCTTTCTTAATGTCCAAAGCTAGCTGACCAATATCAAAGGTATTGGTACAATTCAGCCGCTAGATGGAGTAGTGCCACCAAGCTTGGCAAAATGTCAGGGTTTGTCCTTGTGGTCAGTGGTGTGAAGTTTGGTTTGGCATCCATTTCTGGAGTTAACTTCCAGTCAGTGAAGAGGACCTCACTGGCATGTTGGTTCCTTATGGGTTTAGAGTTGTACCTCTACTCTGGAGGGAGTTGTCTGGTGATTTGCAAAGCCTGGAGGTCCTCTGGGGTTCTTTAGAGTTTTTCCAGTTGTCGAGCAGCTCCTCAGTGGTGATTGTCAGGTCCTGGGTGCAGCAGGCAGGGTTTGGCTCCTTTTCTTTGGTACAGCAGGTCCACAGTTCTTGTTTCTTGGATCTTCTTGGTGCTGGTTTTCTTCTTTCCATCGAATGTCAGTTCTTGGTCTTGAGGTGCCCTCTATATACTGTATTTAGTGGGCATTTTAGGGGGAACCTGGTAGTGACCAATGGGTTACCTACCTTAGGGTGGCTACACCCACTAAGTAACCACTTCCTGTGGGCAGAGGTCACTTCCCTACACCTGACTGGCTATTTTCCTTCCAACCAAGATGGAGGAAAACAAACTGGAGAGTCCACCTTTAATGCAACACCTTAGAGGTGGTGCATGCGTGGTAGAGCCACTCCTCCTGTCTTTTGTTTGAGTTTCCAGCCGTTTCTCCTGCCAAAAGTGGGGGTTTGCAATGGAGAGGCCACCAGCTGCTAGCAGCAAGCTTGGTGGTTGAGTTTCAAGGGTGGTAAGCCCTTTGAAGCCCACCAACAGGGCAGTGCACATTCCTGGGGGAATGGGTGTTAGCACCTCCACCCAGGAAGGGCTTTGTTCTACATTCCAGAGGGCAGAGGCCCTCACTCCTGGGATGCAGATTTGTGTCTGGAGGTGGCAGGTTGGATGTGACCAGCATGCAAGTATGCTAGGATAATTAGCTTTTGCAGGGGGGACCTCTAAGTTGACCCCTGGGTTCATTTAGTAATAAATCCAATACTGGTACCAGTTTGGATTTATCATTCTGAGTTGGTTGATACCAAACAACCCAGGGTTCAGAGTGGCCATCATGTAGCTGTGAAACTCGTATTGGCCAGTGTCCAGCAGATGTTTTAAAAAAGCTGATCTATTCACTCACTATGTCCTAGGCTTGGTAAGGACACTGTGGGGCATAATGCTCATGCAGCTATACCCTCAAATGCAGTATAATGCACCCTGCCTTAGGGCCGGAAGGCCTGCCAGAGGGGTGTCTTACCCATAGTGCATGCAGTCTATAGTAGACAGGGCACACAGACAGTGTGCCATGTCAGGTTTGCATTTTAGGTTTGCATCATGACACTCAGCCTGCAATGATAGTACCCGGTGCACCTGAATGCATGGCCCTAGAGGGTGGCACAATCAGTGCTGCTGGCCTCGGGGGATACCCTTAGTACCTCCTGCCCTGGGTACCTAAGTACCATTTACTAGGGACTTAAGAGGGCAGCTGAAGGTGTCTCCAATTGTGCCAATGCATCACAACAATTTTAGGGAAAGAGCTCTGACTCAGGGAACCTATTTAGCAGGGGCCCTGGGCACAAACAACTTCTAGGCTACATCATATACCAGGCAAAAAGCAGGGGCTAAACATGTCAAAAAGAGGTCTTTTCTCACACTCACGCAGACTGCCATTGCAGGCTGTGTGACAAGGTGCTCCATAAAAGTGAAAACACGACCGTGCCAAGTCTCCTAAACACTACATGTAATATTTGTAAGTCACCCCTACAGCAGGCCTTACAGCTCTAAGACAGGGTGTATTTTATTACATGTGTGGGCATATCTGCAAGAGCAGATATGACCCTACTATGTCTTTGTTGATTCTTAGTCATAGTAAGTGAAGAGTGAAGACATTTTTAACACATGTGCTGGACACTGGTTAATACGAGTTCCCCAGCTAAATGATTGCAGCACTGATAATTGGGATGTTTGATATCAAAAGTATTGTATTAGTAAACTCTCACTGATTCCAGAGACTAGCTTATTTATGCATGCACCCAGAGGGCACCTTAGAGGTGCCCTCTGAAAACCTACCTTCTACCCATGTGGGTACTGACCAGTTTTAGCTAGCCTGCCACCACCAGACACGAGTCTGGCCCCCCTAAGGTGAGAGCCTTTGCTCTTGGGCAGTCATAAACAAGGCCTGCTCTGGGAGATATGTCCACACACCCCACCCAACAGAATGTCCTGCGAACCTGCATTCCAAGGCAGGGGACTTTAAAGAATCCCACCGCCCTTAGTATGCAAATCTGGCTTCACTCAAAGGAGCAATGCCAACCCCTTTGCCCCAGGATCCATTTCCCTCCTAGACAGGTGGGAAATTCAGTATGCTGAGAGGTGTGTCTACCCCTCAGGTCCGCCCCACCCCTAATGTGAGCTGTCTGATGAGGCCACAACATTTAAAAATCTTCCATATCGGTTTTCTCAGATTTAGGAACTCTGGGACAGGGTTATGCCCACAGGAATTGGTCATATAGAGGGGGTACTGACCCCAAGGGTAAGTAGCCCATTGGCTACTACCCTTCACTCCCCTTAATGCCCCCTAAATTGAGTATTTAGGGGACCCCCTGATACCAGAGCCTCAGATCTTCACTGAACAAAAAGGAAGGAGTTGACAAGAAGGCTGCTGAACTTGAGAACCGAGGAGTGCAACTGACTTGGTGCCAACCCTCCCAGTTTATCTGTTGCATCCGACCCTCAAGGAGCAACTGACCTGTCCTGCCGCTGCAGCCTCTAAGATCCCAGGAAAGCTGCCAGTGCTTCACAAATCACCAAAAATAATTCCCTTGGAGCAGAAGCACTGCTTTTCTGAATCTGTATGCACCAAAGAAAGAACTGTGAGGACCTGGACTGCCAAGAATTGAACAAAGGACATCACCACTGCACCTGAGCTGCTTAGCCCGAGCTGAAGTGGGTCAAAGGTGTCAGCTTGGTTCCCATGCCCCCTAAAGACAAAGCCCACCTTGAGTTCGCCCACTGTGGACTTCCCGACGGTGCCTGCAGCCTGTTTCTGCAGACCCTCCTCCAAGTGTCAGTAACTCCAGCACAGCACCAAATGCCAAAAGACACCACTGCACCCGTGCCCCACAGCCCGAGGAGAAGTGGACCAATGGTGTCCCCATGTGCCCAAGGACCTCAAGGGTTGAGCCCACCGTGGGTTCCCCCAGACTGATTTTCCAGTCCCAGCTTGCAGCAGCTTTGTGACCGGACCATTTCCCATTGAAGTGAATGGGACACCCGACGCCAAAACACACCTCTGCACCCAGGTGCCCAGGAGGCCCCAGATGAACTGTTGGTGTGGCCTTGGACCCTGCCCCATCCCCACATCAAGCACAGAAGAACAGCCCTGTAAGTAGTTGCTGAGTGCCCACATGCAGTGTCTGTTTTTTTCCCGTAGGATAACTTTAGGGCACCCGAGCCTACAATATATGTTTTTCCCCCTAAAGGATAATATTACCTCTCCAAAAATTGCACTGTGGCAACTTTTGCAAACTGTAAAAATTTACAACTCAAAAAGTACTCACCCGATTCTGATGATCTTGGTATCAAAATTTATATTAAAGTACTCATTAGTTTTATAAAATGGTGTCGGATTTCTTTATTGAGTGTGAGTCTCGCTTTCTCCCTTAGTGTGTACAATTCATGCTTCGCACTACTCTCTGACATGCCTAACTGCTCAATCACACTACCACAAAAGAGAGCATTTGGGGTGTCATTTGTGCCTCTGTGATACCTTTGGGGTTTGCTTGGATGTTTTGCACAGTGTACCTCATTTTGGTGCTATATAAAGAGCCAGCTTCCTACACACTTTGATAACCTTCCAAATTAGTTACATTTCCAAATACTTCTTCTCCAGTCCATCTAGGAAAACATGTTATTTTTTGCTCCTTCGAAGCACTTTGTGAAACGTCAAGAATAGACAACATAATTATCATATCATCTACTTAGAAAATGGCCCTAGTATACTCGGATCCAACACTGATTCAATGAATCAAAGACCTTTGCATAACTAAAGCTATGCATCCTATCACAAATTTACATAAGTAAACATCAATAGTAATTCTAGGAGTACTCCTGAGAAGCTTTGTCAGTACCAGCTTTCCAGAGGTACTCATGTACATCAGCATTTCCATATGTGTTTAATGTACATTACGTAAGCAAAACATCAACAACATAGAGCAACCATGTATACATTCTCAAATATTTGCAAGCCGCTTTTTAATTTTGACTTCTTTTTAAATTTCAAAATATTTTTGCAAAACAAACAAGAGGTAAAAAAACAACAAAGATAAGTTTTATTTTAAACAATCTCTACAAAAATCCATCATAAGGGGGATAAATTGCTCACAAAATAAAAGTTTCTGAAAACAATTTTGGACAAAATTTTGAAATGTTGGTAAATTCTCAAAGAATGAAGTTTTCCAACTTTACTAAGTTATATTATGAAATTTCAGCTTTGCACACCCCTAAGAAAAACACATGATATGCTCCCAAAAAGTTGGAGCAAGTATGTTTGTATGGTGAGAAAAGGGAAGGGAACAACCCCATACTTCAAGGATGCATAGGATTGGGGATTTTTCCATAGGCAATGATATTAATGAAAAAATAGATGTTTCCCTCTGCCGCGGCTTGGAGAAAAAGAGAAAAACACCTTAATCTACTAATAAGCAATGACTGCTTGCTTCTGGTTACTCATACATGTTCTCCAGTGTTCTTTCTCCTCAAGCTCTCCATCTATCATTGGTCCTCCGTCTCTGATGCACATGCAATAGTATTTTTACTCTCCGCATTTGTCGAAAGTATTGCAAACTTACAAACACTTTCCTCTATTATTCGATGACTGAGTTAACAATAGCAGATCATCTCCCACATACCCTCGAATATTTGGGAATATTTCTACGCCTGTACTCCAAGTTTCAGGGGAAACTGAGAAATATCGGCACTTTCAGGAGGAATGGACAAATGGAGAGATTAAATGGTTAAAACACCGGTCTGCGTAATAGGCTTTACTAACCCTCTATCATCTTGGTTTCATGGGTTCTGCAAGTAAATATTCTTCTGAATAGTTCTGTGTGATATATACTATTAAAACGTTTGTGACAACTATTCATTCAAAATAAATGTAATCTACGCTAAGAAACAGAGTATAATGAGAACCCTTAACATTCTAGCGTAAATCTCCTCAGGACGAGGAGAAAGCGAGCTGAGGAGTGAGCTGTCAGCAGGTCGCTCTGATCTGACAGAGTCCAACAAATGTTTTCCACATTCTGACCCTGGCTGTCAGTCCGTGCGCTGCACCGGAGAACAGTTCTCGGCGAAGCCTCATCTGGCCAGCAGACTTCAGCATTTGGCTGCAATTTGTACAGATTGCTATTTGTCGTTGTCCCGGCTTAGGGGGAAGTGCGCAGAAAGAGCGTCTTTGTTCCACTTTCTGTTAAGGCCTCCCAGAGCACGAGCCACGTCGACGAAGGTTGAGATGCGCGCCCAGGTGCGCTCATTCTCCTGGAGGCATTAAAGCAAGTCCTCTAGAGGGCGTGTGAGAAAAATGAAATGCTTGTAAAAGCCAGCAGCATTCTTAGCACAGTGTCTGGTTTCATTCCGAAATATGGGTACCACGCCAAATACATAAACACCTCATTTAATCAGATGCAAGCGTGTCCACAGCTAAATGACAAAAGTATTTTACAGCATGCAGCTTTCTTGACAGATTTCTGTTTAATCCTAATGTGACCGAACGGATTTCTTATTCGAAAAACAATTATAACATGATGTGGCTATGCAAGAACTCGGTGCACACCGGGATGGAATTCGCTTAAAGTGGCTTTGGCTGTAGATCACAACATCTTCAAGTAATGTTTTCACTGAGACACTGACTGAGGAAGACTACGCATTTCCGATGCAAAATGTGTTTTGGATAATAGAGGAAATGTGCAGAACTTTTGACCGTACCTTGCAGCAGTCAACAAAGCTACATTGTTGACGGGGCCGTGCTCACCAAAGACAAACCATACGCACTCTTTCAAGCCAAGATAGGCACTTTAGCGCAGCTATCTAAAATGCAGTAGGTGCAGTAGCTCCTGCACCCAGTGACCTGAGGAAACCCCTGAACTGGGTTTGTTGTTGTAATTTACTACACAAGTGGGCAAGGAAGGAGTCTACCCTTCCCCCCCACCCCCCCCCCCCCCCCCCAGGTTTGTGCACTTTTGAAGTAGGCACTAGGCCTCGTAAAATGGAACCGCCTCCTGTTGAAGTCCTGGCTGGTTTAGAAGTCTGGATTTTGCACAGGTGACCCCCGCAACTAGCGGACAGGGTGCCACTAGTTGCGCCATCAGCAGGGGCCTGCCCTGAGAACCGGTCATTTCTTGATGTGCCATGGTGTCACGTCATTGTGGTGCACCACATGCGGAAGGGCATTTAAGGCAGCGTACACCAGGACCAGCCCTCTTTCTCCTGCACTGTGTTCCGGAGTCACCGGAATTGTTCATCTTTGGATTTGCGGGTTGTCTTCAACGTACTGCAGGTGAGTTCAGCGGATGATAGGCGCGGGATGAGGTGGAGGGGACCGCCATTTGCTTAGTCATCCTTTGTTGTAGTTTTTGTATCGTTTTAGTGCGTCCTTTTCCATCTTTTTGTTTTTTTGGTGTTTTTATTTTTGCCGTGTTTACAACTGGGAGCTGGTGAGTCTCACCGGGTGCAGTATGCTTTGTTTTTATTGGGTTGATTAGCGTTCCGTGTTAGTGTGCATCGGTGTTGCTCGCTATGGCATTTGCAACAGTTTCAAGCCGCAGCGCCCGGGAGATGGTGAGGCTCACGGGAAGTTGCACTATATATTTGCATGTGGCATTTTGTGCCCCTCCCCTGGCTGTGTGTATGTGTTGCGGCTCTAGCATGCGTCGCAGTTAAAACCTCAAATATGAGTTGGTCCAAGCACCTGTTTCAGGCTGCGGCATCCGAGAGTTGGTGAGTCTCATCGGGTTGGCTGCAAGGTATTTTTGGCATGTGGCATTTTGTGCCCTCTCCCATGGCTCTGTGCAAGTATCGCGGCGGTGTTAAGACTGCAAATTTGAGTTCCAAGGACCGCCTCAGAGCAGAGGGGCTGACACTTGCTATCGGCAGTTAGGTCAGCAGTTTTCTGGCTGCCGTGGCACCGGAGGAGGCACTGTCACACCCCGAGCGCTCCATTTACTCCCATTTACTCTTTTTATTCCTCATTTGCAACTGAACCAATAAACAAGGGCAGGGGCAGCATCGTAATCATATTCAAGGAAACCATCCGATGCAGCCCCATCAACTATGACCCAACTCTTCTCATGGAACACCTTAACTTCCAGCTACAGACCGATGCCAAGACCTCAATAAGAAGCATCCTCATATACAGACCCCGGTACCCACACCGCTTTCTGCGAAGCTATCTCCAGCCTCATCGCTCCACCAACCCATCGATTCCCACTACTATGTCCTACTCAGCGACTTCACATCGATGACACCAACTCCACCGCTCTCCTGAAAAACGTGAACAACATTGGCCTCCCCCAGCTGGTCACCAAACCCACGCACAGGGCTTGACCCATACTTGACTCCATTTTCACCTTCAGAAAAAGAATCAAAATTCAGCCACGTCACCGAACTCACCTGGATTGACCACGCCATTGTTCACTTTACCACCTCCGACTCCCAGCGCACCACTCCCCAGAATCACAGCTCCCCCCACCGCAGCTGGGGCAAGGTAACAAAGACACAGTGGACTCAGGCCCTCAGCGCCCCCCAACCTACCATTTCTTCAGACCTCATCGAGTCCGCCCAGAACTTTTCTGCATGGATCACTAAATGCGCCACCAGAGTTGCACAGATGAAACCAGCAAAAACCTCAAAACAAGCCAGCTGGTACACACCAGAGCTCAGAATCACCAAACACAACTGTTACTGACTTGAGAAACAATGGCATGCCACAAGGAACCCCTCCAATAGAACTGCTTACAAAGGAGCCCTCAGCATCAAGGAAGCCAAGAGAATAACTCTCACAGTCCGCATCGACACAGCAGCCAACCACATAAAAAAACTCTTTAAAATAGTCAAGGAGCTCTCCAACCCCGCAGCCACAGAAAACACCATCCACCCCTCTCAAGCACTCTGTGACACCTTCTCAGACTACTTCCACAACAAGATTGCCACCAACTACAACAATTTGACCCCCAAACAACGGCTCTCACCCTCAGCAGCTTCAACCAACCAGCACACACCACTCGAATGATCACCACTTGGTCTCTGATCGACTCTCAGACCACCAGTGCCATCATGTCATCCATTCACTCCGGGGCACCCACTGAACCCTGCCCCTACCATCTTTTCAACCTCTAAACTGACCCTATCAGCAGGGAACTCACCAGCATCATCATCACCTCCATCACCACAGCAGCCTTCCTGGACAGTTGGAAACATGCAGAGGTCAGACCCCTTCTAAAGAAACATTCCACCGACCCCAGGGAACTAAAAAATTATCAACCAATCTCACTGCTCCCCTACCCAGCCAAAGTACTAGAGAAGGCCATCAGCAAACAACTTGCCAAATACCTTTAACAAAATCACCTACTTGATGTCTCCCAGTCAGGATTCTGTGCCAACCATGGCACTGAGACCACCTTGATCACAACTAAAGACAACATTAGAACACTCCTTGACTGAGAGGAGGTGGTGGTCCTGATCCTCCTTGACCTCTTTGCTGTTTTCAACAGTTTCCCAACACACCCTCATCAACAGATTCTACAACATTGGCATTCACCAAAACGTCTGCAAGTGTATTACTTCCTTCCTCCCAGGATTCACACAGATCATCCAGCTGCCAACCTTCACCTCCGAACTCAAGAACATCTTATGCTGCCCCAAAAACATTGAGAACTCACTAATCTTCAGTTACCTCAGAGCCGTTGATCAGTGGATGTCTTGGAGCCTTCTCAAACTAAGTGCCTCCAAAACAGAAATACTCATATGTGGTGACTAGAAAAATTATGACCCACTGTGCACCTGGCCTGACTGTCTCGGACCACCTCCTCAATTATCCAAGGAAGTTAAAAACCTTGGAATCACCATGGACTCCAAGTTAACAATGAATGCCCAAGTGGACAAATTAGCATGAACAAGCTTCATCACCTTCAAGACTCTACAACGCCACTTCCCCCACCTTGGATTTCCACACAAGGTGCAAGCTACTATCTTGCTTGTACTATCCAAACTGGATTATGCCAATGGCCTCTACCATGGATCATCTCTATCTATTATGAAAAAACTACAATGTATTCAGAAGTCCGCAGCCAGGCTACGATTACATGTAAAGCCACAAGCCCACATCTCTCCTGCCTTGAGAGCACTACAGGGGTTACCTGTTGCCAGAAGATGCACCTTCAAGCTGCTTTGTATCACCCACAAAGCTATACATGAAATAGGACTGCTTTTTATCAGAAACAAAATAACCAAATAAATTCAACAAAGAAACCTCCACTCAATATTGGCACCCCGCCTTAGAACACCACCATACAAGAAAAAAGACTATAGGTGGTACATCCTTCTCCGTTCAAGCAGCCAGACTATGGAATTCATTACCCCAACTATAAGAGCCACAGATAACTATCTTGTCTTCAGAGAACTACTCAAGAGTTGGTTCTTTCCTTCATAACCACCATATTCAAACAGCTATGGACTGATGGACTGCATATGCCTATGTTGATAAATATTTTTTATCTGATTATGTGTATATTCTAGCTATGTATAGTTCTTTAGAAAATATGTATCACTACTATGTCATAACAATACACTACACACATACTCTTTAAACCTGTTTAACTAATGTATATTTACTCATGGTTTAAATATGTATGTACATATATGTGTGCATATGTGTGTGTATTCATGTGTGTATGTATGTATGTGTGTGTGTGTGTGTGTGTATATATATGTATGTTATTCTAAGCTTAACCTGTTCAAAAGTCATTGCATAGCTCCTAGATAAGTTGTTATATCAGATACTTATGAATCCCTGCTCTAATTTTATATCACACTTTGTCTACCCATCACCATGTCATGTCTCTATCAATCTATCCTCCATTCCCACTCTGACTCATCCCAAATCCATTCTACTACTTTCATCTCCTAAATAACCCTGCCTAAGCTCTTCCCTCCTCTTCCACATCTAATTCACCCAAACCTCACTTTACTACCTTGATCTCCCTAACAACCCTACTAAATTCTCCCTTATTTATCTCACCTTTAACTTATCCATAACCCCTCCTGCTACTATGATCCCCCTAACCCTTTCCACAGACTCTTCCCTCCTCCATCCCCCCTTTATTCATCCCAAGCCTAAATCCTATTACCATAAACTCCCAATTAACACTTCCGGATTCTTCCCTCCTCCACTCCTCCATTACTCCAGTCGATCCAACTAACAAACTCACATGTCCCCGGCTCAAATTAACTCAATAATTCTAAAACTGTACTCATATTTCCCTATACTATTCCACCACTAATTCCTTTTGGATTCCGGAGTAGCGTGCTACTTGCCGAAAAGCGCTTCAACGCCTCGTCGGGGTAGTAAGCGCTAAAAAAATACTATCACAATATTACAATATTATGCGGATTACCCTAGGATCATCCCTCAGCCCCACCTTGTTCAACACTTACATGACCCCCCTCACAGGCATTGTAGCATCCCATGGCCTCAACATAATTTCTTATGCAGACAACACTCAACTCATCCTCTCGCTCACCAAAGACTCCTCCACCACCCAGAATCAACTTCTGCAACACCATGACCAACGTACCCAGCTGGATGAGAGACAACTGCCTTAAACTCAACTCTGAAAAGACAGAAGTTCTGATCTTCAGGAAGAATACCTCCATATGGGACCACAGCTGGTGGTCAGCAGAACTCAGACAAACACCCACACTTACAGACCATGCAGACAACCTAGCCATCATCCTAAACAGTGAACTGACCATGAAATGACAAATTAATGCAGTCGGCTCCTCCTGCTTCCACACCTGTCTCACATTCCACAGACTCTTCAGAGGGATCCCAGTTAACTCCAGAAAGACTGTCACTCAGGCCCTTGTCACAAGCAGCATCAACTACAGCAACGATCTCTATACCAGCATCTCCACCTAGCTCCTCAAAAGACTCCAGACTATGCAGAATGCTGCAGCCAGACTCATTCTGGACCTCCCCAAATGGACCCACATCAGCACCCACCTAAGAAACCTCCACTGGCTCCCCATCCAGAAAAGATTCCAGTTCCAGATTCTCATGCACACCTACAAAACTCTGCATGATCAAGGACTGGCGTACATAAATCATCGACTTAACTTCCACCTACCCACAAGATACCTTCACTCTGCCTCAGTGCCCGTGCACCCCCCACACGTCTGTCACACCTGCAGCTCTTTCTACTACATTGCCCCCAAGACCGGGAATCACTTACCCCTCCATCTTTTAACAGCACCCTGCCTGGCAGGAAGGAGCTCAAGACCTGGCCCTTCGACAGAGAGGTTGTACCCACAGTGCCCAGATAGTCCTAGGGCTGACAGTGCCATGCTATACAAATACCGATTGATTGATTGATTGATTGATGATATACACAATACCACATATGTTTCTAACATTC
This sequence comes from Pleurodeles waltl, assembly GCF_031143425.1. Taxonomy (NCBI): domain Eukaryota; kingdom Metazoa; phylum Chordata; class Amphibia; order Caudata; family Salamandridae; genus Pleurodeles; species Pleurodeles waltl. The sequence continues at coordinate 344,702,794 of NC_090438.1, forward strand.
TGGCTGAGATATTAATATTCATCATCATCTTTATTATAGTTACACTTTCATGTAGCAGTTGCTGGTTTACATTCAAGTCTGTGCCACGAAAACCTGTACGATTAAATAACATCCATGTATTGTATTTTGCCACTGCTATCTAGTGGGCACTAAAAGCTGTATGTAGGTCGATTCCACTGCCAAATCAATAGACAGATGAATTGAATGCCTCTCTGGTGAATGGGAGGGGATGCAGGCACATCACCTGTATTTCTTCTTTTTTGGGTGTGCAAACAAAGGAACTCTACACCTCTTTATTCAGGTGAAGCTCTCTAATTCTTCTTTGTGCGTGGGTGCACCTTTTTTTTGTTTGTTGTGGGTCAGCCTAGGTGCACAGCACTGCATTATCCTTTGGGGGTGCTGCAGATGGTATGTATCACGGTACTGGTGCCGGTATTGTATTCATGATTTTTTTGCCTACGCTAACTTGTTTTGTTTCTATCCGCTGGCACAGTAATTGTGCAGGCTGGTCTGACCACTGACAGCACACTAGTTTTATGTTCCTCGAAGTAGTCCTTGGTTTCTGTGGATTGGTAATATGGCCCTGAAACGTGCACACATGGCAACGGATACCTCTGCAACACAAGAAGAACTTTGCTTCTTCAGCGATGTCTCGAAAGCTGCAAAAACCCATGTCAACGACTAGGTCCTCAAGATTGTACCTGAAGGACTCAGAAAAGATCAGCAGCTGCCAATGCCTCTCCCCAAACAACAGAAGAAAGTGCCAGAATGCTACAAGGATGCCCTCCCTACACTGAGGAGCGAGGCCAGTTCTCAGCCGTAGGTCACGCCCAGAGGTGAGGGTGAGTCAGTGGGGCAATCACCTGCATCCCATTTGGGAGGGCAGAGTCCATTGGGGCATTCAGGATCTCAAAGTTAGTAGTGACCTCAAAGGAGAGGCAGGGTACTGGGATCGGTGCTGCTAACATAATCTTTCAGGTGGTTCCTTGCGTGAGAGGGTGGGGAGGCTGAAGACAGACCCACTAGGGAGAGGGACATGGGTACACCTCTGGGCCTCTCCAGGGACTTTTTACTGTCCAGTGGCCATCACACTGGACTTCCTTTGATTTCGGCCCCTCACCAGATGTACCAACTTGCTGCTACATTCAGATGTTGCCCCACTCACACACTTTCAGTTCATGCGGATATTCAAACACTCTTTGGCCCTGCTGGGTGAAGAGTTTCTGCATTTCAGCTCCCACTCTTTCTGCAATGGCGCATCCATTACTGCAGCAGTATTGGTCCTATCGTCAGAGGCCATTAAAGGAGTAGGTAAATGGAGGTCGTCTTGGCCTAGGGGACAGGCAATAGCCTGGCCGATGGGACAGATAGCTCCGGTACCAGCTCCCTCTTGTCTTTTTAACACTGTCCAGAAGCTAATTCTGGTGAATGTTTGCTGGTGTGGTCACTCATTTATCCATAGAGAGGCAGATCAGGTTTGTGGATCCGGGCTTGAGTGGGCCCAACAGGCTGCAGAATTCAAGCATCATTGGCTGGGTATTGGGAGGCTCAGAATGGAGAACCTTTTTGAAAACCTTTGTTAGCACTCAATGACGGTGGTTTGACCAACCCAGATATTCTCATGATCCATGCTGGGGCAATGATATGGTCCCACTGGGGAGGCAGGGGGTGCAGGAGGCACTATTCTACGCTCTTTCTAAAGTGAGAAAGTGTTGGAAATGGCCCTTTTTGTGGGGTTATCCACAAACTTTTTGTTTTTCTCCTCCTGTTTTTGTGACCCTCTGTTTGTTGGCTTTAGGACTCTTGGCACTTTACCACTGTTAATCAGTGCTAAAGTGCATATTATCTCTCCCCTAAAACTTGGTATGATTGGATTACACCTGTTTGGCTCATTTAATTTACCTTATAAAGTGGTATAACTTATACCCGGGGATTAGGGATATGGGACAAAGATTTATAGCTAGAGGCTATTCTGAGACACTTATACATAAATCTCTGTGTAAAGTGTGGAAAATACCCCGCAGGCAGACATTGGATCTAGGTATAAGTCGAAAGAAAGATAATGCACATAATAGGGACCACAAAATTAGAATCGTCTTGGACTATACGGAAAACTCTAAAAAATTAGTACAAATCATGAATAAGCACTGGTCTTTATTGAGTCGGGATGAGATACTTAAGAAATTTATAGGCAAAAGACCAGAGGTGGTATATAGAAGAGGAAACACCCTCAATAATATTCTCAGTCCGAGTTATCTGACAGATGAAACCACAAAGGATTGGCTTACGAAGCGGAAATTGGGCTTCTTTAAGTGTGGAGCATGCGCAGTATGTAAATGGGCATGGCAACCAAAAAATGATTTGGAGGGCATTAGAGGTAAAAAAATACCCATTAGATCACATATTGATTGTAATACAAAATTTGTTGTGTATATGCTCATATGCGCTTGCGACAAAATATATATAGGTAGTACGATACGGCCTTTGAAAGTTAGAATTTCGGAACACTGGTGGGCAATTAAGCAAGGGGATGAACGGTATCCCATAGCATCCCATATGAAAACATGGACAGCACAGGATGTTCACAAAATGTTTAAATTTATAGGTTTTGACTATTGTGAAATAAATCCACGGGGGGGTAATAGGGAGTTAGACTTACGGAGAAGAGAATCGAAATGGATCATGAGACTGGGAGCAGTAGAACGGGGTTTGAACACAGATTATGAGATGGAATATTTTTTAGGTGATAAATAGTTTAATTGTGAGCAGGGTCTAGGTTTTATTTCATGAATTATGCAGATTTATGTGAGATTTGTCCCCTAGAATATAATACATTAACCTAATTATACTATATCTGTTTTATAATAATCTAGTTTATTTAAAAAAAATAGTCTATACTTATCCAGACACAATGTTTCTACAATACAACAATTGAATATAGTGAAATACATGGGACACAAGTTATAGATAAGCACTTATTATATGGAGTAAGACACATTTAATTAAATCTATAGAGAGGTTAGATAATGTACTATTTTGCATTTCACCTATTAGATTAAAAAAAATGGTGAAAGTGGCATATATATTATTGCTAGAGTGAATTGGAGCATTACAGCTCCAGTCGACAGCATCAGGGAAATGTATCTGTTACAACAGAAAGATCGAAATGAAGTCCGTTATTAGTTTTTACCATCCCAGAAACGGGGATGGGAATGAATGGAGTCCGTCCTCCATTTTTATCTTAGGGAGAGACGTACAAATGGCTGGAGGTTACGGAGCCTCGGTTTCAAACACCGGGGCCGAACAAGATGGCACAATTACAGCGTACTCACTCGCATTAACACAATTATCAGGTAAGAATAGAACACTAGGATTATGAGTACAACTTCAAGGTTATACTGCGGGAGATTTGGATGTAAGGATAAGGATTTATAAAATATCGCATTCCCAATATAATTTTACAGGGATACAAAGAAGATTCTAAATAACGATTGGAGTTACTTATAAGGGAAAAAAAGAAAATGTAGACGCATTGGGTGAGTGATACATACATATACATTGCAGTAATGTAAAAGTCTTAGATGATACTTAAAAATAAATATTTGTCGAATAATTATGATATTTTACCTGTGTTCCAATAGGATATAAGAAACAAATAAAACAGCTATAAAGGATACTATGGTGCATATATAACAATCAAGTTTCTGTGAAGGTATGATTAGTTCAAATGTAGCTGGAGAAATTTGGCTTTGTTTGGGGAGCATCCTCTACGAACACACTGCAAAATAGGGTGACTTGTGCATGGGATACACACTTCTTTTTGTTTTGTTATGTAAAGGATGTGCATGCACATTTTGAAAAAACAGTCACTGTTTTTCACACATGGTAGTTGGATCTATAAATGTGGAGTATTAATGTTAAACCTGTCACAACCAAGTAATAGACGTACACATATATTTCCACTGCTAAGTATGTAATTCCGCCACAATGCAACAAATCGAAAAGTTTATGGAACACATAATATTTGTATTATATAACATTATGTGCATAATGTTATTATAGGAGGTCCTGATGAAATCCAGGGGTACTCCCCGGATGAAACACGTGTTGACAAAGGGACAAAGGAGGAAGTTGCTGGACTGAATGGTAACTTTGGAACTAATTACATAGGATACACAATTTGACAAAGGGACAAAGGAGGAAGTTGCTGGCCTGAATTGGTAACTCCGGAACTAATCATATAGGATATACATTCTGGACTTGTAGATACTATTTTTGGACTGTGGAGAAAACACAAATATTTTGGACCAATTGTGTGGAACCTATATTTGAGGAAGATTTGATTGAAGATTGAATTGCAATATTTTGAGTTTTGTTTTTGTTTATACTAGATGTGTAATAAGATCTGAATACATCATTGAAACTAGAATGATTTTTGCGTTAATATTATGTGTGCAAGTGTATCTATTTTCACGGTATAACTTATACCCGGAGCCTGTAAATTAAATGCTACTAGTGAAACTTCAGTACTGATTGCACCACCCACAGAAGTAGCCTTTCAAATATGTCTCAGGCCTCCCACTGCAGGGCCTTGCTGTCCAGTTTTCTGCCACTTTGACTTGACAAGTCAAACTACTTGCCAAGGCCTAAACTCTATTTTTATTACACCTATTTTTATTACACCTATGCGCAGGGTGCTTTGTATGTAAAAGGTAGGACATGTGTCTTTATGTGTTCCATGTCCTAGTAGTGATAAACAGCCTATTTAGTTTCCCACTACTGTGAGGGCTGCTCTTCTCATAAGATTGCATTGGAAATTCCCTTATATTTGTCTAAGTGGTATCTTCTGATCTATGAGGAGTAGTGTGGGCATGTTTGGTATGTTTTGAATGGTAGTGAGAACTCCTGTTTATGTGTGTAGGTGGATATTTTATTACCATTTGTAGAAATGCCACATTTCGACAGTGGACATGCCTCTGTGCTTAAAACTCTAGTGATTTGCAGCCTGACTTCAATCCACATCTGGAACAGAGTGACAGCTCCACTTGATGTATACTTTCCAGACAGCCATCACCCAGAAGGGGCTGGGTGAGACAGAAGAGTCATCTGTATGCTAATAGTCTTCCTGGGCTGAGGAAAGGGAGGGTTGTTCACACCTTACCTGTACATACGCTGTGTGTTGCCCTCACACAATGTACTGATTACCCCCTACTGATCTCTGGAGACAGGGATGGGTTAAAAGGGTGCTGTGCGTCACTTGAAAGGCACTGCCACAGTGACCTACATGTGCTGACCTGCCTGCTTTACCCTAACTACAACTACCTATGTAATGTGTTGTGCTTGCCATGTGGGGGTGATCTACCTATTTTCTGGGCCTACAATACATGCATGGGAAGGACATTGTGTTTTTTGACATGCAATCTGGCAATATTTCTGTTTTTTGCAATCATGATGATTGTTAGAAACAGAGTCTTTGATTGGCAGTCAAGTTGCCCCCTGTCCAAGCAATGACCCTCACTCTAGTCAGGTCAAAGGAGAAACACACCCGGTTAACCCCCACTCACTCCCTTGGTAGCACAAGCAGAAAGGCTTAACCCAGAGACAATGTGTAAAGTATTTGTACAACAGACACAGTAATTCAGTGACAACACTACAAAATGACTCAACACCAGGTTAGAAAAATAGCCAATACTTATCTAAACAAAGCACGTCGAAAATGATAAAAATCCAACATACACAGGCAAAGTATAGACTTTTTAAAGACTAGGCTTCAATATAGTGCTTAGAAACACAAATGCTTCAATTAGGTGATATCACTGTGTCGTAACGGAGTCGTTCCCAAAACACTGACGCCAATGGTGTCGGTTACGGAGTCACATGGACCCCAGCTACAGTACCTTGTGAAAATGAGGAAGGAAGCCAGTGCACGGAGTCAGGGATCGGGGTGTCGCTGGATCCGGCGTCACTGGATCCGAGGCAGCGTTTGTTCCAGTGCTGCAGAGTGAAGGAGTGGAGGCATCACAAAGAGGCGTCGGGTCCTTACTGCGGAGGGTGGCGGTGAGGCGGCATTGGAGCGAAATGTTGGATCCGCAAACTTCGGAGTGCGGAGTCGAGGTCTGGCAGTCACGATGTGGTGAGATGACTTCCACAGAGTCGCGGATTTCAGCGAGGCTGCAACAGCATTGGGACTGTGGGGTCGTCACACTACAGCGAGGACCACAGCTTCAGTTGCAAGCAGCATCACACAATTTGGTAGGGGCATCAGTCCAGAGTCGTCCGAAGTCATTTCACTTGGTTTTTCTTGGGTTTACCACCAGCTTCTCCTTTCAAGGGCCCAGGGACTGGATTAGGCACCACTTGGCAGGGCAAGAGTCTCAGCAGAGAGTCCAGGTGCTGGTAGAGGAAGTCTTTGATGGCCCTGAGACTTCAGAACAGGGGGCAAGCTCAGTCCAAGCCCTTGGAGATTCTTGTCAAGCAGGAACGTACCACAAAGTTCAGTCTGTGTCCCCTTTCACAGGCAGAAGCAGCAACTGCAGGATAACCCAACAAAGCAGAGTATCAGGCAGGGGCAGCACTTCTCCTCAGCTCTTCAGCTTTTCTCCTTGGCAGAGGTTCCTCTTGGTTCCAGAAGCAAATCTTGAAGAAATCTAAAGTCTGGGGTTTTAGGTCCACTACTTATACCCCCTTTCTTCCTTTGAAGTTGCCCAACTTCAAAGAAATGTTTCTGATGTTTAAAGGATCCTGCCTTGCCCAGGCCTGGCCCCAGACACACACCAGGGGGTTAGAGAGTGCACTGTGTGAGGGCGGGCACAGCACATTCAGGTGTAAGTGACCACTCCTCCCTCCACTCTAGCACAGGTGGCTTATCAGGATATGCAGGCTACACCCCAGCTCCCTTTGTGTCACTATCTAGAGGAGATTCACAAATAGCCCAACTGTCAGTCTGACCCAGACAGGGAATCCACAATCAGGCAGAATCACAGAATGGTTAAAGTAAGAAAATGACTACTTTCTAAAAGTGGCATTTTCAAACTAACACCCAACTTCACTAAAAGATGTATTTTTAGATTGTGAATTCAGAGACCTTAAACTCCAGATTTCTATCTGCTCTCAAAGGGAAACTGCACTTGAAAAATATTTACAGTCAGCTCCCATGTTAACCTATGAGAGAGATAGGCCTTGCAACAGTGAAAAAATGAATTTGGCAGTACTTCACTGTTAGGACACGTAAAACGCATCAGTGCATGTCCCACCTTTACCATACACTGCACCCTGCCCATGGGGCTACCTAGGGCCTACCCTAGGGATGCCTTACATGTATAAAAAGGGAAGGTTTAGGCCTGGCAAGTGGGTACACTTGCAAGTCGAATTGGCAGTTTAAAACTGCACTTAAAAACACTGCAGTGGCAGGTCTGATTCATGTTTACAGGGCTACTAATGTGGATGGCACAACCAGCGCTGCAGGCCCATCAGTAGCTTTTGATTTAAAGGCCCTGGGCACCTCTAGTTCACTTTACTAGGGACTTACTAGTAAATCAAATATACCTATCATGAAAAGCCAATTACACATACAATTTCACAATGGGAGCACTTGCACTTTAGCACTGGTGAGCAGTGGTAAAGTGCCCAGTGTAACAAAAAACAGCAAAAACATGGTCCAGTACACAGCAACAACCTGGAAAGTAGAGGCAAAAAGTTAGGGGAGACCATGTCAAGGATGTCAGGTCTAACAATGATGATGATGTGACAACTGCTTGCTTAGCAGAGTATCACTGAGTTATGTTGTTTTTGGTCTATGATGTTTTTGCAATACAGTTTATTTTTGTATAGCTTGTTGTGAAGTTTCATTTGTGGTGTATTTATTGTGTCACTGTGTGTGTTGTGCAAATGCTTTACACATTGCCTCTAGGATAAGCCTGACGGCTTGTGCCAAGCTACCAAGGGGGCGAGCGGGGGTTATCTTAGGGGTGTAGCTCCCTTGCCCTGACAAGAGTGGTTGTTACTGCCTGGCTTAGGTGCATACCCTAGCCAACCAGGTACCCCATTTATAACAGGAAGCAACTATTGGATACTGCAACTTTGTGGTTTTAAGTTATACTGCAGACAGTTTGGCCTTGGGGGGGGGGCTGGTCAGGGCTGTGAATGATTCAGTGAAGAAGCTTAATAGCTCAGCACCAAATAAATTGGCTGGTTCCTCTACAGGCACGATATGGCACAGTTTAGTCCAGTTATCCGGGGGGAGTTGTTCAATAGGAATGGGGTGAACTTGTCTTTCAGGGGTCAGGAGCTCTTCATTCAGACTATCGTGGGGGGCCATTGCTGAACTCTGCCAGCAGCAACAGGGGGAGGGTGAGATTGCCAGGGACCTCGTACTGAGGTGGAGACCAGGCGTGCAGATTAATGGTGGATACTAAAGAATTGGACTCTTTAATGGACTGACCCCTTGGTGGGATGTTGTTTGTGTGGGCACCTGGCTGGCTGGGGGACTGACCTGCTGGGGGTGCTGGACCCTTCTGCCCTATCTTGCACTTTCTGGAGTAAATGTTTTGGGGCTTTGCCTGTGGACAGGTAACCAGGTGTGTAACTTGGTCAGTAAGAATGTGGGGGGAGTGAGCTTCAAATTTCCTGACAATCGCGCTGGCATACAATTTTAAAATATATTATATGACAAGCAGGGCCCATGAGAGGGGCTTAAGAGGCAGGGGAAAGGCAGAGGTATGCAAATTGGTAGGAGTACTAAGTGAGAGAAACACAATATTCTGAAAAACAATGAAATTCTTTGGCCTTTCAAAGCAGAGACGAGAGAGAATGTGTGCTCTTTTGTCAGTATGTGTGTGCATAAACACCAAGTGAAATCCAACAGACCCCTCACCATCCCAGACAGAAAGCACCTGTACCCAACTGTTCTTCCGAAAAATGCGTTTATTGGGGGGTGTAACACTCCAAACACCTCCCTGAAGCTATGCCCCTGCAGATAACCCAGCAGGGCTGGTGCGCTATGCAGTGCCCTGGTGTAGGTATATATAAGCATGGTATCCCTCTGGGACAGAGGGAACGTGGTGATGATTTCACTAAAGGTTGCCAGCCAAATGTTTTCTTCACCAAATACTTCACGGGTGGCCAAGGTAGTGGGCCTCGGAGACGGAGCACCATTAAGGCCTTCTGGCACAATGTATTCAGCTTATTTTCAGGCCATTGTGGGTGCCTCAATTCAATATTGTGATGTTTTTATGATTAGAGGGTTGTTTCTTTGTTGCATCCAGTAATTGTATAATGTCTTGACTGCTTTACTGCGGAAAAAATCGAATTTTATTACAAAAAATAAAAGGCTACGCCTTGGTTTAATCAACATATTGTATTAATCTTTCTGCGCTCCTGAGGAGAGTGAGGGGATTGACCTCATGTTTTGTGCGCTCTGTAGGAGAGACATCGCGGTAGTCAAACACAAGAAAAATGCTATTTGATCGAAGTGTTAATTGTGGACATTTCTGTCTCAAAGAAGGCAAAAAAAAACACGACAGTTATATTGCCAGTATTATTTTTTTCTGTAAAGTCCACCTGCCTTATTTCCATTCTTCAGATTTTAACTGCACACATTTGCGAAGTCACGTGAAGCGCACCATTTAATTTTGCAGGCAGTTTCAGTGAAATCAACCTGCATAATTCCATTTAGCTACATTTTCTCATACCTCATTCTTGAAAAGTGGGTATGCTGTCTGTAGGAGGCTGGCCTGGCTTGTAGTGGGTACCAATGGGTACTTACACTCTGTACCAGGTCCAGTTATCCCTTATTAGTGTAGAAGAGGTGTTTCTAGCAGCTTAGGCTGATAGAAGGTAGCTATAGCAGAGCAGCTTAGGCTGAACTAGGAGACATGTAAAGCTCCTACTATACCACTGGTGTCATATGCATAATATCATAAGAAAACACAATACACAGATATACTAAAAATAAAGGTACTTTATTTTTATGACAATATGCCAAAAGTATCTCAGTGAGTACCCTCAGTATGAGGATGCCAAATATACACAAGATATATGTACACAATACCAAAAATATGCAGTAATAGCAAAAGGAAGTAATGCAAGCAATGTAAAGTTACAGCAGATTGCAATAGGAGCACATAGGTATAGGGGCAACACAAACCATACACTCCAAAAGTGGAATGCGAACCACGAATGTACCCCAAACCTATGTGAGCTTGTAGAGGGTCGCTGGGACTGTAAGAAAACAGTGAGGGTTAGAAAAATAGCCCACCCCAAGACCCTGAAAAGTAGGAGTAAAGTGCACCTATATTCCCCAGAGAGCACAGAATTCGTGATAGGGGAATTCTGCAAGGAAGACCAACACCAGCAAAGCAACCAAAGTGGATTTCCGGACAAGAGTACCTGTGGAACAAGGGGACCAAGTCCAAGAGTCGTGACAAAGTCGAGAGTGGGCAGATGCCCAGGAAATGCCAGCTGAGGGTGCAAAGAAGCTGCCACCGGATGGTAGAAGTTGTGGATTCTGCAAGAACGAAGAGGGCTAGAAACTTCCCCTTTGGAGGATGTCCCACATCGTGAAGAAGCTTGCGGAGGTGTTCCCACGCAGAAAGACCGCAAACAAGCCTTGCTAGCTGCAAGGGTCGCGGTTAGGGTTTTTGGATGCTGCTGTGGCCCAGGAGGGACCAGGATGTCGCCACTTGGATGAGGAGACAGAGGTGGCACCCAGCAAGTCAGGGAGCCCTCACAGAAGCAGGCAGCACCCGCAGAAGTGCCTGAACAGGCACTACAAAGAGGAGTGAACCGGAGCTCACTCGAAGACACAAAAGGGAGTCCCACGACGCCGGAGGACAACTCAGGAGGTTATGCACTGCAGGTTAGAGTGTCGGGGACCCAGGCTTGGCTGTGCACGAAGGAAATCCTGGAAGAGTGCACAGGAGCCGGAGCAGCTGCAAATCACGCGGTACCCAGCAATGCAGTCTAGTGTGGGGAGGCAAGGACTTACCTCCACCAAACTTGGACTGAAGAGTCACTGGACTGTGGGAGTCACTTGGACAGAGTTGCTGAGTTCCAGGGACCACGCTTGTCGTGCTGAGAGGGGACCCAGAGGACCGGTGATGCAGTCTTTTGTTGCCTGCGGTTGCAGGGGGAAGATTCCGTCGACCCACGGGAGATTTCTTCAGAGCTCCTAGTGTAGAGAGGAGGCAGGCTACCCCCAGAGCATGCACCACCAGGAAAACAGTTGAGAAGGCGGCAGGATCAGCAATACAAGGTTGCAGTAGTCGTCTTTGCTACTTTGTTGCGGTTTTGCAGGCGTCCTGAGCAGTCAGCGGTCGATCCTTTGGCAGAAGGTGAAGAGAGAGATGCAGAGGAACTCTGATGAGCTCTTGCATTCGTTATCTACAGAATTCCCCAAAGCAGAGACCCTAAATAGCCAGAAAAGGAGGTTTGGCTACCTAGGAAGGAGGATAGGCTAGCAACACAGGTAAGAGCCTATCAGGAGGAGTCTCTGACGGCACCTGCTGGCACTGGCCACTCAGAGCAGTCCAGTGTGCCAGCAGCACCTCTGTTTCTAAGATGGCAGAGGTCTGGAGCACACTGGAGGAGCTCTGGGCACCTCCCATGGGAGGTGCAGGTCAGGGGAGTGGTCACTCCCCTTTCCTTTGTCCAGTTTCACGCCAGAGCAGGGCTGGGGGATCCCTGAACCGGTGTAGACTGGCTTATGCAGAGATGGACACCATCTGTGCCCATTAAAGCATTTCCAGAGGCTGGGGGAGGCTACTCCTCCCCAGCCCTGACACCTTTTTCCAAAGGGAGAGGGTGTAACACCCTCTCTCGGAAGAAGTCCTTTGTTCTGCCTTCCTGGGCCAAGCCTGGCTGGACCCCAGGAGGGCAGAAACCTGTCTGAGGGGTTGGCAGCAGCAGTAGCTGCAGTGAAACCCCGGGAAAGGTAGTTTGGCAGTACCCGGGTCTGTGCTAGAGATCATGGAATTGTCTCCCCAATGACAGAATGGCATTGGGGTGACAATTCCATGATCTTAGACATGTTACATGGCCATGTTCGGAGTTACCACTGTGACGCTGTACATAGGTAGTGATCTATGTACAGTGCACGCGTGTAATGGTATCCCTGCACTCACAAAGTCCGGGGAATTTGCCCTGAACGATGTGGGAGCACCTTGGCTAGTGCCAGGGTGCCCACACACTAAGGGGGTCATTCTGACCCTGGCGGTCATTGACCGCCAGGGTCAACGACCGCGGGAGCACCGCCAACAGGCTGGCGGTGCTCCCAAGGGCATTCTGACCGCGGCCATAGAAACGGAAAACCGGCGGTCTCCCGCCGGTTTTCCGCTGCCCTGAGGAATCCTCCATGGCAGCGCAGGTTGCTGCGCCGCCATGGGGATTCCGACCCCCTCACTGCCATCCTGTTCCTGGCGTAAGAGGGCCCCTAAAAGATTTTCAGTGTCTGCCATGCAGACACTGAAAATCGCGACGGGTGCTACTGCACCCGTTGCACCCTTCCCACTCCGCCGGCTCCATTCGGAGCCGGCTTCCTCGTGGGAAGGGGTTTCCCGCTGGGCTGGCGGGCGGCCTTCTGGCGGTCGCCCGCCAGCCCAGCGGGAAACACAGAATAACTGCGGCGGTCTTCTGACCGCGCAGCGGTATTCTGGCGGCTCCCGCCGGCACCGCAGTTACCGCGGCCGGCGGGAGTCAGAATGACCCCCTAAGTAACTTAGCACCCAACCTTCACCAGGTAAAGGTTAGACATATAGGTGACTTATAAGTTACTTAAGTGCAGTGGTAAATGGCTGTGAAATAACGTGGACGTTATTTCACTCAGGCTGCAGTGGCAGGCCTGTGTAAGATTTGTCAGAGCTCCCTATGGGTGGCAAAATAAATGCTGCAGCCCATAGGGATCTCCTGGAACCCCAATACCCTGGGTACCTCAGTACCATATACTAGGGAATTATAAAGGTGTTTCAGTATGCCAATGTGAATTGGTGAAATTGGTCACTAGCCTGTTAGTGACAATTTGGAAAGCAGAGAGAGCATAACCACTGAGGTTCTGGTTAGCAGAGCCTCAGTGAGACAGTTAGTCATCACACAGGGAACACATACAGGGCACACTTATGAGCACTGGGGCCCTGGCTGGCATGTTCCCAGTGACACATACACTAAAACAACATATATACAGTGAGATATGGGGGTAACATGCCAGGCAAGATGGTACTTTCCTACACAACCCCGCCCCCCAAACGAAGGACAATAAGACTAGCCATGACCTGATGAGTCTTCATTGTCTAAGTGGAAATATCTGGAGAGTCCATCTGCATTGGAGTGGGTACTCCCAGGTCTATGTTCCACTGTATAGTCCATTCCCTGTAGAGATATGGACCACCTCAACAATTTAGGGTTTTCACCTTTCATTTGTTTTAGCCAAAGTAGAGGTCTGTGGTCTGTCTGAACAATGAAGTGAGTGCCAAACAGGTATGGCCTCAACTTCTTCAGAGCCGAGACCACAGCTATGGCCTCCCTCTCTATGGCAGACCAACGCTTTTCTCTAGGGGTCAACCTCCTGCTGATAAAAGCAACAGATTGATCCTGGTCCTCAGAATTGAGTTGTGATAAGACTGCCCCTACCCCTAATTCAGATGCATCAGTTTGAACAATGAATTTCTTGGAGTAACATGGGCTTATTAGGACAGGTGCAGTGCACATGGCCTGTTTGAGCTCCTCAAAAGCTTTCTGACAGCTAGCTGTCCACAATACCTTTTTAGGCATTTTCTTAGAAGTGAGGTCATTAAAAGGGGCTGCTATGGAGCCATAGTTCTTTATGAACCTCCTGTAATACCCAGTGAGGCCTAAGAAGGCTCCCACCTGGGTCTGAGTTGTAGGGGGAACCCAATCTATGATAGTTTGGATTTTCCCCTGAAGTGGTGCAATCTGTTCTTCCCCTACAAGGTGCCCCAGATAAACCACGTTCCCCTGCCCTATCTGGCACTTTGAAGCCTTGATAGTGAGGCCTGCCTTTTGCAGGGCCTCCAAAACTTTCCATATGTGGACCAGGTGATCATCCCACGTGGAGCTAAAGACAGCTATATCATCTAGATATGCTGCACTAAAAGCCTCCAACCCTTGCAGGACTGTATTCACCAACCTCTGAAAAGTGGCAGGTGCATTTTTCAAACCAAAGGGCATTACTGTGAATTAGTAGTGCCCTTCAATAGTCGAAAATGCAGTTTTTGCTTTATCCTCCTCTGATAACTTGATCTGCCAATACCCTGCAGTCAAATCAAAGGTGCTTAGATGCTTGGCAGATGCCAATGTATCTATGAGCTCATCTGCCCTGGGCATAGGGTGAGCATCAGTTTTAGTTACCTGGTTGAGACCTCTGTAATCTACACAAAACCTCATCTCTCTTTTCCCATCTTTAGAGTGAGGCTTTGGTACAAGCACCACAGGAGAGGCCCATGGACTTTCAGAGTGCTCAACCACTCCTAGTTCAAGCATTTTCTGAACCTCTTGTTTTATGCAGTCTCTGACATGGTCAGGCTGCCTATAGATCTTACTTTTGACAGGCATGCTGTCTCCAGTATCTATAGTGTGCTCACACCAAGAAGTGGTGCCTGGCACAGTAGAAAAGAGTTCAGAAAACTGACACAGGAGATTTATACAGTGGTCTTTCTGCTCAGCAGTAAGACAATCTGCTAAAACTACACCTTCCACTAGAGCATCTTGTTCTGTGGAAGAGAAGAGATCAAGGAGAGGGTCACTCTCTTCTTCCTGTCCTTCATCTGTTGCCATGAGCAGGGTGAGATCAGCCCTGTCATAGTAGGGTTTTAGGCGATTGACATGGAGCACCCTAAGGGGACTCCTGGAAGTGCCTAAGTCAACTAAGTAGGTGACTTCTCCCTTCTTTTCAACAATAATGTGGGGTCCACTCCATTTGTCTTGGAGTGCCCTTGGGGCCACAGGCTCCAAGACTCACACCTTCTGTCCTGGTTGGTACTGAATCAGAACAGCCTTCTGGTCATGCCATTGCTTTTGGAGCTCCTGGCTGGCCTGAAGGTTTTTACTGGCCTTTTTCATGTACTCAGCCATTCTTGATCTTAGGCCAAGTACATAGTCCACTATGTCTTGCTTAGGAGCTTTTAAAGGTTGTTCCCAACCCTCCTTTACAAGTGTTAGAGGACCTCTTACAGGGTGCCCAAATAGGAGTTCAAAGGGGCTGAAGCCCACTCCTTTCTGGGGTACCTCACTGTAAGCGAAAAGGAGGCAAGGTAACAGGACATCCCATCTCCTCCTGAGTTTTTCAGGGAGTCCCATTATCATTCCTTTGAGAGTTTTATTAAACCTCTCTACCAGTCCATTTGTTTGTGGATGATAAGGTGTGGTGAATTTGTATGTTACACCACATTCCTTCCACATGGCCTTCAAGTTTGCAGACATAAAGTTGCTACCCCTGTCTGATACCACCTCTTTTGGGAAACCCACCCGGGAAAAGATTCCCAGGAGGGCTTTTGCCACTGCAGGAGCTGTAGTGGTCCTTAGAGGAATTGCTTCAGGATATCTTGTGGCATGGTCCACTACCACTAAGATAAACCTAGTGCCTGAAGCAGTAGGAGGGTCAAGGGGGCCAACTATGTCAACCCCTTCCCTTTCAAATAGAACCCCAACCACATGCAGTGGAATAAGGGGAGCCTTTGGGGTGCCACCAGTCTTGCCACTGGCTTGACAGGTGACACAGGACTTACAAAAATCTTTTGTGTCCTCTTACATTCTAGGCCAATGAAACAGGGGGACAAGCCTTTCCCATGTTTTAATTTGCCCTAAATGTCCAGCCAAGGGAATGTCGTGTGCCAGAGTTAGGAGGAACTCTCTGTATTTCAAGGGAATCACCAATCTCCTGGCAGCTCCACGTTTTGGATCCCTTGCCTCTGTATACAAGAGGATGTCCTCCCAGTAAACTCTATGTGAGTCACTGACATCCCCATTTTGCTGTTTGACAGCTTGCTGTCTTAGACCCTCTAATGTGGGACAGGTTTGCTCTGCCACACTCATCTCCTCTCTGGCAGGCCCCCCTCCACCCAAAAGCTCAGCAGTGTCTGCTTCCAGCTCCTCTGGTGAAGGTTCTGCATAGGGGGGAAATTCTTCTTCCTCAGAAGTTTAATCATCTATAGAGGGAGGGATAGTGGGAAGGGATTTACCCTTACTAACCCTAGCTTTAGGGAGCACTTGGTCCATTGTTCCAGGATCCAAGTCACCCTGTCCTTTTTGCTTTTTGGCCTGAGCCCTGGTTAAAGCAAAAATATGCCCAGGAATGCCCAGCATTGCTGCATGAGCCTCCAACTCCACTTCTGCCCAAGCTGATGTCTCTAAATCGTTCCCTAGTAGACAGTCTACAGGTAAATCTGAGGCAACCACAACTTTCTTTGGACCAGTAAGCCCCCCCCCCCCAGTTGAGATTCACAACAGCCATGGGGTGGCTAAGAGTGTTGTTATGAGCGTCTGTCACTTGGTACTGGTGACCAAGTAGGTGTTGTTCAGGGTGTACCAGTTTCTCTATTACCATGGTAACACTGTCACCTGTGTCCCTGTAGGCCTGAACCTCAACACCATTTATTAGGGGAAGTTGCTTGTACTTATCCATATTAAGGGGACAAGCAACCATGGTGGCCAAATCAATGGCAACTTCAGAGACTAGCACAGCCTCTGTGGTCTCCCTAACAAGACCAACCCCAACTAAATTACCAAAAGTGAGCCCAGCTACTCCCTTGGATTGGCTATTAGTAGGTTTGCTCCCACCACCACTGCTATTACTAGGGGCACTAGGTGTAGCAGTAGGGGTTGTGGTAGTGGGAGGCTTGGTGCTTTTCTTTGGACAACTGGCATCAGTTGTCCAATGGCCTTTTACTTTACATAAATAGCACCATGGTTTCTTTACTTGATTAGAAGAGGATTTGGACCCACCACCCCCACCAGAGTTTTTTTGTGGGCCTGATGAAGACTCATTTTTAGATTTATCCCCACCCTTGTCTGAAGACTTACCATCCTTCTTCTTGCCATCCTTGTCACCCCCTGTATGAACTTTTCTGTTCACTCTTGTTCTGACCCATTTGTCTGCCTTCTTTCCCAATTCTTGGGGAGAGGTCAGATCTGAGTCCACTAGATATTGGTGTAACAAATCAGACACACAGTTATTCAGAATATGCTCTCTCAGGATCAGATTATATAGGCTTTCATAGTCAGAAACTTTACTGCCATGTAACCACCCCTCCAAGGACTTCACTGAATAGTCAACAAAGTCTACCCAGTCTTGTGAGGACTCTTTTCTGGTTTCTCTGAACTTAATCCTGTATTGTTCAGTGGTTAAGCCAAATCCATCCAAGAGTGCATTCTTCAAAACTGTAAAATTATTGGCATCACTTTCCTTCACAGTAAGGAGCCTATCCCTACCCTTTCCACTGAAAGATAGCCAGAGGATAGCAGCCCACTGCCTTTGAGGGACCCCCTGTATAACACAGGCCCTCTCAAGTGCAGCAAACCACTTGTTAATGTCATCCCCCTCCTTGTAAGGGGGAACTATCTTATGCAGATTCCTAGAATCATGCTCTTTCACAGGATTACTATCTGGAATACTGCTGCTGCCACCATGGGGTCCAAACCCCAACCTCTGTCTTTCTTTTTCTAAGTCTAAAGATTCCCTGTCTAGAGCCAGCTGTTGCTGTTTAAGCTTCAGCCTGGACTATTCCACTCTCAATCTATTGAGCTTCCTTTCTAACATTCTGTCATCAGGGTGGGTGGGTTGGGCATGCTTTGACACAGAAGAATGATGTGAATGAACAGAGGGAGACCTGTCCCTAACAGTTGGCACCATAACAACCTGGCCTGCAGGAATGACATCCCTACTGTGATGAGAGCTCACATTAGTCCCAGTTATGCTAGGTGGTCTGCTAAGGGGCAGGTTGGGAAGGATGCCATCTAACATTCTTACTGGGGGTGCCCCAGAGTCAGAGTGTGAACCATCTCCTAACTTCTCAACTGATGTGCCAGCTAAGGCCTTATCATTCTCAATGAGCATGTTCGATAACAATTCTCTAGAGGGATTCTTCCCTACCCCTAAACCTCTATCAATGCAGAGACTCCTCAAACCTTTCCAGCTAAGGTGGTCATAAACTGTGCTGACCAGATCAAGAGTAGGGCCTGTGCCAGACATGATAGAAAAGGTTTAGGGACAGATAAAAGAAAGAAAAAGTTTCAGGACTTTTTAAGGAAACAGAAAAAAACCTTTTTCAACTTTTTAGAAACTTTTTGAAAGTTTTAGAGGCACTTTTCAGCACTTAGCAAATAGAGTAAGAGAAGAAAAGCAAAACCTTTTGGTTAGGTGTACATACACTGAACTTGTTTTGTATATTTTTCTCTTATGAAAAGTACAAAATGACAAAGTGGTAAGTAGTTGCAAGTACTTATCCCACCGCTGCACAACCAATGTAGGAGCCTGGCCTGGCTTGTAGTGGGTACCAAGTGGTACTTACACTCTGTACCAGGTCCAGTTATCCCTTATTAGTGTAAAAATCGAATTTTATTACAAAAAATAAAAGGCCACGCCTTGGTTGAATCTAGCAGCTTAGGCTGATAGAAGGTAGCTATAGCAGAGCAGCTTAGGCTGAACTAGGAGACATGCAAAGCTCCTACTATACCACTGGTGTCATATGCACAATTTCATAAGAAAACCCAATACACAGATATACTAAAAATAAAGGTACTTTATTTTTATGACAAAATGCCAAAAGTATCTCAGTGAGTACCCTCAGTATGAGGATGCCAAATATACACAAGATATATGTACACAATACCAAAAATATGCAGTAATAGCAAAAGGAAGTAATGCAAGCAATGTAAAGTTATAGTAGATTGCAATAGGAGCACATAGGTATAGAGGCAACACAAACCATATACTCCAAAAGTGGAATGCGAACCACGAATGGCCCCAAACCTATGTGAGCTTGTGGAGGGTCGCTCAGACTGTAAAAAACAGTGAGGGTTAGAAAAATAGCCCACCCCAAGACCCTGAAAAGTAGTAGTAAAGTGCACCTATAATCCCCAGAGAGCACAGAAGTCGTGATAGGGGAATTCTGCAAGGAAGACCAACACCAGCAAAGCAACCAAAGTGGATTTCCGGATGAGAGTACCTGTGGAACAAGGGAACCAAGTCCAAGAGTCGCGACAAAGTCGAGAGTGGGCAGATGCCCAGGAAATGCCAGCTGAGGGTGCAAAGAAGCTGCCACCAGATGGTAGAAGCTGTGGATTCTGCAAGAACGAAGAGGGCTAGAAACTTCTTCTTTGGAGGATGGATGCCCCACGTCGTGAAGAAGCTTGCAGAGGTGTTCCCACGTAGAAAGACCGCAAACAAGCCTTGCTAGCTGCAAGGGTTGCGGTTAGGGTTTTTGGATGCTGCTGTGGCTCAGGAGGGACTAGGATATCGCCACTTGGATGAGGAGACAGAGGGGGTACCCAGCAAGTCAGGGAGCCCTACAGAAGCAGGCAGCACCCGCAGAAGTGCCGGAACAGGCACTACGAATAGGAGTGAACCGGAGCTCACCTGAAGACACAAAAGGGAGTCCCATGACGCCGGAGGACAACTCAGGAGGTTGTGCACTGCAGGTTAGAGTGACGGGGACCCAGGCTTGGCTGTGCACGAAGTTAATCCTGGAAGAGTGCACAGGAGCCAGAGCAGCTGCAAATCACGCGGTACCCAGCAATGCAGTCTAGTGTGGGGAGGCAAGGACTTACCTCCACCAAACTTGGACTGAAGAGTCACTGGACTGTGGGAGTCACTTGGACAGAGTTGCTGAGTTCCAGGGACCACGCTCATCGTGCTGAGAGGGGACCCAGAGGACCGGTGATTCAGTCTTTTGTTGCCTGCGGTTGCAGGGAGAAGATTCCGTTGACCCACGGGAGATTTCTTCAGAGCTCCTAGTGCAGAGAGGAGGCAGGCTACCCCCAGAGCATGCACCACCAGGAAAACAGTCGAGAAGGCGGCAGGATCAGCGATACAAGGTTGCAGTAGTCATCTTTGCTACTTTGGTGCGGTTTTGCAGGCGTCCTGAGCAGTCAGCGGTTGATCCTTTGGCAGAAGGTGAAGAGAGAGATGCAGAGGAACTCTGATGAGCTCTTGCATTCGTTATCTACAGAATTCCCCAAAGCAGAGACCCTAAATAGCCAGAAAAGGAGGTTTGGCTACCTAGGAAGGAGGATAGGCTAGCTACACAGGTAAGAGCCTATCAGGAGGAGTCTCTGACGTCACCTGCTGGCACTGACCACTCAGAGCAGTCCAGTGTGCCAGCAGCACCTCTGTTTCCAAGATGGCAGAGGTCTGGAGCACACTGGAGGAGCTCTGGGCACCTCCCCTGGGAGGTGCAGGTCAGGGAATTTGCCCTGAACGATGTGGGAGCACCTTGGCTAGTGCCTGGGTGCCCACACACTAAGTAACTTAGCACCCAACCTTTACCAGGTAAAGGTTAGACATATAGGTGACTTATAAGTTACTTAAGTGCAGTGGTAAATGGCTGTGAAATAACGTGGACGTTATTTCACTCAGGCTGCAGTGGCAGGCCTGTGTAAAAATTGCCAGAGCTCCCTATGGGTGGCAAAATAAATGCTGCAGCCCATAGGGATCTCCTGGAACCCCAATACCCTGGGTACCTCAGTACCATATACTAGGGAATTATAAGGGTGTTCCAGTATGCCAATGTGAATTGGTGAAATTGGTCACTAGCCTGTTAGTGACAATTTGGAAAGCAGAGAGAGCATAACCACTGAGGTTCTGGTTAGCAGAGCCTCAGTGAGACAGTTAGTCATCACACAGGGAACACATACAGGGCACACTTATGAGCACTGGGGCCCTGGCTGGCAGGGTTCCAGTGACACATACACTAAAACAACATATATACAGTGAGATATGGGGGTAACATGCCAGGCAAGATTGTACTTTCCTACACTGTCTAAGACGCATAGTTTGGTTATTGGTCTATTTTGCCCTCCACACTGCTGACTGCTAACACAACTGAAGTTATGGGAGCAATATGTGTTGAGCCCACAAGTTGACATGCACCATAACATATTTCTCAAGGAGGTGGGCAAGGACTTTGCAAAAGTGGAATGCAGACGCAGCAGGCTGGCATGTACAGAAGGAGAGTGTAATCACTGGTGCAACCCTGCTGTATCGAAGAAAAATGAAAGCAAGCAGGCAACCAAATATAGATCCAACATGAGGATTTATTCTTATGAATGATACATAACAAGTCCACAAGGGAAATAGAAGGAGTGGTTGGGACGGCAGCTGTCCTGCCGGTAATCTGATCAGGAATGCCCTAACCGGCAACCGCCGACTCTGAATGCCAGAACAAAAGAGGCGAAAGCAATGACACAAAAGTGTCAAAATTAAACATGCCTCCATACATAGACTACGATACCCTTGTTTAGTGTTAAAGGCCATTTATTAAGGACAGGATTGCTCAATAAACATAACACATCAATGTAAACAGAACTTAAATAAAAACATTTATTTTTAACCTTGTAACTCCCTTTCTACCATTCACATTTCAATCCTCCACTTACCATTCGCATCATCCAAATTCCACTTCCATTCCCACACTTCCCCCTTTTTCCTTTTATCCCTTGCCTGACTATGGCCTCCCACATCTGTCATCCGTTCGCCTGCTTCTTCCCCCCCAGAAGGATGGACAAGCCCACATCTGACTCTCCACCCTCCCCATCTACTGCCCATGCCAAGCAACCTGCCCTAAAACTGGCAATGAAACCCCCCCCATTCTTTTTCGTCCACTCTCACACCAGACCCATCCATCTCTCCATACTTCCATGTAGGGCAGGCGGGGGACCATCCTCTGCGCAGCGTGACTTGCTGGCGCCGAAGAGGCCGATCCTCCCAAACCCACCCCCCTTTGTACCCTCCCAGGCACCCTCCCCTGCCTAACTCGACAGCCTATCCTGCCTAAGGCCGTCTACTTCCGGCCCGTGAGCTCCCGTGAAAAGACTGGACTGTGTCCAGCTCTTCACGGGGCCCTATCGGGACATAGACTCTGACACCCTTCTTTAGTGTAAAATGCCATTTATTAGGACAGGCTTGCTCAATAAACATAACACATCAATGTAAGAAGAACTTAAATAACAACATTTGTTTTTAACTTGTAACTCCCTTTCTTCCATTCACATTTTAATCCCCCACTTATCCTTCACATCACCCAAATTCCACTTCTATTCCCACACATCCCCCTTTTTCCTTTTATCCCTTGCCTGACTCTGGCCTCCCCCCATCTGTCATCCTTCACCTGCTTCTTTTTTTCCCCCCTGGAAGGGTGGACAAGCCCGCATCTGACTCTCCACCCTCCCCCATCTACTGCCACTCAGTAAAACCCACTTGGCGTTTTGCTGCCCCACCAGCGAACCCACTGCAACCTCATGCTTGACCATCCACTTCTCCCCGCCAAAACCTTTCGCCCCACAAATTAGTCAGCAAGAAACGTAACTCCATCAGGTAATGTGCATTACCCATGTCAGAGAAATGCACACTGTCATCCCTGAAAAGCACCTGTTCCCACTCCTTCAGGCCCTTATGCAGCAGAACCTTAATGTCATGAGCCCCGCAAAAAACCTGCATAGCCCTATTGAGCTTCCTCCGGGCCCTCTCAATTGCCCCATGTTTTTGTGCTCCACGCCATTTCCTTCTTGGCACAAATTCTGTCCACACCAAGCAAGTCCCATGCATGTTGCGCCTCATCAGGAACAGATCTTGCTGCATGTGTTGCAGTAGATTGAGCCCTGAAAGAGGGACCAAGTCATTTTCCCCAAGGTGTACTACCAGTGCATCCAGACATCCCCACGTCGGCAAAATTGATGTAATAAACGGAAGCAAATTGCCCCACCTCAAGCCGCTCTTTTTCCACCACTGCACTTCATGCCGGCTGCTCGGGAGTCTCAAAGATCGTCCATAGACCTGTTTCTCTGCATACTTGGCCGCCCAATGCACTAAAGAATGACCGACCAACCACGTGATTGACTTATTCTTCTCTGGGCCACTCACGTAACCTGGAAAGAGAAACAAAGGTAAGCGCATAATACCACAAACCCACCCCTCCCCCCGTTAGCCAGGCCAACCTGCCTCGTACTCTCCCCTGAAACAGAACTAGGCTCTAACATATCTCTCACAGCACTTTGAGTGCCACCGTCCATTGTGCCTGATCCTATCCCAGTCCCACCCGAACCTGGCTGCCTCCGTTGCTGCTCCAATTCTAAAGGAGTGAGTACCAAAATTACTCCCCTGCCTTCCCAGTCGCCTCAGAGCCATCCTCAAAACAGACAACAACTGAAAAGCTGTAACCTCAGTGCCGTTCTCATGACGAAAAACCCATTCCTCCCGACTTCTGCTGCACACCGTGAATTTGTCCCATTCCCGTACTGGGCATGCTTCCACCACTCCTCCTTGCTCCAACCAAATCCACTTGCCCTTGCCCAACTGATCCATCTCTGATCACCTCAACCATATCCCCAATCTCCCCCACCTTGACGTTGCACCTCACTCATCTTTAAACCATACTCTGTCCCCACTCCGAACAATTCAGACACTCGAAAGGTGCCAAAAAACATCCATA
The DNA here is from genome assembly GCF_031143425.1 of Pleurodeles waltl. Lineage (NCBI taxonomy): Eukaryota > Metazoa > Chordata > Amphibia > Caudata > Salamandridae > Pleurodeles > Pleurodeles waltl. The sequence continues at coordinate 344,726,445 of NC_090438.1, forward strand.
TCATACACAACCAGAATAGTGCCACCTCATCTGCATTCAAACAACACACTGGCAACACGTGAAAAATCACCAAAAACAATTCGAACGTAATGGCTTCCCGGACAAAAACTGAACTTGTGCGAACCCTCCCCCAACCCTTCAGCATTTTCCCCAGAATGTCATTTTTTTACGGGTCCCAGCCAAAAATTAACTTCCCATAAAAAGACACCCCCGCCAACTTGCCCCCAATCATGGCGGGTGATAAACCTTTCTGGATCAAAAACACAACAAAAGCATCACCTGAGCCTCCAGCATTCCCCGTTCCTGACTCCAAAATTGGCCCCTGTAAACTTCAAAATCCTGAAATTCCAACCATGCCAGGCAATAACTCCTGAGGGTTGATTCTGCTAGCGACCTCTCAACCAATCTCATCACCATCAGGCTCCCTACTCCCAAATGTCTGCCGGGACCGCTGTCTTGAATTCGTCTGCGCCGGGTGCCAACTGTCGGAAACGCTGCCACTGCAAACGAGATAGGGAATCTGCATTGGAGTTGTTCACCCCAGGAATGTGCACAGCCTTAAATATTATGTTCAGAGTTAAACAACACAACATGAACCGCCTAAGCAACTTCAGCACTCTCAGATCCCTTGCTTTCTGTTTGTTCACCAACTCAACCACTGTCAAATTATCCACATGAAACATCACTGTCCTGTTACCCAATTCGTCTCCCCATACTGACAGCGCCACTAACAGAGGAAAGAATTCCAAAAATGCAATACTCCTCCCCTGGCTCAACCATTGGGCAGGCTATGTCTCTGCACACCAGTGCCCTTCCCAGAAAAGTCCAAAACCAGCCCTGCCTGCCCCATCAGAAAAAATCTGCACCTGCCACACAGTGTCCTCCTCCCGAAAAGACATTGAGACCCCATTAAACTGTGTCAAAAACAGTTACCATACTCTAATGTCTTCCCGTAATTCCACTGTCAACCTTATTCTGTGATACGGGAGGACTGCACCTGACATAGCCAGGCCCATCCACCTACAAAAAGTTCTGCCACCCCGAACCGCTATACATGCAAAATTGAGGAAACCCAGTAGTTGTTGAGCCACACGCAGTTCAATCTCACGCCTCAATCTGACCTCCATCAAGAACAACAGAATCTCCTCCACCTTTTCAACTGGTAAGCGAGCTATGAAATCCCTTGTGTCCAGTTCAATGCCCAAAAAGGTTAAGACAGATATAGGGCCTCCGTTTTTTCCGGTGCCAAAGGTACCCCAAAATCTTGCGCCAACTGTTCAAAAAGCTGAAGTGCCCTGCCACACAAGCCGACTGAACTGTCCCTACGAAAAGAAAATCATCCAGATAGTGTGACACCATCCGATGTCCACTCACCTTAACAAAAACCCACTGCAAGAATGTGCTAAAGGCTTCAAACAATGTACATGAAATCACTCATCCCATTGGCAGGACTCTGTCCAGATATATGCCCCCCCCAGCTGCATTCCTAGCAAAGATAAATTTTCTGGGTGAATAGGAAGCAGCCGGAAGGCTGCCTTGATGTCGCTTTTGGCCATCTCCGCACCTTTCCCACACCCCCTATATGATCCATATGGCATCATCCACCATGGCGTATACCACCCTCATATCCTCTCATGCTGTGAAATCATTCACCGACACCCCTTCAGGCCACGACAGATGATGTATCAGCCTAAATTCCCCTCTGTTTTTTTTGGGTACCACTCCCAAAGGTGAGATCATCAAGTCCTCCATGGGCCACCCGTAAAAGGGGCCCACAATCCTGCTTTCTGCCACCTCCTTGTGTAATTTCGCCGCAACTACCTCTGGCATAGGCTTAGCTGACTGCAAATTCTCCACCCATCTCCTCATCCGTGGACCCTGATAACCCACTCGGTGCACGTGACATCCGCACCCTGGTCAATTACCCCAGGCCTGAGGAGGTTGCCGCGGTCGGCCTCGCCCAGCAGGCGAAGCGCGGCCCTTATGGCATTAATATCATGGCCTGCGGCCATAACGAGCGCTTCGTTTTGCGGGTGTCGCATGCGTTAAAGACAACGCGCACGATATCCAAAAGGAATACACAGCACACCCGAGGAGAGCCATTCACAGTTGTATGACCCTCAACAACAGTTTTTGTCTTAATGGTTCTGGGGGAACAAACAATCCTTGTCTGGTTAACATATCGTTTTCCAATGATAATTCAGAGGAAATTTGCTGAAAAGGCACCAAATCCTTGGTTTCGTTATAAACTTTTTAACATCACCTAGTATCATGTCTTTCTTTTATGCTTCGTTCCATTCTCCCTCAGTACTTGCAGAAGCATCCACTGCAGAAACGACACACTGATTACCCCAGCTTGTACTGGACTCCAACTCATTATTTATATGCATGCATGAAAGGCAGAGCCTCATTTACAAGCCCTTTGCATCACCGCTGCATCATTATTTTTTGATGCAGCTGTGGTACTAGCAGTGCACTACACTGCTTTTTATTTACAAAGTGAAGCATTGGGCCCAATGCATCAGTTTGTATATCCCTGCCTCATTTTATACCTGCGCCAGCTATAGTGTTTGCAGGGTAGGCGTTCCCACGGGAAAAGCCATGCAGAAATGACACAGTGAAATTTGCAACATTTCACTGTGTCATTCTTCAACTTCACTGCATCAAAATTTTACAGTCTGCTCACTTAGGCTACCAGTCTCAGAATCATTGCAAAGTGAGGGAACGCATAATTCACTGGACCCGTCCACGTCTGCAGAAAAGCATTGGTTGCCATTGCCATGGGATCCAGTCTCCAATTGTAAAACTTCAATTGAGCATTCAAGCGAGATGCAAAAAGATCCACCTGACACAGCCCCAGTGACAGAACAATCTTCTGAAAGACCTTCGGATAGAGCTTTCAATCACTGAAGTCCACCAGGAATCTGGAGTTCCAATACGCCACAAGATCTGCCTGAACGGTTATCTTATGAGAAAGGCAAAAATGCCAAACCTCCAGAGCAATGTTTGCCAGAAGACGTGATCTGGTCCCCCCAAGTGGTTGATTTAGGAACTGCTGAGACATTGTCCATGTGTAAAGGATGCAGCAGCCCCACCGACTGGTGTCTGACTCGATGGCCACGTCGGGGGAGGCTCAGAAAATGGCTCTCCCACTCCATGCTTTCATGCGAAGGAGCCATCATTGAAGCTCCTCTTGAGCATCGCGCAACAATGGAATCAGATGATCATAACTGATGCCTTGTTGCAGATAGTGAATCTTCAAGCATTGAAAAGTCCTGTAGTAATGCAGACTCAGGAACACTGCTTGGATCGAAGATGCTAACAACTCCACAATCCATGCCGGGGATCTCAAAGATACCATCCATTTGGATAGAGTAGACTTCAACTCCCGTTTGATGGATTTCACTTCCGGGGGGTGGGGGGTAGGGGTGGAGGAGACTAACTGTGCTGTCATAGTATCCACCTGAAACCCCAAGAACTCCACCTGTCGAGGGGGGACCATCATGGACCTCTTGACATTTATCACAAACCACAGATCCTGTAAAAGAGACATCATCCAAGACAGATGTGTCAAGAGTTTAATGCTTGTCATGTGCTAAGATGAGCATGTCGTCTAGACACACTATTATGCGAACTCCAATCTCTCATAAAAGGACAACCTCTGGTTTTAGGATCTTGATGAACACCCAAGGGGCTGATGACAGGCCGAAAGGAAGGGGCCAATACTCGTACCATTGACCTTTCCATTGGAATTGGAGATATTGTCTTTGGGAAGGGCAAATGGGGATTGACAGAGAGGCATCTTTTAGATTGAGGCGAACCATCCAACCTTTGTCTTGCAACAAATCTCTCAACAGTTGGATGCCTACCATCTTGAAATGATGGTAAATCACAAAAGAGTTGAAATGTCTTAGGTTGAGGACAAGCCTCTGACCTCCACCCTTCTTCTGTACCAAAAAGATATGGCTGCAGAAACCCTGAGGTGTCAGGTTGACCGAGCAATGGTCTACTTTTCCAAAAAGCTCTAGAATTGTGGAGTCTATAAAAAATGCATCTTGTAGGGAGAGAAGAGAGCTGGACGGCGAAATGGGATAGGTCTATGCAATAACCTTGCACTGTATCCAGTACCTAATGATCTGAAAAGACTTTGGCCCAATTGTGTGAAAATGTTTCAATCTGACCCCCAGAAGAAGAGACGAAGGAACATTCAGTTCCCTTACTTGTAGATTGATTATCAGAGGCTCAGTAGCCTCTGTTGACCCCTCTGTTAAAGCAGCCTCTGTATTCTGTGGATCTGGTAGGATAAAAGCTTGTCTGGGCTGGATCTTGACCATAACCCCTACATCTTGGGTTGAAACCTCAAGGAGGACCTTTTGACTGAAGGGGCCAGTCGCACATCCTCTGCTGAAACTGGCCTGACCAAAAAGGGGGTTGAACATACATTTCAAGAAAGTCTGTGACTTGTGAAGTGGCATAAAGCTGCTAACAAATTTGGCAATGTCCTTTACAAACCGGTCTCCCAATAATTGATCCACAGCTAGAGGCCTGGTTCAGCTGTTGCAAGCTCAACTAATTGTGGATCAATTTGCAACAACACCGATTTGCGGCATTCAGAGGCTAAAGCGCAGTTAGCATTGCCCATCTGGCAGAGCGCTCTTTGGGTCCAACCCACAAGCACTTTTGGATAAATAGGTGCACCTGTTTCTTGTGCTTGGAGAGACAATTCTAGAATGTTGGCTAAGGGGCCAGACACATCAAAAAGCTTGTTCTGACAGGCTAAGGGCTCTGTCTATGCCCTTCTTGGGATCCTTGTTGAAATGTTTGAGAAAAGACAGCATAGAGGGGTAGGAGCAGTTTTATGAGGTAGATCCGGTCTAGGGCATTCAGACTTAAGTCAGGATTTGACTTCTTGGTTGAAGCGTTTGTGAAGATTGAGGTGCATATAATCAGCTACAATAGGAACAGAGGACCAGTCAGAGTACCTAGGATGAACAATCTCAGATGGGAAAAAATTAAAAGGAGTGGGAAGGGACGGGAAGGAACGGGAGACCTTACATTTTTTTTAATGTTTGCGAGCGTGAGAGTCTTGGGAAGAGGTGTAATTGGTATCCAAATCGGTGGCCTCAGATGAATCTGGAGGGGGAGGAAGGATTGGAGGGGCCCCCGAGCTCTAAGCATGGTCAGTCAAAGCTCCATTGAGCCACTTTATTAATGACCATAGAGTGTGGCCATGCAGGCGTAGTGGTGGAAAAGGGCAGGGGGAATAGGAAGAGAAGGGGGTACTCAAGAAGGAGAAGGGACGGAGGGTTTTCCTGACAGCTCTTGCAGGTGCTGAGAAATGGGCAGAAGGGCTGAGATGAAGGCTTTATCAAGGGACTTCTACACCAATTTATCCATAACCTCTTCCATGCCCTCATCGTAGTAATAATGCTCATTTTCATGAGGGCCATAAGCCTCTGGACCCTGATCAACTGTCTCGTAGTCAGACATGCTATTAGAGGAAAACAATCCTCCCCCTCAGAATTCCACAGAGGGAAGCAAGGGTCCTCAATCAGCACAGACCATGGGATGAAAAGAGGTAAGAGAGATCCAATAAATATAACTTATTACAGCCCTGTCCAGCTTAGTGAGTAGGACGTCAATGGGAGCATGAAGTTGGCAGCAGGGAAAAAATCATTCTTATGTGTCCAAAATTCTTCCAAGGACTTCAATCAGTGAGAGCCTCTCACTGATAGCCTTTCCTCATAAAGTTCTAAATTGCCCTAGATGACACAAACCTCCCAGGTCCCTATTCTTACAGCCAGGGGATAGGTGGCACCAGCAGTTTAGAAGGGAAGCAGTTGAGCGTGAGGGAAATCCGGCTGTTTTTCCTGAGATACACGTGGACCTTGCTCCTAGAGGTGAGTGCCACTGAGATGTGGCTGCACGATAGCGTATTGGCAATATGGAGGGGGAAAAAATTACGTAGTAAACAGTTAATTAAGGTGCAATATGCACCGGAGGACAAAAATGAAGGGCATGCAGGCTCGAGGTGGCACGTAAGCCAGTCGGTGCGCTTAATGGGAGAAACCTAAAAAGGTAAACACTTGCACACAGAGTAAAATGTTCTGATCGTGCTCAGAATGTCACCTCAAATAATAGTAACACCACATCTAAGAACAGCATACATAACATTATAGAGAGACACTTATCTTGACTGCAGAGAAGCAAAGAAAGAGGCAGTCAAGATGGTGCCTCTCCATTTTGTATGATATACTGCCTTATTATTGGTGGGTTTATTAGAGGCCAGGTTCAAAGCCTCATGGCATATGTAGTGTGTGTTTACTGTTTTACAGTTTTTTTATTGGCTGCTGTTTTTGGAGTAGTAAAGTTTGAGAAGCATAATCGGAACCTCCGGTCCTGCCATAGAATCTGATCAGGAATGCCCAAAACAACTGCTGCTGAATCCATAGCCAGGGAAACTTTAGGATAACGTTAATTGGCATATTTTAAATTACATAATTTAGAAAATTACGTTTTGTACACCTGTTGGTTATTACTGTTGTTGACGGCTAAGCATTGCACAACCAGATTGGTCATTACAGCCGAAGCAGACAACCATTGTCTCCTTCAGGGTCGGTAAAATCCTTCCTAATGTTTGGAAAAAAAAACTATATTCTAGACCTAGATGATAAACGTTCACGTCATTGACGTTTGCTTAGTTGGTGAGATTCTCAATGTCCAAATCCTTTTTCTAGAGGTTATGTTTTGGTAACAGTCTATGTGACATTAGCGACAGTGGTTACTTAAATGAAAAAGAGTAATTGAGGGCGTTATATGGGAAACTTTCATGAGTTATTGCACCGGGAAATGCCAATTCCATGGCAATTACACCAGACATTACAATAGGCAATTAAAGGAAAGGCTGCATCAAGCATAAACAATTTTGATTGGGCTAAGGTGTGGTATCTTTCTTAATATACATTATGCCAGTTGTAGCTCCAGATTATGAATATCTATGGAATAATAAGACAGGAAAGAATATTGTGACAAGACTATCTAAGGACAAATATCGAAAGGTAAGTTTCTCTTGATTTTTTATACCTAACTCCACATATATGTACCTTGGTAATATATATATCTTCATGGTATGTAGATGTGCATTTAAGCATAGTAGTCCCTTACCTCCCTCTGATGTCTACTGGCTCATAGTGAATAGCTAAAAAATGTTTGCCATCCTTAATACCTTGTGCTGGACCTGGCCCTTTTTGCAGGGGCATCCCTAAACATTTTACCTCCTTCCTCCTATCTTTTTCTGACCAGTTTGTGTTGGCTTTAGGACTCTGGGCACTTTACCACTGCTAACCAGTGCAAAAGTGCATATGCTCTCTGTGTAAATTGTAAGTGTAATTGGTTTATTCCTGATTGGCATATTTAATTTACTAGTAAGTCCCTAGTAAAGTGCACTAAAGGGCCTGTAAATCAAATGCTACTAGTGGGCCTGCAGCACTGGTTCTGCCCCCCACACGAGTAGCCCTGTAAACATAGCTCAGACCTGCCACTGCAGTGTCTGTGTGTGCAGTCTAGCACTGCCAATCAGACTTGGCAAGTATAGCCACTTGCCAGCCTAAACCTTTCCTTTTTATACATGTAAGGCACCCCTAAGGTAGGCCCTGGGTAGCCCCATGGGCCTGTTACAGTGTATGTTAAAGGTTGGACATATACTGGTATGTTTTACATGTCCTAACAGTGAGATACACTGCAAATTCGGTTTTTACTGTTGCAAGGCCTATCTCTCTCATAGGTTAACATGTGGACTGCCTTTAAATAACTTTCAAATGCAGATTTCCTTTGGGAGCACATAGAAATATGGAGTTTAGGGTCCCTGAACTCACAATTTAAAAATCTTTTAGTGAAGTTGGCTTTTAGATTGTTAGTTTGAAAATGCCACTTTTAGAAAGTATTGCAAAACTACATTGATCCACCCGGAAAAAACTCTCATCAATGGCATCCCAGTGATAATCCATACACAATAACAATAATTTCCAAACATGCAGCATAGACACAAAAAACACATTAAGAATACATCAATTACTCCATATTAAGAATTCTTTTAATAATTCACTATAAATTTATAAAACATCCTACATATATCAAAACAGAAAGAAGGACAGAAAAAGTCCAAAAGTAAAGTGCTCGTGATTAGAAACACAGAAACCAACAACCGATCTCCCACATACCCATTAACACATTGAATTCAAAAAGCCTGTTGGTTGACCATTTCCACAATTAAGTCAAAACTCATTTTTGTCTGGGTTAAATTCCCCAATTTTGTCCTCCACTAGATTGCATAGACCAATCCAGGCTAAAACATTATCGTCAATGTTTCAACCCAATAATAACACTAGGGTCAATTCCGGGCTCCAAAACAGGTCTTCCTCAGGACTCAATGGTAGGGAACATCTATAAGAAAAAATCAGCTCCAACTTCCAATAAACACCTTTTCATCACTGGGATGCCAATGATAAGAGTGTTTTCTCCAGATGGATCAATGTAGGTTTGTAATATGATTAATCCAGGTCCTTCAGATTTGTATTGGGTTACCATGTGTAGATTGTAATATACTTTTAGAAAGTAAGCATTTTCTTGCTTAAACCATTCTGTGACTCTGCCTGCTTGTGGATTGTCTGTCTGGGTTAGTTTGACAGTTGGGCTGTTTGTGAATCCCCTCTAGACAGTAAGTCAAAGGGAGCTGGGGTGTAGCCTGCATATCCTGATGAGCCATCTGTGCTAGAGTGAAAGGAGGAGTTGTCACTTACACCTGAATGGGCTGTGCCTGCCCTCTCACAATGCAGTCTCCAACCCCCTGGTGTGTGTCTGTGGCCTGGCCTGGGCAAGGCAGGATCTTACAAACAAGAGAGACTTTCCTTTGAAGTAGGCCTACTTCAAAGGCAGAATGGGGTATAAGTATTGGACCCAAAACCCCTAAAAATTAGATTTCTTCAAGATCACTTCTGGATTCATGAGGAACCTCTGCCAGGGAGAAGAGCTGAAGAGGTGAGGAGAAGTGCTGCCCCTGCTTGTGACTGTGCTTTGTTGGGCTATCCTGCACTTGCTGCTTCTGTCTGTGAAAGGGGACAAAGATTGGACTTTGTTGTGCAGTTCAGCTTGAGAAGAATCTCCAAGGGCTTGAATTGAGCTTGCCTCTTGTTGAAGTCTCAGGGCCTTCAAAGCCTCCCCTTGCCAGCACCGGGACTCTCTGCTGAGACTCCTGCCCTGCCAAGTGGTGCCCTATCCAGTCCCTGGGCCCGTGAAAGGTGACGTTGGCAGACAAGAACTGAAAATCCATGCACAGAATGCAGTGCATGGACATTTATGCAGTTGAGAGAACCACGGCCCATCCAATTATTCCAAATATTGTCCTTTATTCTTCTTTAATTATCCATTGAATAAAACATCCGCTACAATGTTCCATGTACAAACAGCCGACACGTGTTTCGTCGTAACAATGACTTTTTCAAGGCTTGTTGATATAGTATACGGTATTCAAACTGTGCCAAATCATGTCCATATTGTGGTATTCAAAGTGGAAATTCTTTTCCCATATGAGGGTATGTTGTGTTGAATTCTGGGGTACACCTTGGGACTATGTCAAAGGTCGTACCTGGACCATGGTAAGTCCAACCGTAGAGTCGTCCGTGTGAGCTCGTAAAACACTTCGAGTACATGGACATTTATGACGCACCTTCCACAATGCGGCTGATAAACAATGCACTGCCCGCTTCGCGGCTAACATCACTGCACCATCTGCATCGCGGCTAGGAGATCGATGCATCGTGGCTGGAGAAACAATGCGCAACATCTGCTTACGGAGGCTGATAACAATGCAAACCCCAAGCAGCGTGGCTTTCTAATACTGTGCAGCTGGATTTTCCATGCATCATGCCTGGGCGTCCAAGTCAACCTGACTCTGCACGGAACCGAGGTGCCCAGTCCGGAAATTGACGCATCGCTCTCTTGCAAGGGAGAAAAATGATGCATCGCCAACCCGACCGGAGAAAGAAACGGCGCACGGTCTCACTTGCGAGTATGAAATAGACGCATTGCTACCCTTTTCTGATGCATGCTCGCCTGTGCTGCTTTATTTCTTACGCTAACCAGGTACTTTGTGTAACAACAGCATTCTCACTGTTTTCTAAGGATTAAAACTCTTATTCTTTTAAAAATTCACATCTTGACTTCTAGCACGGGGTGAGTGGCGGTTAACTGAGGGTGATTCTCCTTTACCCTGACTAGAGTGAGGGTCCTTGCTTGGACAGGGGGCAACCTGACTGCCAACCAAAGACTCCATTTCTAACACCTTAACTTTGTATTGAGTCATTGAGGACTTGCTGTAACAAGTGGTATTCATACAGAATATATCTATTCCTCATACTCTCTGGTAAAACTCTGGCATTTCTGGAACGTAGGCACAACCAATATCTATGTAATTGATGTTACCCAGGTTTTGGATAAATCTTGCTCCCTTCTCTGACAAAAGCATTAGCTTTCTGTTTTATGAGTACACACTTTGTTGTACTGAAAAACATTTAGTGGTTGTTTCTTAAGCTGCAATGTCAACACCATTCATCATGATTATATAGTTCACAGTGGTACCAATGAATGTTTCCAAAATGCTACATAAATCCTAAGATTACTTCTCTTTATTTAGCTTGAACTTCTAAACAGGTTTTCTAAGGGTAAAATCTTAAAGGTTTTCACAATGTACGGCTGCAGCAACAAAGTACCTTAATTGTGTAGCAATGATGTTCTTGATGGCACTTATGCTCAATATCTCAAAAATGGTCACCAACATTTACAAACATCATGAGAGTTTTGCTGCTTTGGGAAATGTAGTTTATGAATTTGTTTTCAGCCACCTATGCATAGTGTGTTTTTCAGAGATGTAAAGCCATTTTAGTAAGAGCTCCCAGTGTTCTGAATGTACTGCTAGCCTTTCCTGCCCTGCAATGAGTGTAAAACATGTGAGTTTGGGGTTTAACACATGGCAGGCATACAAGCGTTGAAAAGGTTAAACTAAGTCACAGATCATGTCAATTTTCTGAGAATTGTGTTAAGCCTAACAATGATAGGTTCATTAAGATGGCAGGGTTAGTCTCCTACTAAATGAATAACCCACTTTCTGACATGTTGTAAAGCTCTGGCGGGAAGAGAGGCCAAGTCTTCGTGTGAACCACAAAGTCGAAGATAGAGAATATTAGTTAACCTTGTTTTTGTGATCAACAGCTGATTCAATGATGGTAGGTTGGCACAAACAATAAGAGTTTCATCGGTAGGGGGATCACCTCACTCCATGTCAATACACTTTCTCCATTCCTGGGCTTTTATGTTATCACATAATACATTATGGGTAATTGTCATCTTGTAGTCTTGGTTCGAGTTCATTAACTTAATTAGACTAATATACCTTACAGCAATATTTCAGACAAAAAGACCAGGACTTGACCCTGTGTCCAAAAGCACATGTACAAAGGTGGTGCCCCTATTAATGAGAAAAAGACAAGGTAGTCAAAAACTGAAAACATATAGGCCCTCATTATGACCCTAGCAGTAAATCCCGCTTACCGCCACGCTGACTGCCTCCAACTTACTGCCGCATCGACGGATATCCGTTCACCATATTATGACACACACACACCAATCCGACAGAATACAGCCACATACACAAATCCGCCAGACCAAAGGTCAGTGATAAAGTGGCAGTATCAAAACTCACACCGTTACGCCAACAGAACAACACCTACCACATTATGACCCACGAGTCACCACGGCGGACATTCAACAGCGGTAAACTATTGGCGGTATATACTGCTGCGCTCACAATAGGCAACCACAGACAAAACAACACCACATTGGACAATTCAAACAACACACACCTGACACCCATACACACACCATACCCACACACCCACACCACTATAAAACACACACCCACATTACCCACAACCCTTTACGATTACAAATCATTGACACGAGAATGACACCAAGACCACTGACACAACTACATACACACACCACATACACCCATACATCCCTCACGCACCCCACTTCACACACCCCACACACATTACCCAACACACCCTCACCAACACACATCACATAACACCCGTGGCACCACAAAGGCACCCACGTTTCACTAAGGAGGAGTTAAGGGTCATGGTGGAGGAAATCGTCAGGGTAGAGCCACAGCTGTTTGGAGCACAGGTGCACCAAATATCAATAGCCAGGAAGATGGAGCTATGGCGGAGAATCGTGGACAGGGTCAACGCCGTGGGACAGCACCCCAGAACAAGGGATGACATCAGGAAGAGGTGGAACGACCTACGGGGGAAGGTACGTTCCATAGCAGCAAGACACCAGCTTGCTATACAGAGTCCGGACTGGCGGTGGACCCTCACCTCCTCCCCCACAACTCACAGCATGGGAGGAGCAAGTCTTGGAAAAACTGCATCCTGAGGGCCTGGCTGGAGTCGGAAGAGCACTGGACTCTGGTAAATCAACTCTCTACTATTATCACCCCTGTACCTGCATGCCATCACATACCCTCACTCTCACTCCCATCACTCTACTCCATCCCACACACTCCACCATCACATCTCTCTAATCCCAATACCAAGCCCTGCATGCTGTACCAATGCATGGACACCCCTCACAGCCCTGCATGGACACTCATCGCTAAAGCATGCACAGCATAGAGAACTAACAATCCCACCATACACCATCATACACAAGTAAAAGCTGGAGGGGAAACCAGCGATGTACAATATGCCATACACATTAACCATAACACATCATTTACATCCCCACAGGTCCCCCAGCCAATGTCACCGGAGAGGAGGTGCCAGCACTATCCAGTGCCCCAACTGAAGAGGCCCACAGAGATGACAGTAACTCTCGTCTTTAGGATTTGGACATTCTACCTGGCCCATCAGAGACCACAGGACAGCCGGTTACCCAAGCCCAGTCACAGACCACCACAGAGCCTCCCCCTTCAGGAAACAACACCACAGCACCCACCCAGCGTCCCCAACCCTCTGTCCCCAGGACACGTCAATCAGGCCACACCTGGCACACAAGACAATCAGGGACCTGGGGTCAGTGGCAGTGGGCACACCATTCAGGGTACAGAGTCACTGGCCAAAAGGGACACTGGGAGGACTGCTGTGTGCCAGGGGGAGAACAGGACCAGCGAACCGACTCTCCAGGAGGCGCTCTCTGAGATCCTGGGAGCCCATCAACATTCCCAGAACACGATGGGTCAGATCCTAGACAACATGCAGGAGAAGAGGCGGCTGCAGCAGGGACAGTATCAAGGGATCAGGGAGGACTTGCAGGCCATCAACAACACCCTGATCTCCATAGCAGGGGTGCTGGCAGACATGGCCAACATTATGAGGAAGGCAGTGCCACACCAGCAAGCCCCTGCACTAGCCAGTCATCTGAACAGCCTTCCACTTCCGATGCCGCTAGTGGCCTGGAGGCCGCGCCACAGGACTCACAGGCCACCAGCACCCCTCCCCCTGCAGAAGGTGAACCACCCCACAAACGCTCCCTGCGATCCAGACAGAAGCCAGAGACACTTGCCAAGACCCCTGCCAGGAAATGAGACTCTCCTGATCGTTCCCCTTGTGTCCCACTCAGTCACCCTGTCCACCTTGGACTGCCATTGCTCCTCTTTCTATGTCCCCTTGGACAATGCACCTGTGCTACGAACAGACTGGAACAATACCCTGGACTTTCCTCCATCATCACCCCATCCCATTGCACTTCCCCCACTATATATTAGCCCTACAATAAATACCCTTTGATATAAATCGATTTTGAGTATGTCATGTATTTCAAATATGTATTGATTGAAACAGGAACAACCATTGTAAATGAACTGTACATAGAATGAGCATAGAATCAATGACCTGTAGCTGGCTGTTGTGATCACACCAGGGGTATTTGTCAAATCACCAACATCTGCTAAATGAATAGCCAGAGGTAAGAGTAAGTGGGCATAGAAGTGGGAAATACTAGCATGCCAATGCCACACAGAATATAACCAAAGTCATTGAAATGTAAAGTTGCACTGTTTCACCTGTGTGTCATTGGAAGTACTGACAGATTACAGATATTCCGTTGTCCACATCCTCATCCTCTGCCTCCTCATCCTCACTGTCCACAGGGTCCTCTGCTGCCACAGGAGAATCTGCAATCTCCTCCTCCAGCAGAAAAGGGGCATGGCGTCTGAGGACCAGGTTGTGCAACATGCAGCATGCCAGCACTATCTGGCAGACCTTCTTGGGTGAGTAGCACAGGCATCCACCTGTTAGATGGAGGCACGGGAACCTGGTCTTATCCTGGCATTCCTCACAGGGGTCAGCACCCATGATAGGTTTGGGTAACCAGAGTCACCTGCAAATATTGAGGGACAACATTTAGCCACACACTATCCCATGTGGCCAACCCCATAGGGATACAACAACATATACTGGGTGGGAACCAGGGCTCACCTATTAGCCACACCCTGTGCCTCTGTAGTTTGGCCATCACATTTGGGATGCTGTAATTCCTTAGGACAAAGGCATCATGCACCAACCCAGGATACTTAGCACTGATGTGGGAGATATACTGGTCCACCAAGCGCACCATCTGCACATTCATAGAGTGGAAACTCTTACGATTCCTAAACACCTGTTCATTCTGGCGGGGGAAAAATGCAATATGTGTTCCGTCAATCGCCCCTATTATATTGGGGATACATCCCATTGCATAAAACCCGGCCTTCATATTGGGCAAATCCTCAACCTGGGGGAATGCAATATAGCTGCACATGTGTTTTATCAGGACAGACAACACTCTTGTCAGCACTATTGAGAACATTGGTTGTGACATTCCTGATGCCAAGCCCACTGTCACTTGGAAAGAACCAGCTGCCAGGAAATGGAGAACTGATAGCACTTGCACAAGAGGGGGGTCCCAGTGGGATGACGGATAGCAGATATCAGGTCAGGCTCCAATTGGGCACACAGCTCTGTGATTGTGGCCCTGTCCTAGGTGAGGATAATGTTCCTGTCCTACAGTGTAGCCAAGTCCACCAGGGGTTTGCACACTGGGGTATGTCTCCATCTCCTATTCATCTGCAGCAGTAGGTATCTAGGGGACAAAAGAGTGAGGAGGCTGGCACAAACTGAACAATGGAGCCACAACAGTAGTCCGCAATCTGTAAACGTGTTATGGGACAGTGTGATTTGTTAAGTATGTGCCTATTTATCCTGCGACACTGCATTTTCCATAGGGCTGCCCCCCCCTGAAATGCCATCCGCCTGTCCTGTGTTGGGACAGGTGGAAGTGAGGTAATGCCGCTAACATTGTGCATCATGCAATTCCTCTTGGTTAATATTGGGCCCTATGTGGCACAGTAACCAATGGTGATCTACGCCGGCGGTGATGGTATGCACCGCCGCGGACGTGACCACCATTTTCCATCTGATCCCTCACTTGTTTCCTGACTTTCCATAGGAGAGGACCTACACTGCATGTGCTGCTGTGACCTGTGTCTGGAACCTACCATGGCCTATGTGACCGGGAAAAGGGCCCCTGCCTTCACTTCAGAGGAATTGGAGAGACTGGTGGATGGGGTCCTGCCCCAGTACGGACTGCTGTATGGGCCTCCAGACCAACAGGTGAGTACACTGTGGGCATGATGCATGTGGCATGAATGTATGGAGGTGTGTGTGAAGGCATTGTATAAGGGGGAGGGGATATCCTCTTGGCTGGGTACACGTTGAGTGCTGGGCCATGTGCGTGCCAATGGTGATGGAAACGGTTATGGTGGGTCATTCGTGTTACAGGCTGGACTATTTGTCTAAGGTATGTATTGCCTCTGCAGGTCAGTGCCCATCAAAAGAAGGATATATGGCATGCCATCGCCAAGGAGTGCGGACCCTGGTGGTCTACGGTAGGCAGAGCACCCACTGTTGCAAACGGGTGGAGGACCTGAGACGCTGGGCACGGAAGACCGCAGAGGCCCAGCTGGGGATGGCCTCCCATCAAGGAAGGGGTGCCCGTTGAACCCTGACCCCACCCTGATGGCCTACATACTGGCAGTGGCCTATCCAGAGGTGGATGGGCGCTTGAGGGCATCACAGCAGCCACAAGGGGGTGAGTACAGTGGCCATCATTGAGGGAAACGGCTGGAGGGGTGGTATCCGGGTGGTAGTTGTGTGTCAGTGGGTGCCTCTAGGCCAGGCCACACATGGCAGCGTAGGTACTCTGGTGGCTAAGGGTCTGAAGGGGAAATACTGCATACCTAACTTGTTAGCATCCACTACTGGTCAGAGCTGCATGGGTTCCAGGTGTCCTGCAGTTGGTGGTGTGTGGCCCTCCTCATGCCTTGGTGGCTAGCAATATCACTGGTAGTGCAATGCATAGTGCGTAGGCCTGTCCCCTGTGTGTAAGGGTGCCGTGTACCCCAATATGGTGTTGGTGCAGTCTTTGACCCAGTGTATCGTTTGTCTCTCTCCCCCCCTTTCTTGTTTTGTCATCCTTTCCTTATGTGCATTAGCATCATCTGGGGGAGGAGCAGAGGCACCAGCGACTGAGGGAGCTGCATCCCACAGGACCCAGGAGGCAGAGTCCATCGACGCTTAGGGCACCAGTGGGACGGGGGTCAAGGGAAGCACCACGGCGGAGACTGTGGGGACAATACAGACTCTGATAATGTGGAAACTGGCTAAGGAATCCATTTTATTATCCCCCAGGCATGACCTCATCCTGTGATACTCAATGATGTACAGGCCTGAAAAACATATGCAGAAGGTTGAATGACCTTTAGTACATTAACCCTGACAGGCAGCTTGTAATGCAAGGCTTGCCTAAAAGAGACAGCTCATGTGACATGCATTGCTTCATTCGCCCAGCAACAGACAGACATCTTGATGTCCACATAGGTATGAGGAGAGGTTATGAGGAAGCTGGATTGGTGACGCCTTGGAAAGTCCCAAACGTCTGAGAAATGTGAAGGTCACGCTTGTGGTCATCTTGTATCACGCTGCCACCATGAAATGTTATTCTACTGTGATTGAATAGATGCCTAATATATGTGTAATACCATGCATCTCCTGATCAACATCACGCCACGTACTTGATGAAGAAATTATCTTTCAGTTGTTCTGATTGGATGATGTATTTTCACCCTTTTGTGGTTTTCATGCATAAAAGATTGCATTGGAGTTCCGCAATTCAGACTGCTTGGCCTTGGTCTTTCAAGCCACAGTCTCCGTGTACGTATTATTAAATATTTCTGCTTGTACCTTAAGGCTGGCTGGTCTCTGGTTTGTTCCTGAGGGCAATACAAAAGGACGCTTCAACATATGGTGGAGAATGCGGTGTTTGGATTGACGATCTCCCCTGCCTGGCTCCCAGCTGTTTGGGAGGGCCCCTGGCTATTGTGGGTTTCCCTGCTATGCTCGGAGTGTCCTCCCTGGAAAGGGTGCCAGTGCTGTGGTGAGTCTCTGTCACTTCCTGGTCTCCTCTGGTTTTGCCTGTCTGCTTTGGTCTGTGTCTCAATAAGTGGGGAGTGGAGTGATAAGGGGTGAAGTTGCTTCTGAGTTTTCCCATCTCCCTCTCCCTGAGCATAGTTTTTTGTTTCTGGCTCTTTTTCTGCTTTGCCTTCACTGGGATGGCGGTAGTGCCACTCCTGTTTAGGTGGCTACTCCTGCTTTTCCATTGGTGACCGTGCACCAATCGTCAGATTCTGGGGTTGTATGCTACTTTCCCTCTTCACTTGTCAATTCCTTGCCCCTTTCTTTCTGTGCTAATACTGGTGTTTGTTTCCTCTGCTCCGAGGATGCGAGCAGGTGTCATGTTTTTATGAATGTGTGTAGCCGGTGGGGCTGCAGTGTGGTTTTCTGGACAGCTCGAGGGCTTGTCCAGGGTTGCAGCCTGAGGGGCTGTAACAGTGGAGCGGTCAGTCGGTGGGGCTGAGGCGCGTGTTTTCCGGGACGCCCAGTGGGGTGGTCTCTGGTCACAGCCGGAGGGGTTGTGACTGTTATGTACCCAGCCGGAGGGGCTTGGCGGAAACCTGGCCAGGGGGGCAGTAGTGGTCTGCCCGGGTACAGCAGGCAGGGAATGCGCTGCTTATTTGCCTGTCACCTCCTCGGTTTGGTTCTTCTGTGAACCACTCTTCCGGACGCCTGGTGCCCGGGGGGGCCTCCGGATTGTCCCCAGGGACTTTTTCGCCCTGGGTACAAGAGGTGGGTGGCAGGAGGGGTATTTAGATTGTTTTATATTACCTGTGTTTTGCATGTTGCCATATATCACATTGTAGCATTGTGTTGTTTTCCATACTGTTCAGTTTTGAGCATCTGTTCTATCATGGTGAGGGCCTCTTTTTGACATTGCAAGGAAACTGACAGTATTGTTTCTGTGGCTTTGCGGACATGTGTTGTGCTTTACAATGCCGCCTACATTCTAGTAGCATATGGGATGTCCCTTGAATGAGGGGCTATCCTGCATGTGGAGGATAATATAAAAATACAAAATGCCTGAACTGAAGAATGGTTTCCTCCACATGGTGGGAGGGGGCTGACAAGGGTAATGAAGATTGAAGGACGAAAAAATTAGAGATAATAGGGGCTTGCCAAGCTCTATTCTTGTGGTGAGTGCACAGCCACGGGAACAAAACATCAATTTTGCTTGAGGACATTTGGGAAATACACTACAGTCTGAGGGCACCACAACAGGGACCAAACACTCTGAGCTGCCTCCACAGCAGCAGGCAGAGATGGAACATGAAAGCCGCACCCTGGCATGGCGTTTGATGGATGAGGAAGTAAAAAAAAAAAAAAGGAAGAGACCTTATGAAAGAATTAGACAGTTATTCCATAGCCAGGGTAAAGAGGAAGTGACTAACGCAATCAGAAAACATGAACAGAAGTACGAACAGATATCAAATGAAATGTAAGGGTGTAGTGGCAAGGGGCGTGAGGGATCACAAAAATTACTATGGGATATGTCCATGCATGCACATCACACACTCAATAAAATCAAGATGTGGTAGGAGGTGCTCAACAATACAAACACACAGCTGGAGAACACAAGACGGTCTCTCGGTATACAAAAAAAAAAGAAATGTACAGAGTTAAACAGAATAACAGCCATAGGAGGGCTGCTTTGGAAGGATCTGGATACATTGTTTAGCATTATTGTACCAAGAGATTTGTGGGAGGATTGTAAGAAAGTGATACACTGGCCTGAAATATGTGACCACTACTGCAATTACTACACTATCATTTGGCACTAGACTAAGTATGGGAAAGGTTTGCAAGTAGACAAGGGATGGTTGTAACATGCTTACACACTGTAGAAAATGTAAGTTCAATTGTTAAGTTATCACAACTAATAAGACACAAGCTTCTGACTTTATTACTTGTTGGTGGCTTTAGGTTAAGATCCTCAGGGGGCGTTTCACTGTACAGCTGTGGATAGTGTACAACAGTGGTTCCCAACCTGTGGTCAGTGGGCCCACTGGGGTCAGTGACACATTCCCAGGGGGTGCGTGAGGCCTGGCTGGGAGTAAGTCACTTCTCCAGCTGGTGCCTCTACAGAAACATGTGTGTGAGTGTTTTTATATATATTACTTCCTTTCTTCAGCAGGTTTAAAAGCACTGCAAAGATCATTGCACAGCGAAATTAAAAAAGTCAAGATAACTCCAGTGATTAATGTACCTGCTGGGAAGGCATGAGAGTTTTGGACAGTGGCAGTTTTGACTGAAAGGTAGTGCAGATGGTTAATATGCCGGCTGCAAAGGATGTGTATCATGCAAAGAAAAGTATTTTATGTGGATGGCACAGTGGGCCACTGCTTTTGTCACAGAGATTCTTTAGTTACTGTACAGTTCATAATGGTAATATAGCACAGTGAGCTATGAACTGCAATTAGGGAGCTGCATGCCAACTGCATAGCACAAATTAGAAAGCTGTTTTTTCCCAGTCTTTCATTTTCCTTATGCTGCTCAAAAGAAAAAAAAAAGAGGTTTGCCTGTGTAGAAATACATTCTTATTATTAAAGACAACGCTAACAACTGTGTAGTGTTCTGAATGCTGAGTTTGTGCTTCTCCAGACCAAGCACTCTTAGCAAAATGCCTACCAGTGTAGATGCCAGGTGAATCCTACACCTTGTACTCCCCTGTAAAGTGCTCCAACCCCCTACACTGGTATGAGAGGTGCTATAATAAAAATTAATTACATGTGACAAAGAGGATAGGGAGAGATGAGAGGCACTTATGGTTTACTTCCTTTCCTCACCACATATTTATGTGTAAAAGCTTTCTTAGATCTTATGTACCTAAAAAATAATAACAGAAATAGCCCCGGAAATAATTAAAGAAATTGTCCAAAGGATTCACCTTTCCTAAATAAAACTAAAAAAATTGAAAAGTTAGTCACCGAGATGCAGCACCAACATTCCCAATAGAATGTTTGGAGTTTTGCATATTTTTTCAATATAAAAGAATGATATCTTTAGTAATGTTAGTATTTCTTTGGTGTGTACTATTTATTGCGAATTACTTTTTTCATGTTTGAAATTTAAATTGTGCAAATTGCTTGGGGGTCCCCGGCTTCCAGTAATGTTTCAATGGGGGTCCCCAGGAGTCAAAAGGTCAGGAACCACAGGTGTACAACAAATAAGAACTTTCTTATGTAGGGATTACATTTAAAAATATTTGACCCATGCAAAGGTTGCCAAAATTCTTACAGTGAACAAATTTAGTCTTGAGGGAACGGAGGATTAATTTGCAGCAGTAAACAATATGTTGTCAGGAGTGTGGAATTTTGTAAAATGTCTACTTGTCCATGGGACAGTTTGTGTCATCAGTCTACTTGTCCTGTAAAAACACATGCATATTTTCTCCTGCTAAAATGACTTTTACAAATATTGTCTAGGAGTCCGATTTCCTGGTCTGCCTCGGTAAATGCTTGCTCATGCATAAAAGCTGTAAATCTGCACTAATGCAAGAACAGATACAATGGGTGCACTTTGTGATGTTCTTTAATAATTCTGCCACAAACTGGTTATCACAGACCTTTTGTTATTTTAATTCTGTCTCTCTGTTTATCGACTGGCTTCATTGGTAGTGACACCATTCTGCTCTTCCATATGAAGCATATTGGCACACAGTAGTTTTGTTAATGCGAGGAACTACTGTGGCAATGTGTACTTTTAGAGGACGGGGAAACATGTATTTATTTATTTTTTGCTTTTGCCAGTGCTTGTTTATTTTCATTTTGCCCATAACTTTGCTGAAATGGTTACATTGATTTTTCCGTTATGAATATAAATTTTGGAAATACCACCATGCATCCGCACATTTTACTAAATGATGCTTCAAAGAAATGACACCTAAAATTTCATGGTAGTTTAGCATTATGTTTCTTTCCTAGTTACATTGTTTGTGAAGATATTTTGAAAGCAAAGAATAGCAAATTGTGCTTTCGAGCTTCTGCATATATTTGCATCTGATGAGAGAGCATTCTGGAAGAATTGTGCTGGGCATCTGTCTACGATAATTCCATACCCCTGGTTGTGTATTTCTTCATAGCTCTATAGAGTACATACTGTACAAATAATTTAGTCATGTTCAATTGTGGAAAAGATCTAGACATTAACAGAAGAGTTGCTATGTGCTAAATTGTAAATAATATCAGGACATAATAGATATAGAAACATTAGGGTTATTGTTGGGATGTAGAGTGAGTTAGTTATGGGATAACATACTTCTACTAAGGTGTATTGATATTTAAAATAAACATATTAGTGCAGTAATAATAATGACACATGACGTGTTAGTGACAGTGATCGATTTCACTTAATAAGAGGCTAAAAGAAAATAACACAAGTGGATGTTTAAACATCTGGAGTACATGTAGTATGTTGAAGTCATGTGAGCGCAACTAAAGTATCAAAAGGGCAAAGAATAAATAAAAATGCTACACATTTGTCACAACTGTATTTTATTTTATAGCAGTAACAACAATACTGCTTATATTGTATCAGGACAGTAGATCTCTTGTAAATATTAATGGATTCTTTCAAGGATCCACCTAATTAATGTGCATTGCACTTTGTACAATGTCTCTATCTATAGGAATATGTTTTGAACAACAAAAAGTGAATGTGATGTTTTAGGGTAAAACATTCTGGTTACACATATCTTACGAGATACACAGGGTGAATTCTGCACTCATAGTTCAACAAAATATGAATATGAAAGGAAATTAATTTATTGAAGGAAACGATCTGGGTGCAGTTATGCAATGTTACAGGTTATGTCTCCTCCACAGGTAAAAGAAGAGTGCGTGGTTTTTTATCCCACATGTATCCACTGACTGGATGGTATCGATCCAATGTTTTTACTGTAATTTTATCTGTGGCATTAACTGATAAGCTCTGGGCACAAATTTACCATTTATCTGCGAGGTTCCTACATTAGTTGTGGCAGTTACGATTACCTTCCCCATTTCTGAAAACCACAGACTCTGGGCATGGCTTCAAGGGCAAAGCCACGGATTGTTGCAATATGTCGCCATGACGGACAAAGTAGAGGTGTGTTGCACACGATGATGGGATAGTGTGCTGGATTTAGGATTTAGAATAAATGTACAGCTGAATGTTGATGCCTAATAAGTATTTGGATACTGTTAATTTTAAAGTTTATATGATTTTATTATACACCCTGGATTCAGGGATGTATGTATCTACGTATATATATGTGCATATAATTGGCGGCAGGAGGAGTATTTTTCTATCCGTGTTTTTTCCTAGGTTTCAGAACATGGACGAGAAGATGTGTTTTCTGTATCCGTCTGTCTGTGTTCCGTTTTATGTTTTCATAATTAATGGGAGTCTTCCGGGTTACATCTTAATGTGCACAGTGACATGGATTGCCTTCATGTGTTGGTAGATTGCAACTATATATATTTTCCATAGTGGTTTTGAGTATTGAACATACCTATATAAGGGTAGAGTTATTACTACCTTAAGATGTGCTATGTAGTACTGCAATACAGCTATTAGTAATATACTTCTGATGATGAGGGTGCCAAATATAAATTGCATCTTGTTTGTGTTTTTGCACTATGAAAGAGTTTAGCGAAAAGACAACTGCAGATTGAGGGCACCTAGTAAAGACTGGTGTGTGTCCCATGCCCATATTTTATCTTAAAGGAACAAGATTTAAAAAAAAAAGATTATAAGGAAACAAAAACATTTTTAGATGCATATTACCCCTAGCTCCACTTTAGCCTCACCTAGTTGAGTTACAGGTTTCTGATGTAGCACATGTATGGTTTGCAGTGATAACGAGTGTGCCTTTGATATGTGAATATTACTGTCCTGCCTACATTAGTAGAAAGGAATGGTGCTACTAACAGTGATGTTGTATGTTACATGTGTTATGATGATCCAGTTTTTGATATGAGTAACAGCTGACAGGTGGTACAATAGACTGTGGGATTAGGTGTGCGCAAAGAGAAGGGGGTGAAATAATTTATTTAATTTAGTTACCCCATAAACCAGTCAGATATGCCCCTTCATAAGATTTTGTGCATCTGCTGAACGGGTCTAGATTGATGCACTACCACTTGCTTCATTGGTCAAGAGAGGCACCCTTGACAAAGTTGTCAAACTAAGCACGACTGAAATACTGTTTGACTGGCCTATGAACATGTCTGGTGCTAAGAAGTTATTATCTGATAAGACATTTTGACAGCAGTTTGCATTGCCTTCCGCATTAGGTGCTGCAGGCCCTTCCTGGCTAGACAACACTACCTGGACATGATCTCCAACAGGGAGATTGTGCTTGGGTCACCCGTAAAGTAGGAGGGACTGACCTCCTGGATCCACAGCTCTTATACCAAGAAGGTAGCGGAACATAGACATCCGCAGTAGCAGAAACGAGTGGAACAACTGGTGGACCCACCATCACGGTAGAGTCTCCGCTCAACAAGTGCTGTTCGTGCTGCACGCCTCCATGAGACTGAGGGTGTAAGCGGGCCCTGTTTGGTTCTAATACAAAGTAATCAAGTTATCCTTTGATGCCACACTGAGGGGGTACCACCGACTGTGGCACAGCTGTTACCATTCCATGGTACTGTAACTGCATGCTGGTGGCTCCGGGAATAGGAGCCCTCTACAACTGCAACATTTAAGGATCTCTTCGTCTCCTCCAAAGAGTATAACTGCAAGGACTATGGGCACTGTCAACCTCACCAACTGTCAACTTCAACTTCACAACCTTCATCTCCTGCAGTTCTGGCTGAAAGACATCAGTAAACCTTCAGTTCTAGAGTACCTGGCCTCCATTCTACAATACCTTTTGCCTCAAGTACTTGTGACCTCTGGGGCAAAATATAAGGTATAGGAAATTGATCATTTTGAAATTCTCTTTTGAAATTCAATAAGGCAACGGTGCCCGACACCCCTTCAAGGCCCACCAAGAAATAGCCATGGTCACTAGATTTTTGTTGTTGTTGTTGTGCTACTTCTCATGGAGTCTGCTGATTTCCCACGGATCACCCTTACTTCGAATAGGAGCATTAAATGACAATGAGACTTTGAACATTAAAACTTTGAACTTCTTTCCCAAATTATCAGTAGAAGTAAGCACCACAGAGATGAGCAAAGATGCTTTGAGGGACAAAGAAGAATGTTAAATTGAAAGTGAAGTATGATGCAAAGCTAAATATATTATGTCATTTGATGTTTGCGCACACCTGCTCCAACAGTGCTTAGTAAAAAAAAAATAATAATACAGAGTAGTACCGTACATCACCTTTACCAACTATAGCTGTGAAAGACATAGAACAGCATCAACATTCCATTTCCTGTCAAATAAGAGTGGTCATTGATAATAATGCATAATATCAAGTACAGGTGTAGTTATCATAATAGGAGTAATGGGTTGTTGTTAGGTTAAGACTAGATTAGTAAGTAGTGGCCCAACTTTGCTTCCCAGATTCCAGGTAGAGGAAACAATTATTTGTTCCTAATTACACACACACACACCAGATAACAACTAAGGTTAATGTCCCATGTGCAACATTGCTTACACTAAAAAAAACACATATAGTGATATATCATGTATCCTCTGAAGTTTGAACAAGAGGTACAAAAGATGACAAAAGACAGCAATAGTAATGATTCCCAAGATAGCAACAGCATGCATACCAGACACAATGGGGGTCATTCTGACCTCGGCGGTAAAATGCGCTTACCGCCGGTCAGAAGCCAGCCACAACACCGCAGCGGTCGCGGTAAACCGCCACGGTCATTCTGACCCGCAACTGGCAAACCGCCAAAAACCCGACACCAACAAAAGTCCGCCACACCAAAGGTCAGCGAAAAAATGGCGATGACCAAACCTCCACCGCCACGCCAACAGAAATACGCCCATGCCATTACGACCCACGAATCCACGCGGCGGTCTTTCATCCGCGGTATTCTATTGGCGGTACACACCGCTGCGGTCGAAATACACACACCTTTACAAAACATCCCCACATTGGTCAATTTGAAACACACACACCTGAGATACATATACACACCACTCCCACACACCCAATACAGAATAAAACACACACCCACATCACCCACAAACCCCTACGACAACAATTGCGAATCAAGGACAGAGAGAGACAGCACTGCTTAGAGTAGACCATCACACCGAGGCAAATCACAACATCACCCACACATTTACCACGCACAAAACACCATACACCACCCCACACATTACACTCCACAACACATACACCACCCCTCAGCTCATCCACACCACCCCATGGCACCCCAAAGACACCCCAGGTTCAGTGACGCCGAACTCAGGGTCATGGTGGAGGAAATAGTCCGTGTAGAGCCCCAGCTATTCGGGGCACAGGTGCAGCACACCACAATAGCTAGGAAGATGGAGCTCTGGCAAAGGATAGTGGACAGGGTCAACGCGGTGGGACAGCATCCACGCAATCGGGATGACATCAGGAAGCGATGGAACGACCTACGGGGGAAGGTGCGTTCCATGGTATCAAGGCACAACATTGCGGTGCAGAAGACTGGCGGCGGACCCCCACCTACTCCCCCAGAATTTACAGCATGGGAGGAGGAAGCCTTGCACATCCTGCATCCTGAGGGCCTCGCAGGAGTATCTGGAGGAATGGACTCTGGTAAGTCAAATCTTAACTACTACTTCCCACCCCCACCTGCATGCCAGCACATACCCCCACCCTCACCCCCACCCCCATCACACCAACTCCTTGCAAAAGGCTCACCATCACAACCCACCCATCCAAACACCAAGCCCTACATGCGAGCACAAAGCATGGACACCCATCACCAAAGCATGCCCACTGCACGCACACATCACCCCCACAAGCCACCCTCACAAAAGCCCCCACAAGTGAATGCCTGCACTTGGGTACACGGACACCCACCCATCACACGAAATGCCACACACAGAAGCTATAACCATACCTTAATACCCCTGCAGGACCCGAACGCCACCACACCGCCACGGAGGGTCCAGAGATGTCCATCCCACCCCCAGATGAGGTCCCCAGCGATGACAGCAGCTCTGTCTCCCTGGAGCCAGACGACCAGCCCGGCCCATCGGGGACCTCTGGACAGTTGGTTCCCCACAGACAGCCACAGGCTACACCAGACCCAACCCCCTCTGGGAACACCAGCACAGCTCCCACCCAGCGGGCCCATGCCTCTGTCTCCAGGACACGTCAATCAGTGGTGTGTCCACCACTACAGGGCACCCAGGTTGACCCACCACCCCAACAACCACAGGGACCTGGGGGCAATGGTAGTGGGCACACCGTCCAGGGGACAGAGGCCCAGGAACACAGGGGAACTGGGAGGGCTGCTGTGCGACAGGGGGGGGACAGGCACAGGGAACCGACTCTCCAAGAGGCCCTCTCCACCATCATGGGAGAATACCACCACTCCCAGGAGACGATGGCGACGGTACTGGCCAGGTTCCAGGAGATCCAGGCACAGCAGGAGGAAGGGTACATGGGGTTCAGAGAGGAACTGAGGAACATCGGTTCCGCAATGGGGACCATCGTCCTGGCCCTTAACCAGATAGTCACCATATTGCGGGACCATGTGGCACCACAAAGGGCCCCTGTCACTAGCCAGGACCAGGAACAGGCTACAACATCCGCCGGAGCTAGTGGACAGGAGGCCCCCACACAACGACAGTCCACCAGAACCCCACCTCCTGCTGAAGAAGAACCACCCCGCAAGCGGAACCTGAGATCTCACAAGAAGACAGAGTAGGATTGCAAGACCCCCGCCAGCATATGATACCCCCTGATGTCATCCCACTGTCCCACATAGTCAACCTGTCCAACCTTGAATTGCCCCTGCTCCATCCTTCCACAGGCATATGGACAATGCACCTGTGCGACTGAGAACTGGACTCTGCCATGGACATTACTCCACCCCCACCCATCCCCGCTTCCCAATCATTTACCTATATGTAGCACTTGAAATAAATCACTCATTGCACTTAACATAACAGGAGTCTGCTTCTATTTTTCACAAATGTATTACACATAACGGTGCAATTATGTTCAGTAACATTGTGATGACATCATACCAATGTCAATAAGCTTTAGTCCATGGGCAAACAAAGCAGTAGTCACGCAGCCGGTCATACAGCCCTGAAAAGGGAAGGGAAAGTCACAATTAACTTAAAAGGAACTGGGGGGAAACACAGACAGTAGAGACGCAGGAGGCCTTAAGTAAATGTAAATTGGGGTGGCTGTTTCTTACCTGTGTGCTACTGAAAGTATTGTTGTATGACTGTATCCCTGTTGTCCGTGTCGTCCCCGTCGTCTTCCTCCTCTTCACTCTCCACAGGCTCCACAGCTGCAACAACACCACCATCTGGACCATCCTCCTGCAGAAAAGGCACCTGGTGTCGCAAAGCAAGATTGTGAAGCATACAGCATGCCACGATGATCTGGCACACCTTCTTTGGTGAGTACATTAGGGATCCACCAGTCATATGTAAGCACCTAAACCTGGCTTTCAGGAGGCCGAAGGTCCTTTCTATGATCCTCCTAGTTCGCCCATGGGCATCATTGTACCTTTCCTCTGCCCTGGTCCTGGGATTCCTCACTGGGGTCAATAGCCAGGGGAGGTTGGGGTAACCAGAGTCACCCAATAACCACACACGGTGTCTCTGTAGCTGTTCCATCACATAAGGGATGCTGCTATTTCGCATGACATACGCGTCATGCACTGACCCAGGGAACTTGGCATTTACATGGGAGATGTACTGGTCAGCCAAACAGACCACCTGGACATTCATCGAATGATAACTTTTTCGGTTCCTGTACACCTGCTCACTGTCTTTGGGGGGAATCAAAGCCACATGGGTCCCATCAATGGCACCAATGATGTTGGGGATATGTCCAAGGGCATAGAAATCACCCTTCACTGTAGCCAATTCGCCCACCTCAGGGAAAATAATGTAGCTCCGCATGTATTTCATCAGGGCAGACAACACTCTGGACAAAACCTTAGAAAACATAGGCTGAGACATCCCAGATGATATGGCCACTGTTGTCTGAAAAGACCCACTTGCCAAAAAATGGAGTACTGACAGAACCTGCACCAGAGGGGGAATCCCCGTGGGTTGGCGGATGGGGGACATCAGGTCTGGCTCCAGCTGGGCACATAGTTCATGTATAGTTGCTCTGTCAAGCCGGTATGTAAGTATGATATGTCGTTCTTCCATTGTCGACAGGTCCACCAGTGGTCGGTACACGGGAGGATTCATCCTTCTCCTCGCAAGTCCCAGCGGACGGTGCCTAGGAAGGACAACATGGAGCACAGAGTCAAGCAACCCACAGGTTAGTTCACACAGCTTGCACAGTACACGAATCGCTATGCATGGAACGGCTTGTATGAGTGGCTATGCAAGGCCTAGACCTGTGAAGTGTGACAGTGGGATGTGAGGTCACTGCGCTGGCATGGCACACCGTGGCGGTAGGCGGTCGAAGACCGTGGCGCAAAGCAGCATTGGTTAACATTGAACCCTATGGGTCTCAGGAGCCAATGACGATGTGCGCCGGCGGGTGCGGTACGCACCGCCGCGGTACGCACCGCCGCAGGCGTGCCTGCCATTTTCTACCTGATTAATCACTGGAGACCTGATCATCCACAGGAGAGGACCTATACTGCAAGTGCTGCTGTGACCTCGGTCTGGGAGATGCAATGGCTGCTGCGACTGGGGAAAGGGCCCCTGCCTTCACTGCCGAAGAATTGGAGAAACTTGTTGATGGGGTCCTCCCCCAGTATGCGCTACTCTACGGTCCTCCAGACCAACAGGTTAGTACACAGGGTGCACGTTGAATGGGCTATGCCTGTGTTGAGTGGGGTGTATGTAAGATGGTGGGGAGGGGAGCGAATGAGGAGTGCAACGCACGAAAGATGAGAGCATGTGCCACATGGCAAGGTTGGGGAGGGGGGGGCCACTCACATTGTCCAGGCAGAAAACTGATGCGATTTCCTTTACCACCCTGTACATGTCACATAGGTCAGCGCCCATCAGAAGATCGACATTTGGCGTGCCATCGCCAAGGACGTCAGGGCCCTGGGGGTCCACAACAGACGGGGCACCCACTGCCGAAAGAGGTGGGAGGACATCCGCCGCGGGACCAGAAAGAATGCCGAGTCTCTGCTGGGGATGGCCTCCCAACGTAGGAGGGGTGCCAGCCGCCAATTGACCCCCCTGATGTCCCGGATCCTGGCGGTGGCCTACCACGATTTGGATGGGCGCGTGAGGACATCACAGCAGACACAAGGGGGTGAGTATCAGCACATTCTGCTATCTTTGCGCGCAGTTGAGGTGTCTGGGTTGGGGAGGAGGGCTGTGGGTAACTCAAGGCCAGGGCGCTTTCTGTAGGCTAGTCCCCTCCGTTAGGCATGGCCCTGTGCCCCCGCCCCCCACCTCTGTAGGGTGCCAAGTACAGCTATCCGTGGTCCTGCATCACACATGTGTGCATTTGTCGTCCATAGACCATGTAGGCCTAGTCACAAGAACTGAGAAGTGTACCCCGATTGCGCAGCGTAGTGCAGGGGGCTTCTGTGTCTGTCCTCTCCGCCAACGGTGTTGCCAATGCATGCACTCAACCTGTCTTCATTTCTCCCCCCCACCCATTTTCTTTTTCTTCCTGTGCATGTGTGCATTAGCATCATCAG
This sequence comes from Pleurodeles waltl, assembly GCF_031143425.1. Lineage (NCBI taxonomy): Eukaryota > Metazoa > Chordata > Amphibia > Caudata > Salamandridae > Pleurodeles > Pleurodeles waltl. Next base: position 344,756,744 of record NC_090438.1, read on the forward strand.
GCAGAGGAGAAGTGGCATTGGCGCACAAGGGAGCTGCATCTCACATGCCCCCGGAGGGCCATGCAACCGACTCCGAGTTCACCAGTGAGACGGAGGGCGAGGGGAGCTCCACAACGGGGACCCGTGGAGACGTCATCACAGGAGGGCCCCGCTACCGCAAGGTCGGAGGGCGACTAAGCGGGGAGTCTTGGCCAGGTCTGGGTCCCTTGAAAGACAGGACAAGCACCGCTGAACAGGGCCCCGCCAAAACAGGCACCGCTGAACAGGGCCCCGCCGTGAAGAGCACCGCTGAACAGGGCCCCGCCGTGAAGAGCACCGCTGAACAGGGCCCCGCCGTGAAGGGCACCGCTGAACAGGGCCCCGCCGTGAAGAGCACCGCTGAACAGGGCCCCGCCGTGAAGAGCACCGCTGAACAGGGCCCCGCCAAGACAGGCACCGCTGAACAGGGCCCGCCGTGAAGAGCACAGCTGAACAGGGCCCCACCGTGAAGGGCACCGCTGAACAGGGCCCCGCCGTGAAGAGCACCGCTGAACAGGGCCCCGCCGTGAAGAGCACCGCTTAACAGGGCCCCGCCAATACAGGCACCGCTGAACAGGGCCCGCCGTGAAGAGCACCGCTGAACAGGGCCCCGCCGTGAAGAGCACCGCTGAACAGGGCCTCGCCAAGACAGGCACCGCTGAACAGGGCCCCGCCAAGACAGGCACCGCTGAACAGGGCCCCGCCGTGAAGAGCACCGCTCCGCTGGGCCCTTCCTGTCAAGCACCGCTCCGCTGGGCCCTTCATCTCAAGCACCGCTCCGCTGGGCCCTTCCTGTCAAGCACCGCTCCGCTGGGCCCTTCCTGTCAAGCACCGCTCCGCTGGGCCCTTCCTGTCAAGCACCGCTCCGCTGGGCCCTTCATCTCAAGCACCGCTCCGCTGGGCACAGCCGTCTCAAGCACCGCTCCGCTGGGCCCTTCATCTCAAGCACCGCTCCGCTGGGCACCGCCGTCTCAAGCACCGCTCCGTTGGGCACCGCCGTCTCAAGCACCGCTGGTCCATTGACAGTGCCAGTTCTGTGTCAAGCAGGTGTTCACGAAGCACTCTGGGCACCATGCCTCCTCCAATACCAGTGGAGTCGGTTATCCATCTGATGGACTGTGGCTTTGCACTCCCCAGGATGGCACAGTGGGCATGGAGGCCCCTCGTGGATCTGGCGTCGTGGACTCATGTGGCTGAGGTGCCCCCCTTTCCCTTCCCCCTGAGGTGCCTGTTGTTTTATCATCTGATGCCCCTGCGGTGTTCTCTCCAATGGTATCTGGTCTCCTGTGTGGGCTTTGCCCATGTGTTTGTACACATTGGCCCACGGACTATGGATATTTAACGGACTGTGTAGGACTGATCGACTATGTTTATACTTTGCACTATGTTCATTATTTCTTTTGTATATTTCATATGGCATATTTACCATGACTTCAATGAACCTATTTTATACATAAATTTGGAACTTCATTTTAATTATGTCTTTGCATTCTTCCGGGGGGTTTGGGGGCTGTCACTCTGACTTGTTGCTCTGCATTGGTGTGTAGGTATTGGAGGGGTGGGTTGGGGGGGTGGGTGTATCGTGTATGTGTGTGCACGTAACCTTTCCTCCTCCCCCCTCCCCTGTGTCGTAGGTGCAGTACTCACCGTTGTCGTCTGCGCCGGCGTTCGTACTCGTGGTAGATGAGCAGGTAGACAAGAGCTGGTAGTATGTTTAATTCGGGTTCCATGCTGTCCAGATTCCTCGTGGAGTGTGTGGAGGTGAGCGTTTTCCCGTTCGTAGTCTGTTTCCGCCGTGTTTTTATCGGCGGGGCTCCCGCCCCGGAAAAGGTGGCGGATTGGTGAGTTGTGATAGGGTGGGCGGTACATTGTCTGCCACCTGCCTGTTGGCGGTGACCGCCGCGCTGTTTGTCGGTCCCGCCGTGGCGGTCGGTGTGTTAAAGTGGCGGGCTGTGTTGGCGGTTCCCGCCAGGGTCAGAATTGCATTTTTTTAACCGCCTGCCTGTTGGCGGGTTGGCCGCCGCTTTATCACCGACCGCCAGGGTTGGAATGACCCCCTATATCTAGACCTAAACACTGATGGGTGGGGGACAGTTGCAGGAGGATTGGGAAAACCATTTCATCATTGATTATCAGAGGACGGAATGTGGAAACTGGCTAAGGAATCCATTTTATTGTCCCCCAGGCATGACCTCATCCCGTGATACTCAATGATGTACAGGCCTGAAAAACATATGCAGAAGGTTGAATGACCTTTAGTACATTAACCCTGACAGGCAGCTTGTAATGCAAGGCTTGCCTAAAAGAGACAGCTCATGTGACATGCATTGCTTCATTCGACCAGCAACAGACAGACATCTCGATGTCCACATAGGTCTGAGGAGAGGTTATGAGGAAGCTGGATTGGTGACGCCTTGGAAAGTCCCAAACGTCTGAGAAATGTGAAGGTCACGCTTGTGGTCATCTTGTATCACGCTGCCACCATGAAATGTTATTCTACTGTGATTGGATAGATGCCTAATATATGTGTAATACCATGCATCTCCTGATCAACATCACGCCATGTACTTGATGAAGAAATTATCTTTCAGTTGTTCTGACTGGATGATGTATTTTCACCCTTTTGTGGTTTTCATGCATAAAAGATTGCATTGGAGTTCTGCAATTCAGACTGCTTGGCCTTAGTCTTTCAAGCCACAGTCTCCGTGCACGTATTATTAAATATTTCTGCGTGTACCTTAAGGCTGGCTGGTCTCTGGTTTGTTCCTGAGGGCAGATACAAAAGGACGCTTCAACAATACCTCCTCCGATGGGAGCTCCCTGGTGGTAGCGGACAACTCTGTGACCACCCCAGCTACAGGTACAGCCAACACCCCCGTACCAGCACCGCCCTCCCAGCAGCCCCTCAGTCAGTTGCCCATGCCCGCTCACCCAGGTGGGTGGGCATCTTCTTCACCCCAGGCACCCCAGGCCCTGCCCAGTGAGCCCTGCTGCCCTGAGTGAGGAGGCTATTGACCTCCTGAGATCCATCTCTGTATGGCAATCAACCATTGTGAATGCCATCCAGGGGCTGTCAGCCCAGATGCAGCAATCTAATGCATTCCTGGAGGGCATTCACAGTGGATTGGCGGCCCGACAGAGATCGATCCAGGCTCTGGCCTCCTCTCTGATGACAGCCATAGTCCCTGTTTCAACCGTCCCCCCTCCAAGTTCCACTTCCTAGTCCCATTCTCCTCAACCCCAACCCATCCCAAGCACACAGCCAGACGTGCATGCACACAGGACAACACCCAAGAGTGTCACATGCAAATACAAGCACCACACTTTATCCCACAGGCACTCACACAAACACCATTCATTTGCAGACACAACAACATTCACTATTTCCACTGTCTTTCCCTCCTCCTCCACCTCCCACCCAGTTACATCCACCCTCATACCTGCATTCACTACATCACCATCCACTACCTGCATCATCACCACACCAAGCAGAACACACACCTCACTGGCAGACACCTCCGCAACTTCCAGGCACAAGCCCCCTGTGCCGTCGCCCACTGTGTCTGTACCCCCTTCCTAAAGTACACAAACGCAAGCACTCAGACACCCAATAGCCAACCACCTCACAGGATACAACCCATGCACCTGAACCCAAATCCAGCAGACAAACACTTCCAACAACCACTCCCTCATCCTCCACTCCCATTACTTCTCCCTCTTCCCACCCCAATGTCCCTAAAAAGCTTTTCCTTTCTCTGATTGACCTCTTCTCTACCCCTACCCCCGTCCTGCACGTATGGCCATGGTATTAATGACCCAGCCAAGCACCTCAGCCAAACAGTCCACGGGCCCAGTTTCAGCAGCACCTACTCGTGGTGGAAAGGATTCCAGGCCACATATACTGAAGGGGAAGGAGCCTGCACCAGCCAGCAAGAAGGGGAAGGAGCCTGCACCAGCCAGCAAGAAGGGGAAGGGGCATGGAACAGCCAGCAAGAAGGGGAAGGAGCCTGCACCAGCCAGCAAGAATGGGAAGGAGCCTGCACCAGCCAACAAGAAGGGGAAGGAGCCTGCACCAGCCAGCAAGAAGGGGAAGGAGCCTGCACCAGCAGCTGTCACAGAGCCCCCACTGCCAGCCATCCGTGAGTGCATGGGCTGAGCAGGAGCCTCCCACAACCACCACCACAGTGCAGCCCTCTGAGGATGCAGAGGCTGAGCAGGAGCCTTCCACAACCACCACCACAGTGCAGCCCTTGGAGGGTGCAGGGGCTGAGCAGGAGCCTCCCACAACCACCACCACAGTGCAGACCTCAGAGGGTGCAGGGGGTGAGCAGAAGCCTCCCACAACCGCCACCACAGTGCAGCCATCGGGGGGTGCAGGGGCTGAGCAGGAGCCTCCCACAACCACCACCACAGTGCAGCCCTCAAAGGCAAGTCACCCACCTGAGAGACTGTGGCCTTGCACTCCCCAGGACCAAGCACAGGGCATGTTGCCCCCTTCAGAACCCCTTCAGAACCAGTGGGCAAGTCACCCACCTTGGAGACTGTGGTGTTGCACTCCCCAGGACCAAGTAGAGGGCATGCTGTCCCCTCCAGAGCAAGTGGGCAAGTCACCCACTCCAGAGACTGTGGCCTTGCACTCCCCAGTACCAAGCACAGGGCATGTTGCCCCCTCCAGAACCAGTGGTCTTGTTTCCGCATCTGGCTGAGGTGCCCCCTCCCCCTGAGGTGCCTGCCTATTTGCCAACTGATGCCCCTGCAGTGTTCTCTCCATATTGGTGCAGGGATCGAGTGGGGTTTTGGACTTTGCTCTGTGGCCATGTGGCCTGTGTGAACTGTGGACTGGGCAAAGTCCCTTTCTTGTACATTTGTACATATCTGTTGCATTGCCACATTGACTTATTATTTTTGATGTTGATCTTATTACAATCACTTTAGTCAATTCCTGTTGTCCTTGCATTATTCAGCCAATTTTCGGGGATAAATTGTTTTCTTGTACAGCTGGTTGTGTGTATGGTGTGTGTGAGTGTGTGGGGTGTGTGTTGTGCGTGTGTGTGTCACTCTCGTTTTCCTCCCACCCTCCCTTGTGTGCTAGGCGGCTGTTGTATTCTTCCCCAGTGGTGGTGTTTGTGGTGGACCATAACATAGAAGATCATCGGAAAGACTTGAAGTTCTGGTTCCATGACGGCATGGTTCTCCCCTGTGTCTCCAATGGTGAGTGGTTTGACTTCTGAGCTCTGTTTCCACCAGGCTTTTGATGGCGTTGGTACCACCCCGGAAAAGGTGGCGGTTTGCCATGTCATAATGTGGTGGGCAGAACTTTGTCTTCCGTCTGGCTGTCGGCGGCTACCGCCATGGTAACTGTTCTTTCTGCCTTGGCGGTCAGTGTGGTACATTGGATGTCTTTCAGAAATATCACTGCCATGTCACAAATTGGCGGTACTTACCGCCAGCCTGTTGGCGGTATTACCACCACTTTATCACCAACCGCCACGGTCATAATGAGAGCCATAACGTTTTAAAACAGACAAAAATAAAGAAAGGCAGATAAAGAAATCAGAAGCTAATGCACAAACAATTGTTATTCTATAAATTCAGGCTGAGATTCATCAAGATTTGACGCAGCACAATGCAGCAACATGTCATGCGGCGTGTCAAATGGAGACGGTTCTCTCTGCACTGGCACACTTGTGGCTGCTAAGTGCCAGCTCAGCCTTACACCATATGCCAGGGAACTGCATTACATCCTGAATTGTTTTTGTGCAGGAATGGACACCTTCCTGCACAAGAACAAGCCTTAGAGGTTTTTTCGTCTTTCTAAGGAATGTGGCTTTAGGCTTCAAAAATCACCGCGCCATGCATAATGTATGCAAAGGGGGCATTCCCCATTAAGGGGACCGCAAAAATGGTGCAGTGGAGTCTAAGAGAATCCACTGAATCATTTTTTACAGCTACTTTTAACGCCTGCTCAAAGCAGGCATTAAGAGGGTGGCATACCGTTGTTTACAATTGGTCCCAATGTACTGTTCCGGGTTACCTCCAAAATATTGGCGCTAACCCTGAACAGTACATCAATAGCTTCTCAAATGTTGATGCTATTGCCGCCGGCCCTGCACCATGGTTTGGCATATTTTAAATACGGCGCACACATGGTGGCAGTAGGGGGTGCTAAGGGTCACAAGAAAAATGGTGCTGCAATGGGGGCAGTGCCGCTTTTCTTAAATCTGCCCCTTAGTGTGTTGAAACAGGCGAGACCACTGTGTTGACTTGGGTGGTCACATTCAGTTTGTTGTCTATGATGATTCTGAAGTTCCCAGCTTGCGAGTAGGGTGTTGGGGGGTGTGAAAGGTCTGTGAGCCACCAGGTGAATTCCCTTTACGACGCTTTCTTCCTGAAGATTATCAGCTCGGTCTTGGCTGAGCTCAATTTGTGATAACTGGATTTCATCCAGGTGGCTACTTCTGTCATGAATGTGGTGAACTTGTTCTTGATGTTGGGTTTGTTGTCTGAGAGGAACAGCATCAGTTGTGTGCCATTGTAAGTGTGGATGTTTATGTTGTGAGCTCGTATGATGTTGGTCAGCAGGGTCATGTAGATATTGAAGAGTGTTTGACTGAGCCAGGAGCCATGTTGGACTCTACAAATAAAATCTCCTGCTTCAGAGGCATAGGGGGGAGGGGCATGTTGACAGTTTGGGTTCTTCTGGTGAGGAAAGAGCAGGGTTTGCTCCTTTGTGCCGGCGTGGGGAGGGCATGCTTCCACTGATGCCCCAGATTGGATGGGCTTCATGATTGTTGTTTCCTCTGTGGTAATGGTGTGATATGTGTTGATTGTGTTGCATTCCTTTGTCAGTAGGGGCTTCTGAAGTGGGCCAGGAGGTCCATTTGTGGGGGGAAGTTGCTGCATATGGTTACAGTTTTGCTGCGGAAAACATTTGAGAGGTCATTGAACAGATCTTGTGAGGGGTTGATGTTTCCAGTGACATCTGTGGGTATTGGTGTTTTGGTGTGTACCCATAGAGAACATTTCTTTGCCTCTTCTGGAGTTAGCATTTATTCATTTGACTAGAGCCTTCCTCTTCCTCTGTGGTGCATACATACTTTTTTCTGTGAGCTTCCAAATTCACCTTTTCCTCTCTAAGTGGTGTCTATGGGTTCAGATCTTTCCTCGATTTTGTATATTCTCTCTGGGGGTTAGTGCTGCTGCAAGCTTGTCTGTGTATGTGCAGGGTTAGAGGTGTGTGAAGGTAGGGTGAGTAGTGTGCTTTTATCAGTGGAATAGGTGAGTACAGAGTGCCTGCAGGATGAGTGGTGCCTGTGAGTGGTGAGAGTGCATGAGTGCATTGGGTGAGTAGTGTGCCTGTATGAGTGGAGGGTGAGCCACGATATGCATATATGAGTAATGGATGAGTGGTGCAAGTGAAGAGTGTGGGTGTAAGTGCAGGCTTGAGTAGTGTGAGCACAGGGTGACGTACAAGAGCAAGTTGGCTGCAGAATGAGTTGCTGTCTGTGAGTGCAGAGTGAGCGGTGTGACTGCATGAGTACACTGGGTGAGTGGTGCCCCTGTGTGAATGCAAAGGGAGTTGTGTGACAGTATAAGTGCAGAATGAGTGGTGTGACTGGATGAAGCCAGGGTGCCTGCAGGATGAGTCATGGGTCTGTATGTGCATGATGAATGGCATGTCTGTTTGAGTGCCAAGGGGGAGTGGAAAGGAAAAACCTGTAGCTCCTTTTTTCCCACATGTTTTCCCACATAAAGTGCACATACTTTCTATAAGTGAAGTTTTCAATGGTTTATTTTTCTGAGGGTAATTTGCGGATAAACCACGCAATGTTAAAATATCTTTGCTGTTATGTGCAGCAGAATAGTTTCTCTGTAGTTCCTTCCACTTCATGTTGCAATTAAGTTAACACCATCAAATATATTACTTTAATCAATTACTTTAAGCTAACACACAAGCAGACATGTATGCAGAAGTTGCGTTTATCCATCAAGGTGTCTTTCTTACATTAAGTTACACACGGATCATGGCAATCAAAGGAGCAGATACACAACGTCCTGAGCTATCTCATTCAGAGCAAGTTCCTAACCTTTAGGTGACCATTTCTATGCCAAGCAAATCCGTACTGGTTGATTTTCCCAAAGCCTGTGTCCATAACCAGAAATGTTTTTGTCTCTGGACCCCTCCCACACACTACAATAGGGGATTTGAAAAAGGGAGTAATTAAAAATGGGTTTAAATAAAAAATATTGAGATCTGATGTATCTTACACAGAGAAACCTCCCCCTGTCCCAAGTGTTAGGCACTGAAAAAGGTAAATAAACCATACTCTTTGTTTTTCCGGATTTTACATTGTATATAAATACAGAGAAGAAAAAACATTGGCCCATATTTATACTTTTTTTAGCGCCACATGTGCGTTGTTTTTTGATGCAAAATCGGCGCAAACGTACAAAATACAGGCCCGTATTTATACTTTTTTTAGCGCCGCATTTGCGCCGCTTTTTGGCACAAAACGGCGCAAACCTACAAAATGCAATGGCATTTTGCAAGTTTGCGCCGTTTTTGCGTCAAAAAACGACGCAAATGCGGCGCAAAAAAAGTATAAATACGGGCCACAATTGTGTTTTGTAAGTTTGCGCCGATTTTGCGTCAAAAAACGACGCAAATGCGGCGGTAAAAAAGTATAAATATGGGCAATTGTTTTCTGTCTTTATTTATATGTGAAGCTCTGTATAAAATGAAACAGAGCCTTATTTATAAAGCGCAGTTTATGTGCTTTCCATGGTTCTTGGCACTGAAGGCGTTCAATGGCCTGTCATTTTTTGTGCTTCATTATCGATCCTACATAATTTTAAAGATTTATGTGATACCATTGCAGGTGGGTTAACTTCTAACAAACCTCAAAAAATTCCACAGTGTCACTCCTGTTTTTTTTAAAGCATACACATCTGCACTCTGCGCTTAAATCAGTTACCAATACCACGCCGCGCTATGTATTAAAAATTACACTGGCAAGATCTAACTTTAAGCAGGCCCTTATGCAGAAGGAGTACATACTTAGGGCCTGATTTATACTTTTTAGCTGCGCATTTGCATCAGTTTTTGACGCAAAGCGTAGCAAACTTACAAAATACAATTGTATTTTGTAAGTTTGCGCCGCTTTTGCATCAAAAACTGGCGCAAATTCGGCGCTAAAAAAGTATAAATATGGGCCTCAGATTCTTGTTGTGATTCACTGGTTTCTACTATTTTTTGCTGAATTTTTTCCAGGCTTTTTTCCCATTGTATATGACTTGTAGCACTTGTTGTTACAATGATAAAATATTTGATCCTCGTCACCAACCAGTTTCAATCTTTTGGGAACTTCGTCAGAATTTCTGCAGCATCTTGAACTCTCTTCCATCCAGCCACAGTTGATGTTAGCTTTTTTTTCGGATTAGTTTGACATACGACACATTTTTCTTTGTTGAAGGAGTCCTCAGATTTTGTAGTTAACAACACTCTGTCAGGAGGCAAGGATGCTCCGCTAACACCTACTTCGGTCATGTTTACAAATTTGAATCAACGGAAAACCTGAAACAAAAACAATATTGAAATAAATTACCAGTATGATGGCTAAAACACATCATTATTGAGTTGCCATTTTGGAAAATGGTGAAAGGGTTGCTCTGAGGAGTTATTTTCTGTCCCTATAAGACTACTTGACCCCCAAAACCTAGGTTTTGACACAAAAATGAAGTATTTAGGTCTGGTAGTTTCTTAAATATTACATCATCACTGCAACATATCTGCCATTTTTAAAAATGTCATCCAGACAAAATCGGCCTGGATCAGCAATGTCTACCCATGCTAAACTATTTTCCTAACGATAAAAAAAAACAAATTAAAAATTAAAATCTCTAGACAACATTTTTTTTTATGGAGGTATATCAGGGAGCCAGGAGTATAGATAACTTCTTGCAATAAGTGCATTTTCAATTACCACTAAGATTTAAACGTGCATTAGATTATTTGTTTACATTTTAGACTTACATATTATGATGGTTTATTTTCCAGCGATGTTTGTTGAGGTCTTCGTTGATTTTTCCAAGCTATGAGATATGCACTTGGTTTTTGCCTGTTTGAATAAGGTTTGTTAGAATTATATTTTTGAATAATAGTTTTGATTATTTTTAGGGTATGTTTATGCCTCTTTTATTTTTAAACTATTCAGGGATTTTCATTCCAAAGTTACATCTACTTACTTGTAATAGAAAGTGTGGTAGGCTGTGGCGGTACAAAGAGACAAATAAAAAGGGCGGAGTTTGATATGTATATTTTTAGAAAGAGAAACCAAACTTTTATTTCTTTTCTATTTTTAGAGAGCATCCAATGTCCGTTATGTTCTTTGTAGCTTTGTGGGTTTCTTGTCTTGTCTCTATTAATCGTCTTGTTCTTTCCTTTTCTTTTCCCCCTTCTCTAGGTTCGGCGGACGTCGGGTTGTGGTGTCTCCCGAGTGTTACCGGAAAAGAAAACAACAAACAAAGAAAACAAAGTTGAGTCCTTTTGGGGTAGTCTGGTGGGGTTTCTTTCTTAGAGATACATGTGGGGAGGGACTTTAGAGGGGGGGGTGAGGATATCCCACTGTGCAGGTGATGGGTCCTGAATATGGTGCCACGGTCCGTCTCTTTTCTCTCTCTCTCTAGTGTCAAGCAAACAGAGAGTCCAGTACTCTCTCCCCAGTGGTTCAGTGCCGTACCACCTCTCCTCTCCCACCTCCCCTGTCCCCTTCCCCTGTGCCCGTGTCACTCTTGGGTTCCCTCACCCCTAGGAGGGACCGTACCTTAGAGAGCCATGACCCTCCTGGGTCGTGGCGGGTTCCTAGTGTCCTCGGCTCCTTCCCGCAGTTGGAATCGGCTCCGGTTTCCTCTGCTCCTCGGGAGGGTCCGTGGTCTTTCTCCACCGTCGTCTCCCCGTCTCGGGCTCCGTACGTCTTCCTCTCTTCCGTCGTGTTCTTTTCTTCCGCGGTGTTCTTCTCCTCCGTGGCGTAGTCCTTCCTCTCTTGTAGTTGCCATCTCAGGAAGTCGTCGTCTACGACGCTTGGCAGCGTTCCCATGTTACTATGGGAACGCGGAAGCGCATCGAGGGAGCCGGTCGAATGGTGTCGGTGCAAGGAGGGAGAGGACGCGGTCACGGAGACCCGTCTACACTCCCCATCCCATGATCGGGACTGTTCGAGGACCGAGGAGGAAGAGGACGGGAATCGAGACAGGTAATCAGCGGGGCCCTGCTGAGAACCTGGGACGTGGCGGACCTGGAAAGTAAAAGGTTGCAGTTCTAGGAACCACCGCAAAACTCTGGAATTGGAGTCCTTGTGGGAGGCGAGCCAAGTTAGAGGGGCATGGTCAGTGTACAGGATAAACGACCTGCCCAAAAGGTAGTATTGTAAGTTTTCTACAGCCCATTTTATGGCTAAACACTCTTTTTCAATAGTGGGGTAGTGGCATTCACGGGGAAGAAGTTTCCTACTGATAAAGACAACTGGGTGGTCAAGCCCTTCCTCGTCGGGTTGGGTGAGGACGGCCCTGAGACCGATGTTAGAAGCATCAGTATAAAGGTGGAACGGTCTAGAAAAATCAGGACATTTTAACACCGGATCAGTGGTAAGAGATTTCTTTAACTGCTCAAAGCTACTATTCTGAGACTCTGAAAATGGAGCTAATGTGGTGGGACATGGCTTGGCCAGCAGATCAGTAAGAGGGGCGGCGATAGTAGAATATCTCGGTATAAACCTATGATAATAGCCTACCAACCCTAAAAAGGATCGTAGGTCCTTTTTGGTTTTTGGTTTTTTAACTTGCATTATGGCCTCAATTTAATTTTTTTTCCCAACAAGCATTTTTTTGGATTGGCTGTTAGTCCGGCTTCTGCCAGAGCAGTAAACACCTTGTTGAGATGTAGTAAGTGATTACGCCAAGTGTCGCTATAAATGACAATGTCATCTAAATAGGCTGCTGTAAAGTCTTGAAATGGTTTTAGCAATCGGTCCATCAAGCGTTGGAAAGTCACAGGGGCTCCATGGAGACCGAAGGGTAAAACCGTGAACTGATAGAGGCCTGTCGGAGTTGAAAAAAAAGTTTTTTCCTTATCGTCCTGAGCGAGGGGAATTTGCCAGTACCCCTTTGTTAGATCAAGGGTTGACAAATATTTTGCCTTCCCTAATTTCTCTAAGACGTCATCAACTCGAGGGATGGGATATGTATCAAACAGTGATATATCATTGAGTTTGCGAAAGTCGATGCAAAACCGGATAGACCCGTCAGGTTTCGGGACGAGAACTACCGGGGAATTCCAAGGACTAACAGAGGGTTCAATGACCCCCAGGGTTATCATCTTCTTTATTTCTTCCTCAATAACATGCTTCTGGGCTTCGGGTATACGATAGGGTCGGAGGCGGATAATCCGTCCTTCGGGTGTTTTTATTTTGTGGTATATCAAGGTGGTTCGACCTGGTGTTTCTGAAAAGAAGTGCAAATGTTGTTTTAAGAGTGTGGATAGTTATCTCTTCTCAGTTTCCATTAGAGAGTTATTTATGCAGGGATTTCCCTCCGGGTTTTGTTCCTCTAGGGGACATAGTTCTAAGTCTAGCTCTCTGGACGGCGAGATAAAGCATCCGTTAGCTAATCGATTATCTGCCTCTTCTGCTGGTTTTCATTTTTTTAGTAAGTTTATATGGTAGATTTGGGTTCTTTTCGGGTGTGCATTTAACTCTATGAGGTAGGTGACGGGAGAGACTGCTTTAATAACTCTATAAGGTCCCTGCCATTTGGCTAATAATTTATGCTCAGATGTTGGTCGCATTATGAGGACTTGATCGTTCAGGAGAAATGATCGTAACTTTCTTCCTTTGTCATAATAGGCTTTTTGATTGTTTTGTGCTTTCTCGAGATGTCTATGTACATCTTCCCATAGGTTTTGTAACTGGGTTTTTAAATTGTGAACATAGTCGAGCAAGGGCTTTCCTTCCTCCCCTTCCTCCTCCCATGTTTCTGCTGCCATGTCCAGAAGACAACGAGGTTGCCTTCCAAAGACTAATTCAAACGGGCTATGACCCGTAGAGGACTGTTCGTGAGTCCGGATGGCATAAAGAACCAGGGGCAACTTCTGATCCCAACCCCTTCCGGAGTCATCTACTATTTTCCTTAATAGTGTCTTTATGGTACGGTTATAGCGTTCCACTAAACCGTCCGTTGGGGTGGTATACCGAGGTCTTTATTTGAGTAATCCCTAATAATCGACATATCTGCCTCATAAGGTTTGACATGAAAGGGGTGCCTTGGTCCGTAAGGATCTCTTGTGGGAAGCCTGCCCGAGAAAAAAACGTTATCATGGCTTGGGCTACCGTTTTTGTAGTCATACTGGATAAGGGAATCGCTTTGGGGTATCTCGTAGCATAGTCTACTATGACCATAATATAGGTGTGTCCTCTGGATGAGGGAAGCAAAGGGCCGACTAAATCCATACCCACCCGGCTAAACGGAACTTCAATAATGGGTAAAGGATGCAAGGGTGCTTTCCTGGGTACTCCTGGTTCGGTAAGTTGGCACCGAGGACATTGTAAGCAATATCTCCTAATGTGGGCATAGACTCCTGGCCAATAGAACCTCCGTAGGAGGTATTCCTCCGTCTTTTCTCTACCGTAGTGACCCCCTCCTGGTTGATTATGAGCTAGAAACAATACTTGGGTTCGATATGGTTCAGGGACAACCAGTTGTTGTTTGGTTTCTCCTGTGGTAGTCGTGGTTATTCTATAAAGAAGATTTTTCTGTATTAGAAAATAAGGACCCACCTCGTTTGTGGCTTCTGTTTTGGCCATATTCCAGGCATGAGCAAGGGTAGGGTCTTCTCTCTGGCTGGTTCGAAAAGTCACTGGTGCGTTACTAATCTCTGCCACTACCTTGTTGTGTCCTGTCTCTTTTCTGGCCTCCTGAAATCGTATTTTCTCCTGTCTTTTCTCATTTCTGGTGAGTTTTCTATGGCTCGGAGGGCATTCAATAAAGCTATTAGAAAACGGTGCTTCTGTCCACCACTCTGGGATTTCCTTCTGGGTTCGGGTTTGTTCTAAGAGATTATAGAACCGGATATAGTCAGTCCCTATAATACAGTCTTCAATCAATCGGTCCATAACCCCTTCTGGGAGAAAATCGTGATATGGGCCCCATTCCACCTTGACCAATGCTAGGGGATATTTTTCCTTATCGCCGTGTATGCAACAAATAGTGACCCATTGGTTGGAGGCCAGGTCTGTGAGGTCCGCTAAATCTTTCCGAATTACGGACTGACTACAACCCGAATCGATTAGGGCAGAGATGGGATACCCGTTTATCTTGATGACCTGTTTAAACTTCGAGTTTCCCTTCCCTGTACATAATACTCTACGACGGGTAACCCCGATTTCCATGGGTTCGACTCCATCTGACTTCCTCGGACATACCCTTGCTATGTGATCCCACTCTCCACAACTAAAACATTGGGGTAATTGCGTTGGATGACTCTCCCCCTGTTTGTGGGGCCCAGATTCTTCCGGTGGATATCTTAGGTTTGGTTTTGGTGGGGTTGGTGTGGGTTTTAGGACTTGTCTGGGCTGTAGAAGTTTGACATCCGTAGACTGGTGGTAAGCACAGGCCAGATCTATTGCGAGCTCTGTATCTACCTTCAGGTGTTGTCTTATCCAATTCTAGGTGCTATGTGGTAAGGAATCTAAATACTGTTCCAGAATAATTGTTTTTATCACATCTTCTCTGGTTGTCCCTATAGGCCCCAACCATTTCAAGGCTAAGTCTTTAACCCGAAAGTAGAAAGTGCGAGGATCCTCATTCTGGCCCCATTTCACTTTTCGGAACTTCAATCAATAGTATTCTATGTCATGACCAACCCGTTCCAGAATACTCTGCTTTATGTCCTTGTATGGAGTGGTACCGCCTGAATTGGCAGCTTGGTATGCCGTTTGCAGAATTCCGGTGAGTAATGGCGTGATGTATTGTCCCCATCGGTCCTCCGGCCACAGGGCGGAGGAGGCCACCCGTTCAAAGTTCGTAAAAAAGGAATCCGGGTCTTCGCCTTCCTGGAATTTTTGTAAGACAGAGCTCGGGACATTTGGGTGTACTTTGCTGGCTGCTATGGTGTCCGTTAATTTTTGCAGCACAGTCTCATGTACAAGCTGGTTGTTGGCCAAGATCGTAGCTTGGCTTTTTAGGGCGGATTGAAAGGCTTCTCTGTCTTCTTTGGCCTCCCGTTGATGTGCCTCCCACACTAGTTGTAAGTGGCGCTGGCCCTCTGCTAGCTGTTTAATCATGTCCTCGAGGGTTGGTTTTTCGCCCATGGTGTATACCGCCTAGTAGCCTCTGGGATTTTAAATCCCACTTCTGACACCACTGTGGTAGGCTGTGGCGGTACAAAGAGACAAATAAAAAGGGCGGAGTCTGATATGTATATTTTTAGAAAGAAAAACCAAACTTTTATTTCTTTTCTATTTTTAGAGAGCATCCAATGTCCGTTATGTTCTTTGTAGCTTTGTGGGTTTCTTGTCTTGTCTCTATTAATCGTTCTTTCCTTTTCTTTTCCCCCTTCTCTAGGTTCAGCGGACGTCGGGTTGTTGTTTCTCCCGAGTGTTACCGGAAAAGAAAACAACAAAGAAAGAAAACGAAGGTGAGTCCTTTTGGGGTAGTCTGGTGGGGTTTCTTTCTTAGAGATACATGTGGGGAGAGACTTTAGGGGGGGGGGTGAGGATATCCCACTGTGCAGGTGATGGGTCCTGAATATGGTGCCACGGTCCGTCTCTTTTCTCTCTCTCTCTCTCTATAGTGCCAAGCAAACAGAGAGTCCAGTACTCTCTCCCCAGTGGTTCAGTGCCGTACCACCTCCCCTCTCCCACCTCCCCTGTCCCCTTCCCCTGTGCCCGTGTCACTCTTGGGTTCCCTCGTCCCTAGGAGGGACCGTACCTTAGAGAGCCACGACCCTCCTGGGTCGTGGCGGGTTCCTAGCATCCTCGGCTCCTTCCCGCAGTTGGAATCAGCTCCGGTTTCCTCTGCTCCTCGGGAGGGCCCGTGGTCTTTCTCCACATCGTCTCCGCATCTCGGGCTCCGTACGTCTTCCTCTCTTCCGTCGTGTTCTTTTCTTCCGGGGTGTTCTTCTCCTCCGTGGCGTAGTCCTTCCTCTCTTGTAGTTACCATCTCAGGAAGTCGTCATCTACGACGCTTGGCAGCGTTCCCATGTTACTATGGGAACGCGGAAGCGCATCGAGGGAGCCGGTCGAATGGTGTCGGTGCAAGGAGGGAGAGGACGCGGTCACGGAGACCCGTCTACAGAAAGTTTTTGTATTTTGGCAATAAATATAACTTAGGACTTGATTTACAAAGATTTTGCTTTGGCTTGCTAGTACCCCTGACTTGCTGAATTATATGAGTAACCCTCGAAGCTCACTCCTGAAATTCACTAGTGAGCCAAGGGTCTACAAGAGTAAGCCACATTTGCTCATAGCATACTCTTTGTGGATCTGGTCCTAAATTTTAAGCGTACAGAGTGCCATCTTCCAGCACTTCTCCAATTTTGTTAAAAAGGATATTATTCTGTGACATAATACACTTTAAATTATTAGGCTCAGGAATGCAACAATATACCCACTTTGAATGCTAAATCGTCATCAAGAAACTTCTGTGATACTTCTTTCAGGGTGAGCCCAATTGGGGATGAATGTCCATGACATTGTAAGTTGTTCTCCTATGATGCAGCTTGCTTCTCATAGGGTGATCTGTGCTTCCTATGGGTTTGTGAAAGCTTCCATATAGTGTTTATCACTTTCATTAGGGTGCTGATTGTTTTCCACAGAGCACTGAGCACAGGGTGCTTATCATAAGTGCCTCTACCACCAATAGTGTACTATGTGCCCCATCTTGGATATTGAGTGTGTTGGATGGGTTAATATGGTTTTCTCCATGGGACCCTTGATGCTTTATGAAGAATTCTTAGTGTTACTGTAGGTTATTACTTGGCTACAGAAGGAAAAGGAGGAATGTGGAACACCAAAGGGTGCAAATGAAAGAGAAGGTAGGAGACTGGGTACACGTATAGAATAGAAATGAGGCAAGCGATCAGAGAACACATACTAAAGTGGAGGAAGGGTAGAGAGACAGGCGGAGCAGCGGTGTTGATGCCTCATCGTTGATCCTAGCAGTGTATGTGATGCGTCGGTTCTGGGCCATGCAATTAGAGATATGTCAGTGTCGAACCCCTTTGGTGCAGGTGATGCATTGTCTTCAAGCTGCACATCCAGTGGTGTGATGTCCCTGCGGTAGTGATGCAGCATCGGCAAAGGGGATGTTTTGGTGCCAACCAGTGCAACAACAGCTGTGTTGATTCTGGTAGGAACCAACTAGCAAACCCACTTCCAAGGGCCCATGAGTGGATTGGCACCCCTCAGCAGGCAAGACTCACAGATGACAGTCTAGAAGCTGTGGCAGGGTTGTTGAAAGTCTCTGAGGTCCCTCAGACTTTAGAACAGGAGTCGAGTCATCAAGCTGTTGGAGTCACTTTGTTTCTGGGGATGAAGAGATGCAAGTCCAGTCCTTCTCACTCCCAGGAAAGAAGGACAGCAGGCAGCAGGGCAGTCACAGCAAAACAGGTGTTCAGCAAAGTCCAGCAGAGTGACAGTCCTTTCAGCAGCACAGCAGTCCTTCTTCCTGGCAGAATGTCCTCAGGCCCAGAAGTGTACTGATTTGGTGGGATCAGAAGCCCAGTCCGTATATCCAGTGGTGACTTCAAATTTGGTGAGACTTCAAAGAAAGGCCTTTGAAGTGTATAGAGCCCCTGCCCTTCCTGCCGTGGCTCCAGACATACTACAAGGGAAATGCAGCCCTTTGAATGGGCTCTGGACACAGCCAATTCAGGTGTAAGTGTCAGCTCCCCCCCCATCCTGCCCAGGATAGCCCTTCAATATTCAAATGGTTAATCAGTCACAACAAAGCTCCCTTTGTGTATGCCTGTCGGGAGGGAATATACAAGAGCCCAGCTGTCACCCACCCAGATGTGCATTCAGAGACAGGCAGAATGCACTAGATGCCATATGTACGAACACATTTTCCCATTGACACAGAATGGGAAAAACCCTTTGGTACATCTGGCCCTAGATGAATTAAAGTAAGAAAATAACAAGTTTCTAAAAGTGGCATTATTAGAATTACAGATTAAAATCCAACTTCACCATAAGTTTTGATTTTAAATTGTGATTCCAGAGATACCTAACTTGACAGTCCCATCTCTTCCCAATTGGAAATTACACTTATAAAATGTATTAAGATATTCCCAATGTTAACCTATGGGAGAAGGTAGACTGTACCCTGCCCTTGGTGCTGTCCAGGACCTACCTTATGGGTGACTTCTATGTATGAAAAAGGAAAGCTTGGGCTTGACACACACAAACACAAACACAAAAACACACAGCTCTTCAATGGCAGGCCTGAGCTATGTTTCAAGGGCTACTGCAGTTGGTGGCACAATCAGTACTGCAAGCCCACTAGTAACACTTGATTTACAGGCCCTGGGCACAGGTAGTGCACTTTACTAGGGACTTATTAGTAAATTAAATATGCCAAATGTGAATAAGCCAACATTATCATGTTTTAGGGAAAGAACACACACACTTTAGCACTGGTCAGCAGTGGTTGAGTGCCCAGAGTCCTAAAGCCAGCAACAACAAGATCAAGTAAACAGGAGGTCAAAGGGCAAAAGGTTAGAGGAAACCAAGCCAAGGATGCCAGGTCTAAAACATGTCCCCTCCAGCTGAAAGGGGGAAGAGCTACCCAACCCTTTGGGAGATCTCTTCACTAAGGTGGAAGAACCTGGAGAGACCATCAGCAGTGGTGTTGTCTGTTCCAGGACACTGTTCCATTGTAAAGTCAATTCCCTGTAGGGAGATGGACCTCTTCAACAGTTTGGAATTCACACCCCTCATTTGCATTAACCATCTGAGGGGCCTGTGGTCTGTCTGAACCCAGACATGAGTGCCAAATAGGTATGACTTTAGTTTCTTGAGTACTCAGACCACAACAAAGGCTTCTCTTTCTATTTTGAGCCACCTCTCTTTCAGTTTTGGCCTGGAAGGGATGCACTTTGCCACCTTCACTTGGTGATGAAAGTAGACCACAGAACCCTGCTCTATCTGGCACTTACTGGCCTTGATTGTCAGGGCTGCACTCTGCAGAGCCTGAAGCACTTCTCTGAAGTAGCACCGTTGGTTCTCCCTGCTAGAACTGTAGACCGCAATGTCATTGAGGTAGGTGGCACTGAAGTTCTTCAAGTGAGTCAGGACCTGGTTGACCTACCTCTCGAAGGGGGTAGCGGTGTTCTTCAACCCTAAAGGCATGACTCGAACCTGGAAGTGTCCATCTGGTGTAGAGAATGCAGACTTTTCTCTCCCCTCCCCCCTCAGTCAAGGCAATGTGCCAGTACCCAGACATTAAGTCAAACATGCTGAGAAACCTGGCAGCTTCAAGTCAATCTTTAAGCTCATCAACTCTGGGGATAGGGTGTGAGTCAGTCTCGGTGACCACATTGAGCCCACAGTAGTACATGTTGAACCCAAGTTCATGTTGACACCTGGAGGCAGCTTTGGGGACCAACACCACTAGGCTGGACCTCCTTAATGCTGGCTCTCACCTTATCAGACAATCTGTAAATCTTGTTCTTCACGGGTGTGCTGTCTCTCATATCAATATCATGGGTACACCATGCAGTGAGTGCTAGGATAAGGGAAAACAAAGAGGCAAAGTGCCCCAGCAACTGACAGCAGTCCTTTGTTGGTCTAGGGTGAGTGTAGGGGAGAGGCTGCTACCCTCCACTGACTCATTCTGCTCCTTGGAAGACAGGAGGTCATGGAGAAGTTCACTTTCCTCTTCCACCCCATCATCTGTAACCAGGAGCATGGTAATCTCTGATCTCTTGAAGTGAGGTTTGAGACATTTAACAGCAGGTCCCTCAAAGGGTTCCTAGGAGTCTTGAGGTCCACCAAGTAGGCTACCTCGCTCTTGCACTCCTTTGCCTCATAGAGTCCACACCCATAGTCTTGCAGAGCCTGAGGCTCCACAACCTCAATCATCCATACTTTTTGGCCAGGCTGAGACTCAACCAGAGTGACAATTCTGGCATGTCAGCACTTCATGTCCTCCTGGCTCGCTTCCAGAGTCTCCTGGATGAGATTCCAGAAGTGGGCTGTATGGTTGTGAAGGGCCAGCATGTAGATGACCACATCCTGGGGGGTTCTTCCGGGAGCTTGCTCACAGCCCAACATTCACCAAACTGAGAGGCCTTCTCCAGGGTGCACATACAGAAGTTCAAAGAGGCAGTAACCGATCCCTTTTGTGGTACCTCCCTGTATGCAAACAAAAGACATGGTTAGAGGACGCCACACTTATGTCTCATTGGTTCATGAAGACCCATAATCATGCCTTTCAGGGCTTGATTGAACCTTTCAACCAAACCATTGGTTTGAGGTGTTCAGGAGTGGAGAACTTGTAGGTTACCCCACATTCCTTCCATGTAGCCTTCATGTAATTCAACATGAAGTTGGTATCCCGGTCATATACCACCTCCTTGGGGAAACCCACATGGGTAAAGATCCACATCATTGCTTTCGCCATGGTGGGTGCAGTCACTGCCCTCAGAGGGATAGTTTCCAGGTACCGGTTGAGATTGTCCACCAAGACCAGAACACATCTGTTGCCCATGGCTGTCTTGGGGTCCTGGGCCCCAATGATGTTGATGCCCACCCTGTCAAAGAGGATGGAAATGACAGGAAAAGGTTAGATGGGGGCCTTGCACTTCCCCCTGCATTGCCACTCATCAGGCAGATAGGGCAGGACCAACAGAATGTATTTGAAGCCTTCCTCATTTGAGGCCAGTAAACGTGGGCAACAAGCCTGTCAGATGTCTTTTCTGGCCCTAATTGGCCTGCCAGGGGCACATCATGAGCCAGGCCCAGGTGAAAGGCCCTCTAGCACTGAGAGACCACCAACACATGTATTGTATCTGGCCCAGGTGCTTAAGACTCACTATGTAGGGGACCATTTGCCCAGCATATCAGGTATTTGCAAGAAGTGTCACCAGTTGCATGGTACTCAGCCTGCTGCTGCTGAGTAGGGCATTCCCTCTTCACCTTGCAGATCTCCTCTCCTCCTCCTTCCTGCTGCCAGCTGGACAGTTTAGGCAGATGCCCCTGTTTGGCCACATCCTCCCTTGTAGGTACTAGGGTGCCCCTTTCAGTTTCAGCCTCCTCCCACACTCCAGGTCCTCTTGACTACTTCCTGTTGCCGCTATGGACTATGTGGTCAGGTAATTCCACTCAGGCAACCCCAACATGCCCAAGTTCGATCTGAGTTCTACCTTCCAGGTGGTATGCTCCAGGTCATTACCAACCAGACAATCCTCCGGCATGGATGGACTCATAGCTATCCTCAAGGAACTGGAGACCCCCCCACTCAAAAAGAACTACTGGGTAATGGCTCTCGCGGTTGTCAGCAGCAAAAACTTGATAGAACACATTAGGGACTACCTGCTCTAGATGACACCTGACGATGGTCATGCTGGCTCCTATGTCACTTAGAGCTTCCTCCCTCTGCCCATTGATGGTGACCGACTGACTGTACTTCCTAGTATTGTCAGGCATGTGGGTTCTCTGCACCATCTATCTGTCACCCAGGGACACTAAGGTAACCTTTATGCTGCCCCCAAACTATCTGGGACAATCTCCTTCTCAAGCGCTACAGTAGGCAACCCACGTAACTACCCACCGGCAAGAGGCTATGCCTTTTTGGGGCACTTGACATCTCCCTTGAAGTCCCCTTCCTTCTGACAACCAAAGCACTTCAGGGGTGCTTTCCCTGCAGTGCTCCTGAAAGGGAACCAATTCTTCTTCTTCTCAGTAGGGGCTGGGAGCCCTGATCCACAGAACTAGTTTGGGCCTTTTGGAGAACTCCATGCTTTTGTTTTTATCCCCCTTCTTCTGGTGAGGGTCCCTCCAGATACCTTCTTGTGGACCCTGCTGCTGACCAATCAGCCGCCTCCTTAGCAAACTCCCTGGGGTCAGAGAGTTTACTGTCAACAAGGTGTTGGCAGGGATCTGGAAAACAAAGACTGAACATGTGTTCCTTTGCTATCAAGTTATATATCCCCTGGTAATCCTTCACCTCACTGCCCTTCACCCATCCAGTGCCTTGCAAAATGAATTCACACAGTCCACCCAGGTCTGTTGGGATAACTTCTGACTGTCCCCGAACTTTTGTCTGTACTTCTCTGGGGTCAGACCAAACTTCCTTGTTAGGGCCTCCTTTATTGGGGGATACCTCATCCTGTCACCCCCTTTAGGGTCAGTAGGGTATCCCTCTCCTCAATTTGAATATACCTCCACAGACTAGCTGCCTAATCCCCCTGCAGCATCTTGTGCATCTGTAAAACAATCTCATAGGTCTCAAACCATCTGTCTGTGTCCTCTCACACCACAAAGTCAGACACCAAGCCCTGGAGAATGTGAATCCTCCTGTCTGAGGGCACTAAAAAATACTGCCATCATCACTGTTGGACTCAGCCTGCCTAGCTTTAATTTCCAGCTCCTTTAGGCTCAGCTAATCAGCCAAGATGAGCTTCTTCTCCTCCATAGCCAATTTATTTTCCTCCGTCTCCAAAGCCAGCCTTGTCTCCTCCAGGTCCCTCTCCTTCTCTAGTTTGGTAGAGCCATGTTTGAACGCCTACTGCAGTGGGTAGCGCAATCAGTGCTGCATGTCCACTAGTAGCATTTGATTTACAGGCCCTGCACACATGTAGTTCACTTTACTAAGGACTTATAAGTAACTTAAATGTGCCTATTGTGGATAACCCAGTGTTATCATGTTTTAGAGAAAGAGCAAATGCACTTTAGCACTGTTAAGCAGTGGTAAAGTGCCCATACCCCTCAAGCAGGCAAAAATGAGGTCAGCAAAACAGGAAGTCAGAGGGCAAAAAGTTAGGGAAAACTACATGAAGGATGGCAGGTCTAACAGCCCCCAGGCAATGCCTCGGTCTTTGTGCAACCTTTTTCTGATTGTGTTGCATCCCTCTTTTTAATGACCTGAATTTTTAATCAATCCGAATAACATTTAATAAAATTAATCTAATTGATTTCTGTGTGGCTTTTGAAATTTCCCAACCAACGACTCAGCCTTCTCCTGAGTAAGGCCGCATTTTAAATTTGGTCTTGTCCTCACCTAACTGAGCCCTGATTTAGAACTTGGCGGATGGAATGCTCCATCACAAATGTGACAGATATCCCGTCCACCGTATTACGATCCCCATAGGATGTAATGGGATTGTAATACAGTGGACACAGTATCCATCATGTTTGTGATGAAGTATTCCATCTGCCAAGTTCCAAATCAGTTCCTTAGTCTCCAATATTTTCAACACAATTCTGATGTGTACTGACCACTCTGGCAGTGTTTCAGTTACCTCTGTCATCTTTCAAGCCTCAAATATCTCTGTTCCCCATACCTTGAACAGAGCATGGTCAAAAGTATGTATTCCATTTACAATATACTCACGTCTTGCTATCCCTTATTTTCAGTCAATATTCATAGTGCTATATCTCACAATTTACAATTGCAAGGCAATGCTCTGGGCAGTGACGGCTAGTGATCTTTGAAAGTGATGCAGAGTAATACCTGCTAGGAGTTCACCCCATTATTTTCAAAATTTGCCTTCAGAGATCCCCATATGTTAAGAAGTATCTGTGTTGTGTCATCGGCAGAATTATATTATAGGAACTCTCTTATGACAGAAATCACATACAATATTCCGGTACCAGAATTTTGCCATTGAAACTGTCCATACACCACCTCACAAACTACTGCCAGTATTTCAGGGCCAGCATTTTATCATGGTTTGCTTCCCCCAACCTGCCCCTCAATCCCAATATGCCATGGCTGCCTTATATGAGGCAAAGAATTACCTCCAGTATGCCAGTACCAACATTTTACCATAAGTGCCCACTCATGCAAAGTAATACTTCCAGTATTTCAGGGTCTGCATTTGGCCTTGGATTTGGCATTGTTTTGAATTGAATCTGCTTGCTGTCCTTGTCATTTCTGAGCATATTCAAAGGAAATTGGTTCAGTTTCTGCTCGGTGTTCCACAGTGGTCAGTCAGCGCGAGCTGAGAGGGTGAGGATATTTCAGAAACTTATGGCACTCAAGCAGCCAACCACAAAATTAATTTCCAACAATGGAGAGAAAATGTTCTTGCAGAAACAAGGTGCACGCTTTAAATACGATTAGCCTGTCATTATTTTCTGCCCGCCAAATGCAAGCTACTTACTGCCGTCGTGACTGTAAAAAACATTTTCTTTTTAATTGCACATTTATGCTGCATACACCTCCCCTAGGACAGGTGTAATTCGCATCTCTTCCGAATTTTACCTGCATCTAACCTATAAAGTGAGAGCTAAGGGCCACATATACAAAAGGCTTCTGCGACCACAAACGGAGAATCGGGCCGTTGGTGACTACTACATAGCCTTTTGACATGTACTAACCCTATTTTGCGATTTGGTAACCTATCATCAAATCACAAGTTGGTATTCGAAAGGGGCATGTTAGTGGCATCCCTCCCTAGTAGCGCGTAGCATGGGGACGTCTGACTGTTTTGGGACTGGAATGCGATCACAAAACATTTCCCGTTTACCACCAACTTCAAGTTGATGGTAACCCTTTCGCAAATGGGAAGGAGTCCCCTAATGTGGGTTACAACATTTTTAAGAGCAGGCAATGGTCCCAAGGACCCCTGCCTACTCTTAAAAAATGAAAAGGAAACTTTTCATTTTTGTTTTTTAAATGTATCCAGTTTACCTTTAAGGAAAACTGGCTGTATTACAAAAAATGCTTTATTGGAAAAGTAATCACAGACATGGTGGTCTGTTGAACTCAGCAGGCCAACATTCCTGTGATTTTGGCCATTCACAATGGGTTTCAAATTACGACCAGCCTCATGAATATTGATGAGCCAGGTCCATTTGCGACCCACTGGGAATTGCTATATATGTCTGAGAAACATTGGTACATCACAGTTTGTGATTTCCGAATTGTAAGTCGCAAAAAGTTGCAATTAGGAAGTTGCAAAATCTGTCGATCGTACATGTGGCCTTAAGCAGTGAATTTACCTTAGCAGCCTGCATTCACCTTTCAGCCTGGAAATGTGATATTCTGTGATAGATGTGTTGTTTTCCATTTCCAAATGAGCCACCAAGAGACAAGCAATACAGAAAGCCTAATAAAACGTCCTGCCCCTCCTACAACATGCCACATACTCACCCCGTGCCATCTTCAGGTCTTGACAGCATGACTTAGCCACCCACATCAAATGTGTACTGAACATAATTGCAGTGAGGCTCCGGGATTCTGCACAGCACCTATGAAGTTTGGTAGTAGTATTAACTGCTTCATTCCTTGCTGCACCACCAGCTTGTTGTAACAGTACTAGTCACCTTATCAGATGTCAGGATAGAGAGGAGGTTCAACCTCCCTTCTCCCCGATTTTATGCTGGAGTCTAGAGGTAAGTAATGCCACTGTCTGAGCAGACTTCTTTTCATCAACATAGTGCACTGCACAGAGTATGCACAGCATGTCTATGGCACTGTGAATGTGTGAAAGAATATACAATGAAAGGCGACCCTCAAACATGCTCAATCCATAGAGTCCTGCAGATGCTCTTTACCTGTTCTTCTGACATGCGCACTTTGCAGTGTCTCCAGAAGTGGGCAAAGAAATGCTCCCTGGTTTTCTCCTCGACTGAACTAGAGGAAAATGAAATGCAAACAACTGAAAGGAAATGGCAGCTTTCATATGATACTATGAGTACATCTGCTCAATGTAAGCGTCTTAAGTACTGTTAACGCATCCTTTTATGTTAATTTATTACACATTTGGACTCGTTTTAGGCCAATGAATCTTTTGACCCAGTTGAGAGACACCGTAGGACGAGATAGCTAATCAATATGTCAATTAATATATCAATTATGTCATCAATATTTACCACAACAATACATTTCACTTTAGTCA
Organism: Pleurodeles waltl; assembly: GCF_031143425.1. NCBI lineage: Eukaryota > Metazoa > Chordata > Amphibia > Caudata > Salamandridae > Pleurodeles > Pleurodeles waltl. Next base: position 344,782,878 of record NC_090438.1, read on the forward strand.
GAGTCATTAATCAAATTGGCAACGCAACCATGGCCTTTCAGCCATGAATAACCACACCAGTTTAATAGAATTTCATGGGTTTTGTTCCCTATTAGTTACAATCTAAGATTAAATGCATCAATCTCAAAGCCAAGAAACACAACAGCATAGTTACGATATGGCAACTTTAAAAAGATTTCAATAAGGCAAAAATGATAAACATTAGAATATAACACGGCGTGAACATAGATCAGAATATAGCAGAGTATTGATATCACGTCAGTTCAACAAAGCATTGTCTCAGTCGTTTGTCTGTTTGCGTCAATTTGATGATCACTGTCCTAACCACTAATTAGCATTGGCATGTTGGGCTTCATGCAAACAATTTAGAACACCAATTTAGAAAACATCTAGCTATGGTCCTGTCAAAAGCAAGCAGTTGGTACCTAGAAAGGAAAAGCAAATAGACAAATTACAATTGCATTATCATAATTACCCTCCAAAGATTAGGTCAGCGCACAGGTTCAGTCTTCGTCTTCAGGACATCAGTCAAATCTCCATCAGTCAGGATCTTAACTAAAGGGCGAAAAAGGGAAAGTGTAAAAGGGTAGTCTAAGGGCAAGGATGATTTCTAATAAGTCTCAAGTCACCAAACAGAGTGACAGAGTTTCTGGATAAAATCAATAGCATTCCCTAACTAATTCTCTCGACCTTTCTGTGACATGAGTTTTTATCCCTTTTTCGTAGTACATTCCCCCAAAATTCTATTGTACATCCACTATACCCCACTATCTTTAACCTATCAAATTTAACATTTGGTAACCCCAATTGTCACCCCACACTATTTCACGAGTTTTTGATTGGTCTTCATAATTGACGTCTTCAGAGGTGGCACATCCGGCGTTACTTCATTCCTTGGCACGTCTTTTGGGTCAGCAGATTCATTGTCCATTGGTCTAAGTGACCTTGTACATTTCATTAATCTACATCTGTTTCAATTTACTCATAACTTTTAAACCAAGGCACCGAATATGCGCTTGGGAACGGATTTAACATGGTTACATTCATCTTCCAAGTTCTGAAGAAAAGAACATTTGCAGGGTCATGGCCCTTGCGAGTCAGCACACTGGAAAAACAAAACAAAAAATTTAATATGAGAGCCAAGCAGCTAAACTGCAGCTCACGCTAACTTAAGGCCTATAAGATTTTCGACACAGATTCAACAGTATGGATGTTAATATAAACTTAATTGAACATAACATAAACACTTTATTCATCACTATTAGTTTGCGTATACATTGGTGGCCACTGTTCGTGGTCATAATTCAGGTGCGCGTTTAAGCAAATCCCTATTATTATAGTTTTCTATGCAGCATCATCACACATTAATATATAAACATTTCATTTTAATATAGGTTATGTAGGTTATGCTCTCTCAGTCCCTCCTCTGATGACGCTCGTCATCACACAAACCTTTCCTTTAACCTTTCATTTTAATTTTTCACTTTACGGATTATGCGCATTTCAACATCTTGTCCCTTATGTGAGCATTCCCAAATTTCATTAAACATTTTCTCTCTCTCACTTTCTTCATTTCTCTTGGTTCTTTTGGTCCAATTTCTTTTAATTTTATCATTATTTTTGCATGCCCCCCATAATCCTAATAAACAAGCTAGAACAATTAAAAGACCCCCTAGTAGTTTTGCAAGTACCCCGTTCCAAATATTGGTAAACCAGCTTCCCACTCTAGCAACTCCTTTTCCAAATTTCTCCCACACTCCAAGTTCCTTCAATTCCTTCAAATCTGCACTACCTCTAGTTAGGTTAGTAAGCATACCTCTAATCTTGTTACTGTTATCTGGAATGAATGAGCAACAATGACGCTCGTTGAGCATCTTGCAGACCCCTCCATTCTTTGCTTAAAGAATGTCTAAAGCAAGCCGATTTTGAAGAGTCATAGCTCTTTCTGCAGCAAGTTCAGTATCCATCAGGAGTATAGCCCCTGTAAAATTTGTCAGCATGTTGTCCACAATAGTAGACAACTTTTGGATTTTCATGGAATTCAAGATAACCCCTACTGAAGGGATTATGGCTCCAAATATATCACCATGACAGCAGCCACTGATTCTCGTTTTTGTCTAGCATGTTGTAATTCAGACGTTTTAGGTATTTGCGTCAAGTCATCAATCTGGTAAATCTTTGGGAAAACTATTCCCAAATAACATGTTCCATACCATCCCTTAGGGAGATGGTAGTAAGCATTAAGTCCACAGATATAATAGATCCCAGGGATCGCTAGATCCTGTCCATTCAACATAAATGTCCATTTACTCTGAAACAAAAACACATGTCTACATTCACTCGTTCCCACAAACAAATTGTCCTGCTCAGATTTTGGCCTATATATACAAAGCCGACCTACATGTAATGCATCTATAGCTAATTTGCCTTGCGTTTTGATTGCGGTGTAAGCATAATCATTTGAATATGTGCGTTTTTCTAATCCTTTTTCGAATCTTTCTTTTAATGCTTTGCATCTATCATCAGTGTGATCTAAGAAGCTTTTCTCTACAGGTGACAGCAAACAGGTCAGATTGTTGCGATGTGCATAAGCAGTTCCAAATGTAAGCGTCGGTTCGAAGAAACCTCTAACTATTTTTATGTTATGCTCTTTAGCTAACTTGTTCAAGAACTCAATCACAGGCACAAAGGAAAACACAACGTCCAGATTTGAGTAAAAGTATTGCACATGCTCTTGATTATAAAATCTGGTTAGTAGCAGACTACAGCTAATCCTGTATGTTAGAGGAAGGCTATGATAGGAAACCCCTTCTTGCACAGATGAAGGAATCTTGGTGCACACATAACAGTCTTTCGCATCCATGGTCTCGACATACTCATTCAGCAATCGATAGAAGACATTAGTAGAAAGTTCCCCCTTTGAATTAGTTCCCTCATGCAAATGTCTTGCATCCTGCTCAAACCTCTCCCACGGTGTTAGTGTTGTAGTTTCAGGTTTTGAAGTAGCGTTAATAGTCTTTTTATCTAACCACGGCATTCCCACAATCACTCCCACAATTATTATTGCACACACAATACCTATTATAAGGCTTAACCAACCACACACCTTACTTTTCTTATTACTACCTCTATTATAAGCCATGTATGTATAGAATCAGATAGCAGAATAACAATCAACTCGAGGATGATATCGAATTATTTTTCTCTCTTGCTCTCCGCGTGTATTTACAGCGTTTTCACTCGCTCCAGGACCCCTTTTGTCAAATCAGGTTAGCAGCTTGTCATAATCAGGTTTCTCAAAGTCAAATCAGGTTCTAATGTCACATCCGGTAATTTATAAGTCTCTTTCTCTTGATTTTCAGTTTTGATTTTCAACAAAGTCTTTTCTTTGAGTTAATTCAAGTACCGTAGTATTGATCTGGTACTTCTCGATCAAAACAGAATGCTAGGAATTCTTGTTGCCATTCAGATGTGGTAGCATACGCCCATTCAGGACCTGTATATCTTTTGTTTGCTACTCTCTTTCTTTTCAATCTGCGTTCACCTTGCAGTTCTCCTTCACTTAGATCTTCCACTCGGGATGTATCAGTTTCTTCTGTTATTGTTTCACCTGGTATGTTTCTTATCCTTAAAACTGTTTTTTCTGGCCAGTTATCGCCCTTATGCGTCTTCTTCCGATTTGTCTTTTCAGGACTCTGAACAGCACCCTCCTCTTGTAATATGGTGTTTTCACTTGATGGACCTGCAACTGGCTCAGGGGATGCTGGTACACTCTGATCTCTTTCTATTATTTCCCCTTCTTCTTCTTCTTGATCTGTAACGGGTTCGAGTTCTAACCCATATCCGTCTACTTCTGGGAGAACCTCTCCTCTCCTAGTTCTCCTGCCACCTCTACCGAGATAGGCACTCTGTCACCTCTCTCAAACTCATTCACTGTTTGAGGGATGAGGCTGTTCTCAGTGGGCTCTCCTGCAGTCTCAGTTCCTTCTTGGCTGCTTTCTGGCCCTGAGACTACTCTTCCTGGGACTGTTGTGCCGGAAACTTCAAGTTCCTCGTCAGTTGGGCACGTTACCTTCTTTGTGTGACTGGCATGTATCCAATTTGGAACGTCTGCACATTTCACAGCAGTGGTTGTTGTCAAGATTACTTGATATGGCCCTTTCCAGCGCGGCTCCAAACACGACTTTCTCATGTGCTTCTTGACAACCACCCAGTCACCGGCCTGTAGGGTGTGACCTGGATCTCCAATCGGTGGCAATGTGTTAGCCTCTACCTGGTGAGAGAAAGAGCAAATCAAATCAGCCAAACCTTTGCAGTAGTCCAACACCATATCATCTGTGATATTCACTAGAGCATTTGCAGGTACTGCTGGCAACCTCATAGCTCTGCCCATGAGGATCTCATGGGGAGACAGTCCTGTCTTCTTATCAGGGGTGTTCCTCATTGACATCAGCACTAAGGGCAATGCATCTGGCCATTTCATATTGGTAGCTGCGCACATCTTTGCCATTCTTGACTTCAGAGTACCATTCATTTGCTCTACTAGTCCTGATGCTTCAGGGCGGTAGCTACAATGCAGCTTTTGCTCGATGTCTAGTGCGGCACACAGATGTTTAATCACCTCATTGTCGAAGTGTCTGCCCCATCTGACTCTATAGAGACCGGAAACCCGAACCTTGGTATTAGTTCCCTAAGTAGCAGCTTTGCAACCGTGAGACTGTCATTTCTACGTGTGGGGTAGGCTTCAATCCAATGACTGAAAACACACACAATCACCAGTACGTACTTCAATCCTCCACAAACAGGCATCTCAATGAAGTCCATTTGCATTTTGCTGTGTGGACCACCAGCTCTCCCAGTGTGGCTCAAAGCTACCACAGTCCCTTCTCCAGCATTCATCTGTTGACAGATGATGCATCTGTGACAGGTGACCTTCGCGGCATGTCTGAACTTTGGGTTAAACCAATCGATTATGAATGACCTAATCATTGCATCTCTCCCAAGGTGAGCCTGTCCATGATATAACCTTGCGAATTGTGACAGAAGGCTGTTTGACAAAACTAATTTCCCCTCCTCTGAGACCCACAAGTTGTCAGCCCTCTGTACACATTGTATTCTTTCCCAGGAGCATTTTTCTTCTTTGCTAGCACGACCCTGTAATGTCTTTAGCTCATCTAGGGTATCAACCACCCTTAATACAAAGTTCAAACATGTGTCATTTTCAGTTTGCGGTAACAATTCCCACTGTTCCTTGAATGATATACAGTTCAATGCGCAAAACCTTGCGACTTGATCTGCATAACCGTTTCCCTTGGACACAAAGTCTTGTGACTTAACGTGAGCATTGCATTTCACTACGGCAATTTCAAGAGGTAACTGAATCGCATGTAACAAATCCTTTATTTGTTCCCCATTTTTCACAGGAGAACCAGAAGAGGTCATGAAACGTCTCTGCGACCACAGTTGGCCAAAATCATGTACAATTCCAAATCCGTATCTGCTGTCAGTATAGATAGTGACTCTCAGATTCACAGCTGCGTGGCATGCCTTAGTAAGGGCAATTAACTCTGTCACTTGTGCGGAAAACACCTTCTCAAGCCAGGAGGCTTCAATGATACCAGCTATAGGCATACAGCGTAACCAGCTCTCAGTGTTCCGATGGAATCTCTCAAACAAGACCCATCAACAAACATAATGCAATCATTTTCCTTTAACTGTGTATCTTGAATATCAGGTCGTGGTTTGGTACATAATTCCGTTACCTCAAGACAATCATGTTCAAATTCTTCTTCATTATTGACTTCAGTACTCTCAGCAGGAAGTAAAGTTGCCCGGTTTAACACAGTACATCGTTTCAAAGAAACATTTGGTGACCCCAGTATAATTGTCTCATATTTGGTAAGTCGAGCATTTGTCATATGCTGGGTTTTGGTTCAAGTCAACAGAATTTCAACTGAATGCGGAACCATTACAGTTAGGGGGTATCCCATCACTATGCCTTCACATTGCGTAAGGTTCTGACCAACTGCTGCAACTGCGCGCAAACAACCTGGTCAGGCTGCTGCGACGGGGTCCAAGCTAGCTGAAAAATATGCTACAGGGCGATTTGCACCTCCATGGACCTGTGTCAAGACAGACAAAGAACAAGCATCACGTTCATGACAAAACAGTAGAAAAGGCTTCGTATAATCAGGCATACCTAACGCTGGTGCCCTGCACATGCACTCTCTCAATTCCATGAATGACTCAATCTCTTCTTTGGACAAAGCTATGGTATATGGCTCATCCTTGATCTCTTTACCTGTTAGTTTTATCAAAGGTTTTGAGATAAACGAGAAGTTGGAAATCCACTGGCGACAGTAGCCCACCATACCTGAAAACATTCTGACATCCCTTTTTGTGGTTGGAGGGTTCATTTGAAAAATGGCTGTTATTCTTTCTTTCGATATTCTCCTGGACCCTTTTTCAATCAGATGTCCTAAGTATTTCACCTCTTTCTGACAGTATTGCAGCTTCTTGGGTGACACCTTATGTCGTTCTTTCCCAAGTGATTCAGTAAGGTATTTGTGTCACATTTACAGTTATTCCTTGTTTTGGATGCAATCAGCAAGTCATCGATGTACTGCACTGGAGTCGAGTTAAAAGGCAGTACTAAGGATTCCAAATCCTTTTTCAATATCTGATTGAAGATGGACGGTGATTCAGTGAGTACCAAGGGGTACTTGCACCTTGCACCAGGCCCAGTTATCCCTTATTAGTGTATAGGGTGTCTAGCAGCTTAGGCTGATAGATAATGGTAGCTTAGCAGAGCAGCTTAGGCTGAACTAGGAGACGTGTGAAGCTACTACAGTACCACCTAGTGTCATATGCACAATATCATAAGAAAACACAATACACAGTTATACTAAAAATAAAGGTACTTTATTTTTATGACAATATGCCAAAGTATCTTAGAGTGTACCCTCAGTGAGAGGATAGGAAATATACACAAGATATATATACACAATAGCAAAAATATGCAGTATAGTCTTAGAAAACAATGCAAACAATGTATAGTTACAATAGGATGCAATGGGGAAACATAGGGATAGGGGCAACACAAACCATATACTCCAAAAGTGGAATGCGAACCACGAATGGACCCCAAACCTATGTGACCTTGTAGAGGGTCGCTGGGACTATTAGAAAATAGTGAGAGTTAGAAAAATAACCCTCCCCAAGACCCTGAAAAGTGAGTGCAAAGTGCACTGAAGTTCCCCTAAGGACAAAGTAGTCGTGTTAGAGGAATAATGCAGGAAAGACACAAACCAGCAATGCAACAACTGTGGATTTCCAATCTAGGGTACCTGTGGAACAAGGGGACCAAGTCCAAAAGTCACAAGCAAGTTGGAGATGGGCAGATGCCCAGGAAATGCCAGCTGCGGGTGCAAAGAAGCTTCTACTGGACAGAAGAAGCTGAGGTTTCTGCAGGAACAAAAAGGGCTAGAGACTTCCCCTTTGGTGGACGGATCCCTCTCGCTGTGGAGAGTCGTGCAGAAGTGTTTTCCCGCTGAAAGAACGCCAACAAGCCTTGCTAGCTGCAGATTGTGCGTTTGGCGTTTTTGGACGCTGCTGGGGCCCAGGAGGGACCAGGAGGTCGCAAATTGGACCTGAAGAGAGAGGGGATGTCGAGCAAGACAAAGAGCCCTCACTGAAGCAGGTAGCACCCGGAGAAGTGCCAGAAACAGGCACTACGAGGATGCGTGAAACGGTGCTCGCCGAAGTTGCACAAAGGAGTCCCACGTCGCTGGAGACCAACTTAGAAAGTCGTGCAATGCAGGTTAGAGTGCCGTGGACCCAGGCTTGGCTGTGCACAAAGGATTTCCGCCGGAAGTGCACAGGGGCCGGAGTAGCTGCAAAGTCGCGGTTCCCAGCAATGCAGCCCAGCGAGGTGAGGCAAGGACTTACCTCCACCAAACTTGGGCTGAAGAGTCACTGGACTGTGGGGGTCACTTGGACAGAGTCGCTGGATTCGAGGGACCTCGCTCGTCGTGCTGAGAGGAGACCCAAGGGACCGGTAATGCAGCTTTTTGGTGCCTGCGGTTGCAGGGGGAAGATTCCGTCGACCCACGGGAGATTTCTTCGGAGCTTCTGGCGCAGAGAGGAGGCAGGCTACCCCCACAGCATGCACAAGCAGGAAAACAGTCGAGAAGGCGGCAGGATCAGCGTTACAGAGTTGCAGTAGTCGTCTTTGCTACTATGTTGCAGGTTTGCAGGCTTCCAGCGCGGTCAGCAGTCGTTTCCTTATCAGAAGGTGAAGAGAGAGATGCAGAGGAACTCGGATGAGCTCTTGCATTCGTTATCTGAAGTTTCCCCAGAGACAGAGACCCTAAATAGCCAGAAAAGAGGGTTTGGCTACCTAGGAGAGAGGATAGGCTAGCAACGCCTGAAGGAGCCTATCACAAGGAGTCTCTGACATCACCTGGTGGCACTGGCCACTCAGAGCAGTCCAGTGTGCCAGCAGCACCTCTGTTTCCAAGATGGCAGAGGTCTGGAGCACACTGGAGGAGCTCTGGACACCTCCCAGGGGAGGTGCAGGTCAGGGGAGTGGTCACTCCCCTTTCCTTTGTCCAGTTTCGCGCCAGAGCAGGGGCTAAGGGGTCCCTGAACCGGTGTAGACTGGCTTATGCAGAATTGGGCACATCTGTGCCCAAGAAAGCATTTCCAGAGGCTGGGGGAGGCTACTCCTCCCCTGCCTTCACACCATTTTCCAAAGGGAGAGGGTGTCACACCCTCTCTCAGAGGAAGTTCTTTGTTCTGCCATCCTGGGCCAGGCCTGGCTGGACCCCAGGAGGGCAGCTGCCTGTCTGAGGGGTTGGCAGCAGCAGCAGCTGCAGTGAAACCCCAGGAAGGGCAGTCTGGCAGTACCAGGGTCTGTGCTACAGACCACTGGGATCATGGGATTGTGCCAACTATGCCAGGATGGCATAGAGGGGGCAATTCCATGATCATAGACATGTTACATGGCCATATTCGGAGTTACCATTGTGAAGCTACATATAGGTAGTGACCTATATGTAGTGCACGCGTGTAATGGTGTCCCTGCACTCACAAAGTTCAGGGAATTGGCTCTGAACAATGTGGGGGCACCTTGGCTAGTGCCAGGGTGCCCTCACACTAAGTAACTTTGCACCTAACCTTTACCAGGTAAAGGTTAGACATATAAGTGACTTATAAGTTACTTAAGTGCAGTGTAAAATGGCTGTGAAATAACGTGGACGTTATTTCACTCAGGCTGCAGTGGCAGGCCTGTGTAAGATTTGTCAGAGCTCCCTATGGGTGGCAAAAGAAATGCTGCAGCCCATAGGGATCTCCTGGAACCCCAATACCCTGGGTACCTCAGTACCATATACTAGGGAATTATAAGGGTGTTCCAGTAAGCCAATGTAAATTGGTAAAAATGGTCACTAGCCTGTTAGTGACAATTTGGAAGTAATGAGAGAGCATAACCACTGAGGTTCTGGTTAGCAGAGCCTCAGTGAGACAGTTAGGCACCACACAGGGAACATATACATGCACACCTATGAGCACTGGGGCCCTGTGTGACAGGGTCCCAGTGACACATACATATAGGCCACAAACCTATGAGCACTGGGGTCCTGACCAGCAGGATCCCAGTGACACATAACAACCATACTGAAAACATAGTGTTTTCACTATGAGCACTGAGGCCTGGCTATCAGGATCCCAGTGAGACAGTGAAAACAGTGACAAACACCCTGACATACACTCACAAACAGGCCAAAAGTGGGGGTAACAAGGCTAGAAAGAGGCTACCTTCTCACACCCCCCCCCCCCAAACGAAGGACAATAAGGCTAACCTTGGCCAGTTGAGACTTTATTGTCTAAGTGGTGATAAGTAGAGAGTAGCTCTGCAATAGACTGGTTACTCCCTTTATCATCCACTATATGGTTACTTCCCTGTGGGGATGTAAACCACCCTGTTTGAAGTTTTTTAGCTAAGCAACAATGTGAAGATGTATTTTCAGAGTTTCTATCAGTAAGTTTTAGTTTAGAACAGTGGGAATTGTCCACTGAACCTATTTGTAGGGATGGAAATGCCAGACAGGGATGCTGTCTCAGAAAAGCCATAGCTGGGCAAAAACTTTGTCCATCTGGCTGGAAGAGAGAACAGGGATGCTGTTTCTCTTGAGTTGGAGCAGGGCAGGGATGCTGTCCTATGAGCTCCACACTAGGGCAGGGATGCTGTCCTAAGTGTTGTGAGGTAGTGCAGGGTTTCTGCACTAACGTTTCTCTGGGAGGGTTGGAGGGGTGCTCCATGTTAACTAAAATGGTGCTGTTTTTCTCACCAATGTTAGTTATCCCACAGAGAGGTACTTCCACCTCAGGGAGTCCAGCTTTGCTAGCTGATGATTCCCTTGGAACAGGTGCCACCCCAGGAGAGGTTTCTCCCACCATAGGAATAGTATCCTGAATGGTAGGGTGGTTAGGGGATACTGTGATACCCTTTTTACCTGTTGATGGAGAGGGATCCTGAGTTTTCAGGCCTTCTCTCCTTTGCTTTTTCATTTCACTTGAAATGAGAGGGAACAATTCCTCAGGGATGCCCAGCATGGCTGTATGGGCATAAAACTCTACATCAGCCCAACCTGAGGCCTCTAGGTCATTACCTAAGAGACAGTCTACAGGTAAGCTAGGTGATACCACCACCTGCTTAGGGCCAGTAACTCCACCCCAACTAAACTGAATTATAGCTAAGGGAAGAAACTTAGTGGAGTTATGGACATCAATAATCTTATACTGTTGTCCAATGATGTGTTGATCAGGGTGCACTAGGTTTTCAGTCACCAAAGTGAAACTGGCACCTGTGTCCCTGTAGGCCAAGGCCTCAACACCATTTATTGAAACTGTCTGCCTGTACTTATCCATTGTAAGGGGACAAGCAGCCAGTGTGGCAAGGCCAGTGCCACTAGGTGTGACAGAAACTGTCTTGGGACTGACTACCCCAGTTTCTACTATGGACCCATAAGTGAACCCAACTACACCTTTTGCTTGACTGTTGCCAGCAGTCCCACCACTAGTACCACTACTGCTAGGGGCACTAGAGCTTGATGTATTAGTGGTGGTAGGCTCAGGGGGTTTACCTGGACAGGACTTTTCCCCTGGCCTATGGCCTCTATTTTTACACACAAAGCACCAAGGCTTTTTAATGTGTGCAGGTTGGGAAGAAGAGGAAGAATTTGTTTTATCCCCACCCTCTGAAGAGTGTTTAAGATTTGAAGTGGGATCTTTGGTTTTACCCTTATCCCCATGCTTATCTTGAGATTTTTCACCATCTTTCTTCTTATTGCCATCCTTGTCACCCCTGTATGAACTTTTCTGTTCACCCTTGTTCTGACCCATTTGTCTGCCTTCTTTCCCAATTCTTGGGGAGAGGTCAGATCAGAGTCTACCAGGTACTGGTGCAACAAATCAGACACACAATTATTAAGTATATGCTCTCTCAGGATTGTGTTATACAGGCTTTCATAATCAGTAACTTTACTGCCATGTAACCACCCCTCCAAGGCCTTCACTGAATGGTCAATGAAATCAACCCAGTCTTGTGAAGACTCCTTTTTGGTCTCTCTGAACTTTATCCTGTACTGTTCAGTGGTTAAGCCATAACCATCCAGGAGTGCATTCTTAAGAACTGTATAATTATTGGCATCATTTTCTTTCACAGTAAGGAGCCTATCCCTACCTTTTCCACTAAATGATAGCCATAGGATAGCAGCCCACTGCCTTTGAGGGACATCCTGTACAACACAGGCCCTCTCAAGTGCAGCAAACCACTTGTTAATGTCATCCCCCTCCTTATAAGGGGGAACTATCTTGTGCAGATTCCTGGAATCATGCTCTTTTGCAGGATGACTATGGGGAATACTGCTGCTGCCAACATGGGTATCTAAACCCAACTTCTGTTTTTCCTTCTCTAATTCAAAAGACTGTCTATCCAAATCCAGCTGTTGCTTTTTAAGCTTCAGTCTGGTTTGTTCCACCCTCAACTTATTGAGTTCCCTCTCTAACATTCTGTCATCAGGGTTGGTGGGGGGGACATTCCTAGATACAGAGGTATGATGGGGATGAACAGAAGGAGACCTGTCCCTTACAGAAGCCACCCTAACAGCTTGGTTAACAGAAACATTACTACCAGTATGGTGAGAATAAATGCTTTTGCTATGATGTGAGACAACACTATTTGTTTGTTGAGGCTCATCATCATTACCATCTATGCTAGATTGTCTAGTAATAGGCAGGCTAGGAAGTTTCTTTCCTGAATCTTTTCCTGGGGGAGTCCCTGAATCAGATTGGGAACTATTAGGTACTTTTTCAACAGATGGGGCACCTATGGCCTTATCCTGTACTCTAAGCATGTTAATTAACAGTTCCAAGGAAGGATTTTTCCCTACACTCAAACCTCTCTCTATACAGAGACTCCTTGCTCTTTTCCAGCTAAGGTTGTCATATGCAAGTTCGGACAGATCACCATTTTGGCCTGTGCCAGACATTTTTAGAGAGAGTTAAAGTGATAGCAAAAGAGAAAAAAGTTTTCAGAACTTTTTGGAAAGACAGAAAAAAAAACTTTTTAAACTTTTAAGAACTTTTTGAAAGTTTAGAAGTACTTTTCAGCACTTAGAAAAGAGTGAAAAGAGGAAATGCAAAACTTTTTGGCTACGTGTATATACACTGACCTTGTTTTGTATATTTTTCTCTTATGAAAAGTACAATGACAAGAGTGGTAAGTAGTCTCAAGCACTTATCCCACCACTGCACAACCAATGTAGGAGGCTGGACTGGCTTGTAGTGAGTACCAAGGGGTACTTGCACCTTGCACCAGGCCCAGTTATCCCTTATTAGTGTATAGGGTGTCTAGCAGCTTAGGCTGATACATAATGGTAGCTTAGCAGAGCAGCTTAGGCTGAACTAGGAGACGTGTGAAGCTACTACAGTACCACCTAGTGTCATATGCACAATATCATAAGAAAACACAATACACAGTTATACTAAAAATAAAGGTACTTTATTTTTATGACAATATGCCAAAGTATCTTAGAGTGTACCCTCAGTGAGAGGATAGGAAATATACACAAGATATATATACACAATAGCAAAAATATGCAGTATAGTCTTAGAAAACAATGCAAACAATGTATAGTTACAATAGGATGCAATGGGGAAACATAGGGATAGGGGCAACACAAACCATATACTCCAAAAGTGGAATACGAACCACGAATGGACCCCAAACCTATGTGACCTTGTAGAGGGTCGCTGGGACTATTAGAAAATAGTGAGAGTTAGAAAAATAACCCTCCCCAAGACCCTGAAAAGTGAGTGCAAAGTGCACTGAAGTTCCCCTAAGGACAAAGTAGTCGTGTTAGAGGAATAATGCAGGAAAGACACAAACCAGCAATGCAACAACTGTGGATTTCCAATCTAGGGTACCTGTGGAACAAGGGGACCAAGTCCAAAAGTCACAAGCAAGTCGGAGATGGGCAGATGCCCAGGAAATGCCAGCTGCGGGTGCAAAGAAGCTTCTACTGGACAGAAGAAGCTGAGGTTTCTGCAGGAACGAAAAGGGCTAGAGACTTCCCCTTTGGTGGACGGATCCCTATCGCCGTGGAGAGTCGTGCAGAAGTGTTTTCCCGCTGAAAGAACGCCAAAAAGCCTTGCTAGCTGCAAATCGTGCGTTTAGCGTTTTTGGACGCTGCTGGGGCCCAGGAGGGACCAGGAGGTCGCAAATTGGACCTGAAAAGAGAGGGGACGTCGAGCAAGACAAAGAGCCCTCACTGAAGCAGGTAGCACCCGGACAAGTGCCAGAAACAGGCACTACGAGGATGCATGAAACGGTGCTCGCCGAAGTTGCACAAAGGAGTCCCACGTCGCCGGAGACCAACTTAGAAAGTCGTGCAATGCAGGTTAGAGTGCCGTGGACCCAGGCTTGGCTGTGCACAAAGGATTTCCGCCGGAAGTGCACAGGGGCCGGAGTAGCTGCAAAGTCGCGGTTCCCAGCAATGCAGCCCAGCGAGGTGAGGCAAGGACTTACCTCCACCAAACTTGGGCTGAAGAGTCACTGGACTGTGGGGGTCACTTGGACAGAGTCACTGGATTCGAGGGACCTCGCTCGTCGTGCTGAGATGAGACCCAAGGGACCGGTAATGCAGCTTTTTGGTGCCTGCGGTTGCAGGGGGAAGATTCCATCGACCCACAGGAGATTTCTTCGGAGCTTCTGGCGCAGAGAGGAGGCAGGCTACCCCCACAGCATGCACAAGCAGGAAACCAGTCGAGAAGGCGGCAGGATCAGCGTTACAGAGTTGCAGTAGTCGTCTTTGCTACTATGTTGCAGGTTTGCAGGCTTCCAGCGCGGTCAGCAGTCGTTTCCTTATCAGAAGGTGAAGAGAGAGATGCAGAGGAACTCGGATGAGCTCTTGCATTCGTTATCTGAAGTTTCCCCAGAGACAGAGACCCTAAATAGCCAGAAAAGAGGGTTTGGCTACCTAGGAGAGAGGATAGGCTAGCAACACCTGAAGGAGCCTATCACAAGGAGTCTCTGACGTCACCTGGTGGCACTGGCCACTCAGAGCAGTCCAGTGTGCCAGCAGCACCTCTGTTTCCAAGATGGCAGAGGTCTGGAGCACACTGGAGGAGCTCTGGACACCTCCCAGGGGAGGTGCAGGTCAGGGGAGTGGTCACTCCCCTTTCCTTTGTCCAGTTTCGCACCAGAGCAGGGGCTAAGGGGTCCCTGAACCGGTGTAGACTGGCTTATGCAGAATTGGGCACATCTGTGCCCAACAAAGCATTTCCAGAGGCTGGGGGAGGCTACTCCTCCCCTGCCTTCACACCATTTTCCAAAGGGAGAGGGTGTCACACCCTCTCTCAGAGGAAGTTCTTTGTTCTGCCATCCTGGGCCAGGCCTGGCTGGACCCCAGGAGGGCAGCTGCCTGTCTGAGGGGTTGGCAGCAGCAGCAGCTGCAGTGAAACCCCAGGAAGGGCAGTCTGGCAGTACCAGGGTCTGTGCTACAGACCACTGGGATCATGGGATTGTGCCAACTATGCCAGGATGGCATAGAGGGGGCAATTCCATGATCATAGACATGTTACATGGCCATATTCGGAGTTACCATTGTGAAGCTACATATAGGTAGTGACCTATATGTAGTGCACGCGTGTAATGGTGTCCCCGCACTCACAAAGTTCAGGGAATTGGCTCTGAACAATGTGGGGGCACCTTGGCTAGTGCCAGGGTGCCCTCACACTAAGTAACTTTGCACCTAACCTTTACCAGGTAAAGGTTAGACATATAGGTGACTTATAAGTTACTTAAGTGCAGTGTAAAATGGCTGTGAAATAACGTGGACGTTATTTCACTCAGGCTGCAGTGGCAGGCCTGTGTAAGATTTGTCAGAGCTCCCTATGGGTGGCAAAAGAAATGCTGCAGCCCATAGGGATCTCCTGGAACCCCAATACCCTGGGTACCTCAGTACCATATACTAGGGAATTATAAGGGTGTTCCAGTAAGCCAATGTAAATTGGTAAAAATGGTCACTAGCCTGTTAGTGACAATTTGGAAGTAATGAGAGAGCATAACCACTGAGGTTCTGGTTAGCAGAGCCTCAGTGAGACAGTTAAGCACCACACAGGGAACATATACATGCACACCTATGAGCACTGGGGCCCTGTGTGACAGGGTCCCAGTGACACATACATATAGGCCACAAACCTATGAGCACTGGGGTCCTGACCAGCAGGATCCCAGTGACACATAACAACCATACTGAAAACATAGTGTTTTCACTATGAGCACTGAGGCCTGGCTATCAGGATCCCAGTGAGACAGTGAAAACAGTGACAAACACCCTGACATACACTCACAAACAGGCCAAAAGTGGGGGTAACAAGGCTAGAAAGAGGCTACCTTCTCACACCCTTAAGGAATTCTGCACCAACTGTACACCTTATCCAGGAATTTGAAACTGAACAAAAATTGGCTGTCCTCGTGAAGAGGTATCGAAAAGAAGGCTTGTGACAGGTCTATAACGGTGAACCATTCAGCATCACACGGAACCTGAAACATGATCACTGTTGGAATTGGCACTATGGGGCAACATTTTACCACAATCTCGTTTATTTTCCTCAAATCTTGCACAATTCGGACTTTCCCACAGGGCTTTTTCAGACCCATTATCGGAGAGTTACATGGACTGCTCAAAACTTCTTTCAGGACTCCCTGTTTCAGAAAATCTGCAATTATTTGTGACACTTCAATAAGAACATCTTGTGCCATATGATATTGTGGCACCTGGGGAAACACTGCATTTGGCTTCACTTGTACTTTAACTGGTTCCACACCTTTTATTAGTCCCACTTCCTTTCCTGTCAGATCCCACACTTTCTCTGTCACAGTTCCCTGTAACTCGACAGGTAGGTCAATCATTGTAAGCATCGGAAACAAAGTAATCAAAGGATAATCCTCATTTGCCGTCCCTGTCTCTTCCTCTGAGAACTGACCTTTATCTCCTTCATCATCACTATTTGTCTGTACTTCAATTCCATCATTGGAACAGGTAATCAAACATTTTGTCTTGCACAGTAAGTCCCTTCCAAAATAGGGATACCGGACTTGAATCACAGACTACAAACCTATGCAGTCCCTGGAAATTGCCGATCTCAACTTGCACTGGATCTGTAATCATATTTGTCAGATACTGGTTTGCTACTCCGACTACCCTTATAGTACGCCCCGAAAGTGGTAGTTTCGGAACCTCCGCACTTCTGACTGTAGAGCGTGTGGCTCCGGTATCGACCAAAAATGAAACTTTGTAACCCATTACCTTCCCCTCCACATAGGGACCCCTCTGGTCTACCTCTAGGGATGCTGCAAGCCTGCACTCTTCACTATCTGAGCTGTCATCCGACCATTCTCCATTCATGCCATTTTCACCTCGTAATGGGAATTGCTGTACTGTATTATTTTGACTCATTACCTGGCCTGTGACCTTTTGAGGAAGCATCACCTGTTGCTGTCCCATCGGAGCCCTTGGTAATTACATTTGCTGTCTAGGTACCATGGGAACCTGCTGTTGTACTTGCTGCATTTGTACTGGCTTAACACCGGCATTTGCATCTGCTGCATGGGCTGTACCCCTTGCATCTGTACCAGGTTATTTTGAAAATTCGGATTTTGGTGTCTCAGTTTTGGACCTCTTACATTTTGCAATGTACCGACATTAGTGCTTTGTTGAATGACACCATCCTGCACCACATTCGGGCACTCCCGTTTCCAGTGCCCCACACCCCCGCACGCGTGACATGGTGGCATCTTTTTCATCCCTTGTGCATCATTTTGAACCACAACGGTATTCAAGTCTGGACCGCGATTCACAAACCCTCGGCCACGAACTCTCAGTTGCGCCTGAAACACACCATTCATTTGCGGTTGCTGCTGTATCATCTGTTGAATTCCATTTCCCTGTATTCCTGCCTGTGCAGCCCTTATCTGCATCACCATCACTTTTTCCTTCAGCTTTTTCTGCTTCAGCTCAATTTCGTCACTACAATATTTCGCGTACTGCAACACCTCATCAATCGGCTTCGCTTGCCAACAAATCAACTGATTCTTAATCATCTGACTAACCTCTGGTCTCAGCCCTTCAACAAATCTGAACACAAGATGGTTCATATCTTTCAGCTCGATGGTCTCAGTACCACTGTAATGTTTAAATGCCTTTAACAACCTCTCATAATAAGCATGTATAGATTCCTTAACCTCTTGTGAGGTTTGGTCAATTTTCTGCCAATCAGTCACTTTCGGCGACACCTTTTGCTTCAAAAATTCAATCACTTTATGATACTTCATCACCTCCTCAGAGGGAGCTCCGGTCACCTTATCCCTTGCCAGTTCCTTCGTCGGCCAGTCTACCCCTCTCTTACACTCAAGCCACAAATCAGGCGAAACAATGATCTCAAACAAGGTATTCAAGTCTTCCCAGAGACACTTTGCAAGTTTCACGAACCTGTCTGTTTGCTGATACCACTCGATCGGTTTCTCCCTCAATCTGGGATAATCATTAGTGAAAGATAGGATGTCTCCTCTGGTCCACGGCACATGGACTAAAACGCCACCAGCTGTTTCTCTCATGGGTAGTATTTTTACCGATTCTGTATCGGGTGAGGCTTTGGTCTGACCTGACCCTGGACTGTCACCTTTTTCCTTATCTCTTTTCTTTGCCCATCTGCCTTCCCATTTTTCTAATGCACCTCAAATTTGCGCAGTTTGCAATAGTTCTTTTAAATGCGCCTTCATTCCGGCAGACTTCATGTGCTCAAAATCTTTCGAATCAAAGTCTAATCTGTAGCTTCTTTTCAAATGTTTAGTGCTCTCAATGTCGATATTGTATTTGTCTGCCAGGTTTGCTAATCTCTGATGCACCTTGCCCACTTCTTTGGTAATCTTGGGGCACAGGAATCTCAATTCTGCTTCAGTGTATGACTCCAATCTGTCTACCCCCAAGGTCTCGTCCACTAGTTCAGCAGCTTCCACTCCCAGTCTTACAAAATTTAGGTAGTCATCTTGCCCTACCTTTTCCGGTTCCACTGCAGTCACTGTAGTCTTTTGTGAAGTATAAGTCTTTTCTAGCCATTCATTCAGCTGTTGCACTGTAAAACCCTGCAGTGAAATGTTCCCTGCATGTATCATTGGCGACTGTGAGGTGTTCGTACTTATTGTCTGTGGAGTTAAAACTCCTAACCCTGCCTGACGCATTGCTTCCAAGGGTGCTTCTACTGGACTAAGGTTCATTAAGGACCTCGGCTTTTCAACTGCTTGTTCTCCTGGGGCCCTTATCTGGGGAGTTCCTATAGACCCTCCTCTTATCGCATCTTGGGTCATTACTCCCTGATCACATACGCCAGATTTGCCCTGTGCATATAATGGCACTGGAGGACCAACAGTGATTGGTAGTGATATTGCAGCAGGTGTCTGACCTGGTCCCAAACTTCGTGGAGCAGTAACTCCATAAGTCTGTTCCAAAGAACCCGGGACCGGTACTAATGGAGGACCAGCTACTGGGTTGTACCCTGGTATCAATTGTGGTTGCGGCTGGGAAAGCAATTCCGGAGTTGACTCAATCTGCACTAACTTCGATTTTGTATATATCGGGTATGACGGCACTATCAGATTTGTAATAGTCTCAGGTACTGGGACGTCTGGATAGATTCTGTGTATCTGTGGTGGAGGTTGCAACTGTATCTGCATGTCTGGTGCAGTGGGCACACTGACACCATTCTGTATCGAAGCCATATCACTAGTCTGTACTTTATCAGTAACTCCCTTCTCCTGCGTCTGGTTCCCAGGACCCACGCTAGTCCTTGGAACACTATCGCTCACCGCATAAGGTGGCGGGCGATCATGTAATAATCGGTCCATGAGTTCTTCATCGTCTGAATCGTCTTCCTCTTCCCAAGGTCTCTTATTCTCTTTAGGCTTACTAGAGTCCTTATCTGTTTTACAGGAGGCTTTCTTTCCTTGTGACTCTTCTCCCTGAGCTATTGCTGTTAACAATTTTAATCCGTCGACAATCCCCCGTCTCCACATTTTATTCTCGTTATCCCACCTAGCTTCTGCATAAGATTTTTCTGCCCTTTTTAGCCTTCTCTGGAACCTTTCTTGTCTATGTTTAAGAGCCATCAAATCCCAAATCGCTAGAGCCTCATATTGAGCTGGCCTTGGAGCTGGTTTTTGTGTACTTAACATCCACCTTAAATTCTCTAATACCTTCGGATTGAACATCCCATGTTCTGGGAAAGCCAAGCATCCCTCTTTCTCTGTTAATTTGCGCCACTGTTTCATCCATAAACAAGGCGCGACACCCTTCTCCTCCATAACCATGTAAGCTGGAGTACCCTCAGGCGGTGTAGGCTCCCCATCAGTTGCCATAATATATGCTTCTCCTTTCAGAGCGCTCTTAAATGCCTTGACAAAATTCATTTTTACGTTTTTCTGTTGTTTGTACTTAGTTCCCAGGACACTCTTCACCCACCTTTCTCAACCTATTGCCTCTCACGGACGGCAGCCAATCCATGCGCGACCTCTCTTGACAACTGACCTATCTCAGCGCGGCACCACTGACGTCACACTCACACACTGCAGCTGACAAAGTCTTGCGGCTCGTCCGCCCCTCACTGAATCCACACAAACGAATGCAATATTATTGCGAGCACCTTTAATGACAACACAAATCTGCCGGTTTACTACAGAAAGGGTAACACATTCGCTTCAGAACTTTACATAGATTTCACTTGAAGCCTCAGCCGCTACTCTTTCCTTCTCAGCTCCCGCATACGCAAGCAGAATTCGACCCGCAAATTCTACTCTTGACTTGTCAATGGTTCGTCCTAGTGCACTTTAGAACTTGCCAAATCTCCATCGAAGGTTTCACACATACGATTTTTGACTCAAACTTGACTTGTCAACCACGCCCAATTGACCTATTAAACCGTACAGATTACAACATAAACCCAAGTGTCTCCTACACTTGTCAATATACTCTGGAGTCTTAGACCACGATGGGTCCGTACAAAACAACCAACCACGTGGATAATTTTTTAGCACAAAGCGCCACACTCATGTGAAGTACGCCGACTTCTCTACTGTCATACTGCGGAGTACACACACTCCTACTAAAACAACATTTACCTGGCCTAGATACACACAAACTTCACCGATCACCTGCAGAGAGGCATAAGCTGAGCAAGCGCAAATACCTTATACCACACACACTATGACGCCGAGAACATCCCCAGCTCACTTAGGCAGGCTCCGAGATCCCGGGAAAGTCATGGTGAATTTAGAAACACATCATACCTCCAATTTGCATTATCACAGAAAAACAAATTAAACAATGATTCTCCGTCCTAGGGCCCCAAAGGGCCAAACTGTCGCTCTGCTACCAGAACTGTTAACGCGTCCTTTTATGTTAATTTATTACACATTAGGACTCGTTTTAGGCCAATGAATCTTTTGACCCAGTTGAGAGACACCGTAGGACAAGATAGCTAATCAATATGTCAATTAATATATCAATTATGTCATCAATATTTACCACAACAATACATTTCACTTTAGTCAGAGTCATTAATCAAATTGGCGACACAACCATGGCCTTTCAGCCATGAATAACCACACCAGTTTAATAGAATTTCATGGGTTTTATTCCCTATTAGTTACAATCTAAGATTAAATGGCGTCAATCTCAAACCCAAGAAACACAACAGCATAGTTACGATATGGCAACTGTGATAAGATTTCAATAAGGCAAAAATCATAAACATTAGACTATAACATGGCGTGAACATAGATCAGAATATAGCAGAGTATTGATATCACGTCAGTTCAACAAAGCATTGTCTCAGTCGTTTGTCTGTTTGCGTCAATTTGATGATCACCTGTCCTAACCACTAATTAGCATTGGCATGTTGGGCTTCATGCAAACAATTTAGAACACCAATTTAGAAAACATCTAGCTATGGTCCCTTTCAAAAGGAAGCAGTTGGTACCTAGAAAGGAAAAGCAAATAGACAAATTACAATTGCATTGTCATAATTACCCTCCAAAGATTAGGTCAGCGCACAGGTTCAGTCTTCATCTTCAGGACATCAGTCAAATCTTCATCAGTCAGGATCTTAACTAAAGGGCGAAAAGGAACACTTCCCTCATAAGAGGAAAGTGTAAAAGGGCAGTCTAAGGGCAAGGATGATTTCTAATAAGTCTCAAGTCACCAAACAGAGTGACAGAGTTTCTGGATAAAATCAATAGCATTCCCTAACTAATTCTCTCGACCTTTCTGTGACATGAGTTTTTATCCCTTTTTCGTAGTACATTCCCCCAAAATTCTATTGGACATCCACTATACCCCACTATATTTAACCTATCAAATTTAACATTTGGTAATCCCAATTGTCACCCTACACTATTTCACGAGTTTTTGATTGGTCTTCACAATTGACGTCTTCAGAGGTGGAACATCCGGCGTTACTTCATTCCTTGGCATGTCTTTTGGGTCAGCAGATTCATTGTCCATTGGTCTAAGTGACCTTGTACATTTCATTAATCTACATTTGTTTCAATTTACTCATAACTTTTAAACCAAGGCACCGAATATGCGCTTAGGAATGGATTTAACATGGTTACATTCATCTTCCAAGTTCTGAAGAAAAGAACATTTGCAGGGTCATGGCCCTTGCGAGTCAGCACACTGGAAAAACCGAAAAATGCATTTAATATGAGAGCCAGGCAGCTAAACTGCAGCTCACGCTAACTTAAGGCCTATAAGGTTTTCGATACAGATTCAACAGTATGGATGTTAATATAAACTTAATTGAACATAACATAAACACTTTATTCATCACTATTAGTTTGCGTATACATTGGTGGCCACTCTTCGTGGTCATAATTCAGGTGCGCGTTTAAGCAAATCCCTATTATTATAGTTTTCTATGCAGCATCATCACACATTAATATATAAACATTTCATTTTAATATAGGTTATGTAGGCTACGCTCTCCGAGTACCACAATACATGTTTTGGGAATGCCCATTCATTCCACTGTCAAATGCGAAAGACAGGACAGGAATGTCTCTTGCATTGTGTACACGTGTGCCTCTGCCCTGAATGCTCCACTGTGAGTATCTGGTAGCTTGGTTTTTGAATTTTTGGCCTAAGCCTCATGCTAATCTAGCATGTGTGCAAAGGCTTAAGTCTGTCCCTTAAAGTGAGTCAATCCTAAACCTGTCCTGGGCCAGAAGGAGCTCACTAAGTGTACTCTCTTTAGTGACAGCAAGCTACTGTCTCTGTCAAGAGTACTGTGATGCAGAGCCATGGTAGGAGAATACTGTGTTTCAGTGATCATACAGTCGTGACCAGACGTTTTCATCTGCATCACTTTTGTGGTGGCTTACTGGCCCGCTTATATAAAGTGCTGCTGCTACAAACAAAACCCTGATCTTTACACTAACAACCCAGGTCAGGAGTGCCTGTATGTAGGTGTAGTCCCTACGACACCTGCACTGTGTGGGTCTGAGCAAACCAGAGTGAAGGACGCCTGTGGGTTCCATGTTGGAAACCCCTGACATGTTCATGTGCACAAGATAGAGATGGGGTTATTTTCTCAGACAGTGGAAGTGTATTGTTGATATTCCTGAGACTGGAGGAAGGGAACACATACACTGAAGTCAGAAAGAGGAACTAGGGTTCCCCTTAATAGTTCAATAGGTTCCTTTTTCTGCAAATAGCTGTGGATTAGTCTTCATGAAGTACAACCATTTGGTTTAAGATCAGACTACAGTCTCTGTTCGGAATGTGAAAAGTCCATTAGAAGAGACCAATCTTTTGCCTCTCTTCCTGATCATTGTTAGTGTGTATATTGATAGTAAGGTGCAAAATGCTCATAACTGTTTGAGCCTCTGCTGTGGCTGCTCTAGCTTGTAGATGATCATGCTGTGAGGAGCATCATGCTAGACAGAGGCTGGATCTGGAAGTCACATGGAGAAGGGCACATGAAAAAAGAACTGTCCAACACCAGTTCTGAAAGTGCCAACTGTAAATGCACATCTCCTGTCTGTGATATCTGTCTAAAAGTGGGAGCTTTTGACCCACTTGTTGTTTCAGTTCCAAGGTCTCCCTTGCCAAGGTTTCACAACCAGGACTAGTGGCTGCAAGACAGCAGTTTCCCAGGGGAAAGGGGACATGCCTGGAATCTGATATGAAGGAACAATGGTCTCTTTGCCCTGTAATGCTTGGAGGTGACCTGCCTGAAGGAATAGGGAAGGAGTGAGTCACCCAAAGGAGGAACTAACTCCCACTTTGGTCCAGAATGGTTGAATACAGAGCCGATAATCTGTCCACACAAGAGTCACAAATAAATGACCGAAGTGCTTGGTCTTGGAGCCTATCACCTGATCTGAGGTGGAAGATACTCCTAAAATGTGAAGCACCTAAAAGTGGCTTAACTGTGGTCACATGAGACCAAAAGGAGCTTACACTGCAGCCTCAACTTTTGCAGGTCTGTACAGCTGAGCCAATGACTTACCAATCTCCAGCAGACTCACTGTGTGTCTGGAAACGGACCACCAATCTGAAGACGGCCACGCTTCTACCTGCAGCTTCCACCAGACTCTTCTACATGGCACTGCATCTGCTCCTAGGTTCGGAGCCCTGGGTTGGTGCCCTGCAGCCGGAGTATCTTTGCACGCCGAGAGGAAAATATGGACTGAAGCCCACAAGGCTTAGCAAGTCCTACTAGTGAAACCCACATTTGTAAGAGATCTAAGGCTGAGAGACTGAGCACACAATTCTGTTTGATGGAAGGGTAGCAGTCCACTTGTGCTTGAGACCTTCTCTAGAAGTACACAAACACTAGAGGGGAGTGAAGTGAAGTTGAGGAGAACAGAGGGAGGCGGTTTATCCTCACCCATAAGAGAGTATTCCTGCACCAGAGACTCTGATTCCCTGAGTTTTGTAATGGTTAGTAATATGTCATAAAGTGTTTTATAGTGCCTCTCTTTCATAAAGATAAGCACTGGGCTGGACAACTAAGCTAATACACTGTTGGGTGTTATTTTTGTGCTAAACCTATTGTACCCACCACACTAACCTCCCTGAGAGGCCTGTGTCTAATTCACTAATTGTTGTTTCTACCACTGGGAGTCACATTTTAAAGGGATTGTACTTGGCCCTAGTTGGACTGACCCTGGGAGATCAAAGGCAAGTGACCTGAGCCCCCGTAGATGAGGCCCAGTAGCCACTGCTTAAACCATGGCCCTCCAAATGAGGTCTGACAATGGAATCCTCTAATCCTACTCAAGACGTTTTCAATATTGTTAACAATTTATCCAATTTATGTATCTGGCTGCTGGACCTCTCCTCTATCTTCCTTGGATCTACAAACTGTCATTCTGACTTATTTTCATTCAAATATCTCTGATATATTTCCCTTTTTCCTTTCAGAATGCTAAGTCCATTTACCTCCTTTTCTGAAATCCAGTTTTCCTAAGTCTTCATTAAATAGTTTTCTTTTGGCCACTCATGATGTATGTATTTATCTCGAAAATGCCTTTTATTTCATGTGGTTCTCCACTGGATCCCTGCCCCAATCACATTATGAATTTTTTGGCAAATTGATTAACTTCAACACTAATTTATCTGTGTAATCTTTCTTCCGTGACTGAGTTCCAGAATTAAGGAAAAAGTCCCAAGTCATCCTATTGTTAAAAAACCTGCTGCCAACCAAGAGAATCACAAGGCCATTTCTCTACTCCCTTTTGCTGCCAAAATTTGTCAAAGAATGGCTGAACATCCATGTCTCCACCCATCTAAAATGCACCTCATGTTTTGACGCACATCATTTGGATTTTAAACCTTGTAATGGAACAGAAACTGTTACAATGCAGTATCCGATGAACTTCACGTATCCTTAGACAAGCAATCCTCTGTGGCTCTTGTTCTACTCATTCTCTCTGTGGCCTTTGGCACAGTCTTCCACTCAATTCTACAACAACAATTTCAAATCAATTGCAGGGTTCCTCAGGCTGAGCTCTAAGCCCCATCCTTTCAACCTGTATCTGATGATCTTAGCTTTTTCTACATATGCGGATGATACCCAACTCCTTTTAGTTAGGTTAGAGGGAATCCTCCTGCTCCTTCAAATCAAATTCAAGGAGTGCAAAATTGCTGTTATCTCCTGGATTCACTCGAACTCCATGATCTGATTTTTTTCTAAAAAGGAAATTATTTTTGACTTTGCTTCCTAATGGAGTTCAAGCTTGTAACCTCCTGAATTAATCCAGTTCTAGTCCTTTTGATTCTGTACAGAATTGTGGGTTATATTTGATTCTCCCCTATCAATCAAATCCAGAAAGCAACTTTTATATGTTTTCTGCTCAGGAAGATTCTGCCTCTTCTTCCCTTTGACTCTACAAAGACAGTGGTTCACTTGTGTCTGCTTTCAAGTCTAAATTATTGTAGCTTGTTCTGTCTGGAACTGTCACAATATCTGATTCACTGCCTCCTGATCATTCAAAATTCTGCAGCCCACTTATTTTGGGCTTGAATAAGAGATCCATAAGTCCTACCTATCTGCATTGCTTACATAGGCTCCCTTTGAAGCAATATTGTCTCTTTTAGCCAATTTTCCATTTTTGAGCCATACACTCTGTCCATCCAGATGCCTTGCCTCCTTTTCTGCTCTTCTAGTTAGTGGTCCCAAATGTATAAGAGTAGGAAGGGTGCCAAAGCTTTTGTTTACCTAACAACTTAAGTTTGAAATTCCTTGATTCTATGCATTTGTTCTGCCGACTTTTTAATACTTATCTGTTCTCTTCCATCTAAGAGGTGTTTCCTCTTTGTCAGCCCTCTTACCTAATCGACTTTTTAATAATCATCTGTTCTCTTTTATCTAAGATATATTTCCTCTTTGTCAGCCCTCTTACCTGATAGCCAAATCTTGAAACTCCTTGACTCTACGCATTTGTTTGGCTGACTCATATAAACACCTGAAAACCTATCTGTTCTCTTCCATCTAAGATATATTTCCTCTTTGTCAACCCTCTTAACACCCGGTCACTGGGTAACAGTGCTCTTTAGAAATGTTTCACCAACCTGTGTGCTTGCTACTAAATATTGTTTTAACAAATTCTTAAATATAGCTCATTGCTGTTTTTTTTTACAATTCTGCTAAGACCTTATCCCAATACTAATGCTCTACAAAAATGAGGGCTCTAAGGCTAATTTGAAGTTAGCGTGCTGCTGACAGTGTCGCTTCTGAGAAGCAAATTATTTGCTACCGAGTTTAGACTTATCATGGTCCTCGGCCAAGCTATTTAGCTCATGTCATACTATCTTGCAAACTTCACTGACCTCGGATAGTTACTACGCAATCTGATATCTTGAAAAGTTGGAGCCTTGAAAAATTCAGGTTTGACGAAACACGTGTCGGCTGTTGCTTTCTGAATATATCTGGCTACTTGACATCAAACTTACTTCTGCCTTACTGAAACAAGTGATCTGTCTTTCCGAGATGATATAGAGGAATAAAGTGAAATCTTCACACACCCGTGATGTGCTGTGGTTTCTTTTCTTCTTATACACGGACTGTGGCCTTGACAGGCTACAACCTGCACACCCTGTGGCTGGGCGACAAACCGCTTGGGCACTCCGTCCTTCAATAGAGACTTTATTTACATGGACTTTCTATTTATATGCTAGCCTACAACTCTGGAAGTGCGCACCATCTCTACACAGCCACTCTGTTTGTTGTTATTTTATGTTTATGAATGTAATGAATTAAACAAGACTTCTGATTATATCAGGATGTTGAATATCTGGTTCAATTGATACAAGGCTGTGATTATTTAATATGGCTGGTTACATCTGGGCCCTCGTGTAATTTCTGATCATGACAGGGTTATGATAAAGCTTAACATTATACTCAGGTTTGGAAAGTTTTAAAAAAGCTTAACATTATACCCTGGTTTGGATTTTAACAAGGCTCTGAATATACCACACTTCAAATTATACCAGGGACTGGGAATTCTTGGCAATTCCAGGTGTCTCAATATGTAGAACTCTCTTTATGCTCTGTTTTCACTCAGGTTCCCCTTTTGTCAGTATTCTCATTGGGCCACATGTGCGAAATATAGGTTTTGCGACTCGCAAATTGTGAGTCAAAGCGTCTTGCAATTAGCGAGTCGTAAAACCTTATGTCCAACAGTGTCAATGACAGTTTGCGATTCGCAAGGGGGTCGCAAATGACCTACCTCACGAATATTCATGAGGTAGGTCGCAATTTGCCACCCCATTGGGAATGGCCGCCTTCACAGGGATGGTGGCCTGCTGGAGAAAGACGACCACCATGTCTGTGACTGCTTTTTAAATAAAGCAGTTTTTTTTTTTTTTTTTATGCAGCCCCTTTTCTTCAACGGAAAACAAGATGCATTTCAAAAACAAAAAATGAAAAAATATTTTCGCTGCCATTCACAAAGGGGAAGGGGTCCCATGGGGACCACTTCCCGTTTGCGAATGAGTTAGCACCAGTTTGAAACTGGTGCTAACTGCGATTGTTTTGCAACCGCATTCACGGTCACAAAACAATCATACATGGGACTGCGACTAGCAATTAGGAAGGGAACACCCCTTCCTAATTGCGACTCGCAAACTCTTTTTGCGATTCGGTAAATAGATTACCGAATCGCAAAAATGGGTCTGTACATCCCAAATTGCATTTTGCACGTTGCAAACGGCCCGAATCACCGTTTGCGACTTTTAAAATGCTTCGTACATGTGGCCCATAATGTCATAGATGTAAATAATCAAGCGAGTCAGGCGTCTGTTCGCTTGACGAGCAAGATAAGTACTAATTTGCATAAGACGGGCCTTTCTCTGAAGTGGCACAGCGGGCGAAAAACTGGGGGTCAGAATGCTACTTCGAACTACTGCCAGTGGTTGGACTATTTGGAAACATTCCACTCATCACCTTTTGTGTGGTATGTTTCTCGGGACCCCTGGTTAATCCCCCCAAACCTCACCTCATGCCCACAAATATAGAATCACGGGGTCAGGACTTAAACCTTGGATGGACAAATGAACTGAGCAAAATTGTTGTTTGCATTTTCGCTCCAACACACATTGCAAATCAAAAAACGGCGACGTGCTCAGGCAGGACTGATATAATTTATCTTTAACTGTAAGCGTGCAAGTTAATTGAAATTCATCAAACGGATGCCGACGCTAATGTTAGCAGCCAACTCGGTCTGTGGCCACAGAATGGGGTGTGAGGTTGCTATTCCCAGCTCACGCCATCTGGGGCTAGTTACACGGTGTTGCATTGCATCCCGTGGAGTCCGATTGCAGTGAGGTAGAGGTCATAGTACCTCATTTTTGCAGATAGGAAATTCAGTTAGTTACCATCCCGCTAAAATAACAAGCTTCTCAGTGGATCAGGATTCAACATTATCAGAATGTTTTCGAACTTAATTTCCTTTCACAGAAAACACCATTCACAGCCACTTCAACTCAAGACAGGGATAACGGGGAGGAGGATATGGCTTGCGGGAAAAATAGGACCTGCATCCGCACTGGACAAGTTGCTCCTGACGGTCTAATTACCTGACGCGGACCTTACTTTAATTTACTACCTAGCATCAATCAAGTAATTTGGAAGTATCCTGTATCGGTTCTGCAAAACACCGCTCCAGTGATTTACTGCCATTTTCTCTTAGCTGCTGGTAGGCTTGGTTTCCTTTCAAGCTTAGAAGCAGGGGTCAATATCAGTAGGAAGTGCTCGCCTTGACTCGACTGCACATTTGTTGCTGTCATTCCAGCTCGCCCATAGTATACGAGTAGCAACAGGAAGTGCCCTCGTGCACACCGCCATATCTGCTAATTGATTTTAGGGGCCTGTCCAAGAGAGCCTAGTTCATCATATCAGGAGTCTTATATGCTGCTCACTGTCAAAGGTAATTCAATTACAGGTGCAGAAGTGTGACTAACTGTCCACTACTAACTGCTTTTCCATCTGCCACGAAGGGATCTTTTCTTCCAGTTATCTCTCTGGTACAGCATGATGGGACAATAGCTGAAGCATTTAGCCTGCTTAATATTGCACAACCAGCCACAATGTTTTATCTCTTAATGTATTCTGCGTTCTGACCATGGCACAAAAAATGCAATTACCTCTATTTCAACATTGTTGTACTAGGCATGAAAGAAAAACATAATTAAAAGTCGATGAAGTGTAACTTACCATTTAAAGTTTAGAATACTCATTACTATACCGTGCGTTACACAGCAGTGTAATTCACGTTTTAACTTTAAGAACTAAGGGGCAGATGTAGAAAGCCTTTTGCACGTCGCAAACTGCGAAAAACGCAGTTTGCGACGTGCAAAAGGCCTAACGCGATGCACAACCTCAAATTGCGAGTCGGTACCGACTTGCAATTTGAGGCTGCGACTCGCAAATAGGAAGGTGTGTTCCATTCCTATTTGCGACCGCATCGCCATGCTGAGTTGCTTTGTGACCGCGAATGCGGTCGCAAACCAACTCGCAGTTACCACCCACTTGAAGTGGGTGGTAACTCATTCGCAAAAGGGAAGGGGTCCCCATGGAACCCCTTCCCCTTTGTGAATGACAAAAAAAATGTTTTTTCAGAGCAGGCAGTGGTTCTATGGACCACTGCCTACTCTGAAAAAACCGAAACCAAATGGTTTCGGAAGTTTTTCTTTTTGCAACTCGTTTTCCTTTAAGGAAAACGGGCTGCAAAAAGAAAAAAAAAACTGCTTTATTAATAAAGCAGTCACAGATATGGAGGTCTGCTGTCTCCAGCAGGCCACCATCCCTGTGTGTGCATGGACTCGCTATGGGGTCGCAAAATGCGACCCACCTCATTAATATTCATGAGGTGGGTCTTTGCGACCCCATAGCGAGTCGCAGAAGGTGTCTCAGACACCTTTCTGCATGCACTTTTGCGAGGTGCAATTTGCCAGTCGGTCAGACTCGCAAATTTTTCCCTACCTACATCTGGCCCTAAAGCTCTAGTCGGGGATGAACTATACAGTGGTCAAACAGAATTACACATATAGGACCCTCGCCACAACGTATCTGCAGTTGGAAAATTATTGCTTTAGAAAATGGCATTGACAAACAAGTCATGCAAGCTTTAAAGTCCAGTAGAGGCTGGTGAAATATGGAAGTGGTGCGAAGCAAATAATCACCACGGATTGCATTTGGTGGCCAATCAAAGAGAGGAAGCCTCACTTTCTCCCTCCAAGAAAAGTTTGAAAAAAACACAGAAACGAACAGTGCATTGTGTAAAACAAATTAATTAAATGTGGCTTTTAGCCACTGATTGTATAAGCACCTCTGAAGCAACTCGCATTAAGGGACAGATTTACAAGGCACTATCGCCACTGGAATGTCGCTTTTTGCGATGCTCTGGTGGCGCTAACCACAGCTCAATATTTACAAGGAGGTGTAACACCACCCTCTGACGCAGTTTTCTGTGTCAGATGAGCGTGCAGAGGGTGTTGCAGTGGGCATTCCATCACAACACCCATTGTTTTTGACACTACCCCAGATTTACAAGAAATCATAAATCTGTTGCAGCACCAACAACGAACACCACCCCAAGGGTGGGATTAGCATGGCAAAACAAGGAGGAATGCTTTTATTCCTCCTCGTTTTTTGCTTTTTCTATGTGTGCTGAATACTGCAGCACACATAAAAGAAGCCACATGCCATGGATGATTGTTTATGTGCAGGAACATGTCCCTTCCTGCACATAAACAATAATTCAAAAATGATGATTTGGTACTTCTATGCACACATAAAAGTGTCAAATCGCACTGTAGATTCTGTATGTGCAGGAAGGAATACCATCCTGCACATAAACAATCACTCCCCACAACGCAGAAACCCTTGCACTATGGTGCAAGAATGCCTGCGTTGGCGCAGGCAGCCTAATTTAGCACCGGCACAGGGGGAAACACAGAGCTGTGCTGTATTCTTGTAAATGCCGCGCATCCCTGCAGTTCAAAACTGGTGCAGCGTGGCACTCGTTGATTTTGGCGTGTTACTGCGCTGTGTCAGTTCTTGTAAATCTGGCCCAAGTATTTTAGTAAATTTATGGTCTGTCAATCAAGCAAGCTCATTGTGTGCCAGATTGTGTGAGCGCAGAGAATTCTTTAATATTTTTCTACATATATTCCTGTGTGTGATTTAATATATAAAATGTACTAACAGTAGAAATTAATGTGACACAAAAATGTGCTTTTTGATTGGCCACCATCGAGTGAAAGGCCTGCACATGCACTCTGAAAATAATGTACTAATGTTGTATTAGGATGTTAATCCCTTTAAGAAATGGTTTTATGTTTAGTTTAATAGCTGAAATAATATGATTATTTCTTGTTTTCTGCTTGGCCTGAAGCTGAACAAAGCCACAGCAAGAAGTTATCTTACTTCCGAAATTCTAGCTAAAGTATCAATTGTATGTGCCCATGTTGAATAACAAACTTCTTTTGTTTGAATCATAATCTTGCTCAGTGTGTTGTGTAGCCATTTTAGGTGAAGCTCCATGCACATTATTTTAGCATACTAGGCCTGCGGCTGTGCACTTTCACCTAGATATATTTTATTCAGCTTTGCTTTATTATTCTTACAATAGCCACTTTTGCGGTCTTGTTTTAGTTCTCTCTATCTAGGTGTTTTTGCCTAGGCCAGCACTATGTTCTTAAACAAAACATTCTTGCTCACTCTGTGCTTCTTTCAAGGCTGCAGTTAGATAGGTTGCCGGTGAACATGGTACAAGGTTTTTCTCTGACATTCATAGAAAAACACACATCCTTACATAGGGACATTTTCTCAGAACATCCGCTGTTTTATTGTAAAAACACTTCCCAGTTCCTTACACGTTAGAGGGAGATTCCAGCCAGAGAACCACGATTGTATGCTGATTGCTGAACGCTTCGCTACAGCTGCTTATGCTGACTTCAGGCCTTTGCTCAGGTGTGGGGAATGATGTCTTCCCAGGGGAACCTGAAGGGCAGAATTAGAGCTTAACATACTGTGCTCTATTGTAGCCTAACAATGAGAGATCTGTACATTCTTATTTGTCTTTTGTTTTTCAGGTACCAACTGCTACTGTTTGAACCCCTTCGCTGCCAGGCCTTTCCCCCCTCAGGTGCCAGGCCTTTTTTTGGTTATTTGGGGAAGTTTGCGCTTAGGCCCTCATAACCTTTTGTCCGCATAAGCTACCCACGCCAAATTTGTGTCCTTTTTTTCCAACACCCTATGGATTCTAGAGGTACCCAGAGTTTGTGAGTTCCCCTAAAGGAGACCAAGAAATTAGCCAAAATACAGCAAATTATTTTTTCTTTTTAAATGGGAAAAAGGGCTGCAGAAGAAGGCTTGTGTTTTTTTCCCTGAAAATGGCATCAACAAAGACTTTACAATGCTAATATCATCATCTTCCCAGCTTTCACGAGCAGGCAGACTTGAATCAGAAAACCCAATTTTTCAACACAGTTTTGGCATTTTTCTGGGACATACCCCATTTGTACTATTTTTAGTGCTTTCAGTCTTCTTCCAGTTAGTGACAGAAATGGGTGTGAAACCAATGCTGGATCCAAGAAAGATAAACATTTCTGAAAAGTACACATTTTTTTAAATTTAGTAAGGGGTAATTTGTGTAGATCCTACAAGGTTTTCCTACAGAAAATAACAGCTGAAATAAAAAAAAATATTGAAATTGAGGTGAAAAAAACAGCACTTTTTCTCCACGTTTTACTCTGTAACTTTTTCCTGCGATGTCAGATTTTTTAAAGCAATAAACCGTTACGTCTGCTGGACTCTTCTGGTTGTGGGGAGATATATAGGGCTTGTAGGCTCATCATGAACCCTAGGAACCCACAAACAATAAATGAGCTGCACCTTGCAATGTGTTTTCATTCTATACCGGATATACAGCAATTCATTTGCTGAAATATAAAGAGTGAAAAATAGGTATCACAAAAACCTTTGTATTTCCAAAATGGGCACAAGATAAGGTGTTGAGAAGCATTGGTTATTTGCACATCTCTGAATTCCTGGGTGCCCATACTAGCAGGTGAATTACAGAGCATTTCTCAAATAGATGTCTTTTTTTCATTTCTCAAATAGATGTCTTTTTTTCACACTGTCTTACATTTGAAAGTAAAAAATGTAGAGAAAGGCAATGGGCAATAACACTTGGTTTGCTATTCTGTGTTCCCCCAAGTCTCCCAATAAAAATGGTACCTCACTTGCATGGGTAGGCCTAATGATCGCGTCAGGAAGTGCAACATGGACACATCACATTTTTACATTGAAATCTGGGAATTGCGTTTTGACAGCCGGAGGAAGGGGCAGGGCCCGAAAGCCCCTTTAAGGATTTGTTCGCGCTCCCGCCCTGCGGGAAGCGCGTTTTGACAGCCGGAGGAAGGGGCAGGGCCAGAGAGCCCCTTTAAGGATTTGTTCGCGCTCCTGCCTCGCGTGACGCGCGCAGGCGGCGCCCTGGTGAAGCCTGGGCCAAGGGCGGGCCCGTCCTTTGCCCGTCATCACCAGGAAGAGGTTGGGCTGGGCCCCCCCTCTGATATTTTCTCTGTGACTGTGGGACTTGGAAGTGTGTGGTCATCAGGTTTTTAGGCAGGTACTTTTAACTATTACTTTTTGTTGTTGGGTGATTAACTCTGTATCACTACAGGCAATCTTGTTAAACAGACTCCTCGCATTCTGAGTAGGCTATTTTCATCTTTGCATCGCCGTAACTTTATAGAGATTGTTCTATCCGTGCTAGCTCTCTTAATTCTAGCTATTAGTCAGGAGTGCTTTAGAGCAATATTGGTTGAATCTTTTTAGCATAAAATAACTAGTAAAAATGGGCAAGAGGAAGCAAGTTAGTGCAAAAGATATTGGTGGTCATTTCAACATTGGCGGTAAAAGCCGCTTACCGCCGTGCAGAAGACCGCCAACATACCGCCGCGGAATTCCGCCACAGCTATTATGACCCACATCTCAAAATCCGACAAAATTCAGACACCCACACTAGTCCGCCACACCAAAGGTCAGTGATAAACTGGCGAAAACAAAACCTCCACCGTCACGCCAACAGAAATACGCCCACACTATCATGACCCACGAATCCATGCGGCGGTCTTTCAAGCGCGGTATTCCATTGGCGGTACACACCGCCCCGCTCAAAATACACACACTTCTACAAAACACCGCCACATTGGACAATTCAAAATACACACACCTGATACACATCCACACACCACTCCCACACACCCATTACAATATAAAACACACACCCACATCACCCACAAACCTCTACGACCAATATTACAGAGAGAAGACCAGAGAGAGACACCACCATCCACAAACTAGCATCCACAGGCACTCAACACCATCACCCACACAACTTCCACACACAAAACACCACACACCCCTACATATCACCACACTTATCACCACGCACACCACCCCACACATCACCTACACCACCCCACGGCACGGCAAAGACACCCCAGGTTCTCGGAGGAGGAGCTCAGGGTCATGGTGGAGGAAATCGTCCGGGTAGAGCCACAGCTATTTGGAGCACAGGTGCAGCACACCTCAATTGCAAGGAAGATGGAGCTATGGCGAAGAATAGTCGTCGCAGTGGGACAACACCCAAGAAATCAGGAGGACATCAGGAAGAGGTGGAACGACCTACGAGGGAAGGTGCGTTCCGTGGTCTCCAGACACCACCTGGCGGTTCAGCGGACTGGCAGCGGACCCCCATCTCCTCCCCCACAACTAACAACATGGGAGGAGCAGGTTTTGGCGATTCTGCATCCTGAGGGCCTCGCAGAAGTCGGTGGATGAATGGACTCTGGTAAGTCAAACCTTTAACTACCATATCCCCCACCCTACCTGCATGCTATCACAGACCCCCACCCTCGCCCCCTCCCCTATCACTCCAACTCCTCACAAATGTACTAATCTCACAAACCCATCACCAAGCCCTTCATGCAACACCAACGCATGGACACCCATCACTAAAGCATGCCCACTGCACATACCCATACACCCCCCTAAACCATCATCACACAAGTCCCCACATAGGAATGCAAGCACTGGGGTACACGGTCACCCACCCATTGCCCACCATGACACACACAGATGCAATAATTATGCTTTTACACCCCTTCAGGACCACTACCCAACGTCACCAGACAGGAGGGTCCAGACATCTCCACCCCACCCACAGAAGAGGCCCACAGTGATGACAGCAGCTCTGTCCAACTGGATCCAGATGACCAGCCTGGACCATCGTGGGACTCGGGACAGTCGGTTCCCCTCACACAGGCACAGGCCACCACAGACCTTCCACCCTCTGGTAACACCAGCACAACACCCACCCAGCAGGCCCATACCTCCATCCCCAGGACATGTCAATCAGCTGTGTGTCCACCACTACAGGGAACCAGGATAACCCACCACCCCAACAACAACAGGGACCGGGGGGCAGTGGCAGTGGGCACACGGTCCAGGAGACGGAGGCACAGGAACACAGGGGAACTGGGAGGGCTGCTGTGCAACAGGGAGCGGACAGGCCAAGGGAACCCACTCTCCACGAGGCCCTCTCCTCCATCATGGGAGCATACCACCACTCCCAGGAGACGATGGCAACGGTCCTGGCCAAGTTTCAGGAGACCCAGCTCCTGCAGGAGGAACAGTATTTGGGGTTCAGGGAGGAACTCAGAACCATCAGCTCCGCCCTGGGCACCATCGTAGGGGTGCTGAAGGAAATACTCAACACCAGGAGGGACACTGTGGCACTCCAAGGGGCCCCTGACACTAGCATGGACGATGAACTGCCCACCACCTCCACCGGCGCTAGTGGACAGGTGGCACCGCCACAGGACCACCACACCAGCACCCTACCCCCTGCAGATGGAGAACCACCCCGCAAGCGGTCCCTGAGATCCAGGAACAAGACAGAGCACGATGCCAAGACCCCCACCAAGAAATGAGACCACCCTGATTGTCAACCCACTGTCCCACTTTGTCACCCTGTCCATATTGGAACTGCCCCAGCTCCACTTCCTATGCCCATATGGGCAATGCACCTATGAGACAAATAGACTGGACTCTGCCATGGACACTCCTCCGCCATCACCCCTCACCATTTAACTTCCCCCTCCAATATTTTGTATGTAAATAAACACACCTAAAGCACCAAAAGATCTGGAGTCTGTCTGTGATTTTGAAATAGTGCATTTGCAATTACAGTGACAACATTTCCAGGAAATAGTAATGTCAACATACTTATGTCACACAGCTCTAGTCCATGAGGAATCTAAGCAGATGACACACGTTGGAACCCACACCTGTGAAACCGTAAGGGAAAGTGACAACTCAGTGACCATACACTGGGGGAAATCGACAGACAGGATAGAGGTAGAAGTTGAAAAGTACTTGTAGTAGGCAGGAATGTATTCTCACCTGTGTTTCACTGGAAATCTTACTGGATGACTGAGTCCCTGTTGTCAATGTCTTCTTCCTCTGCTTCCTCCTCATCACTGTCCACAGGCTCCACAGCTGCCACAACACCGCCATCTGGACCATCCTCCTGCAGAAAAGGCACCTGTCATCGCAAAGCCAAATTATGAAGCATACAGCAGGCCACGATGATCTGACACACCTTCTTTGGTGAGTAGAATAGGGATCCACCTGTCATATGGAGGCACCTAAACCTGGCCTTCAGAAGGGCGAAGGTGCGTTCGATCACCCTCCTAGTCCGCCCATGGGCCTCATTGTAGCATTCCTCTGCCCTGGTCCTGGGATTCCTCACTGGGTTCAGTAGCCATGACAGGTTGGGGTAACCAGAGTCCCCTAATAGCCGCACCCGGTGCCTCTGTAGTTGACCCATCACATAAGGGATGCTGCTATTCCGTATGATGTAGGCGTCATGCACTGAGCCAGGGAACATGGCATTCACATGGGAGATGTACTGGTCTGACAAACATACCATCTGTACATTCATGGAATGATAACTCTTCCGGTTCCTGTACACCTGTTCACTCCTGTTGGGGGGGGGCAAAGCCACATGGGTCCCATCAATGACACCTATGATGTTGGGGATATGTCCAAGGGCATAGAAGTCACCTTTCACTGTAGGCAAGTCCTCCACCTGAGGGAAAATGATGTAGCTCCGCCTGTGTTTCAGCAGGGCAGACAACACTCTGGACTACACGTTGGAGAACATTGGCTGGGACATCCCTGATGCCATGGCCACAGTTGTTTGAAAAGACCCACTTCCAAGGAAATGGAGCACTGATAGCATCTGCACTTGAGGGGGGATTCCAGTGGGATGGCGGATTGCTGACATCAGGTCTGGCTCCAACTGGGTACACAGTTGTTCCTGGATTGTGGCACGGACAAACCTGTAGGTGATGATCAAATTTCTTTCCTCCATTGTCGACAGGTCCACCAGCGGTCGGTACACCGGTGGATTCCGCCATCTCCTCACATGTCCCAGCGGACGGTGCCTATGAAGGACAACAGCGAGCACAGAGTCAAACAACTCAGAGGTATGTACCCACAGGCTACACAGAACACCAATCATACACAAAATCTGGCCTGTATGTGTGTTGAGAGTAGGCCTAGGTATGTGTGACGCAGTTGGAAATTAGGCCATGTGGGCCCCTGAAATGGCGGCTGCCTGACCTCTAAAGCAGGACAATGGGATGTGAGGTAACTGCGCTGGCATTGTACACCGTCGCGGTAGGCGGTCGAAGACCGTGGCGCAATGCTGCATTGGTTAACATTAGACCCTATGGGTCCCAGGAGCCAATGATGATGTACGCCGGCGGTGATGGTACGCACCGCCGCGGACGTGACCGCCATTTTCTAACTGTTTAATCATTCAATACCTGATCTTCGACAGGAGAGGACCTACACTGCAAGTGCTGCTGTGACCTCGGTCTGGAAGAGACAATGGCTTGTGCGTCTGGGGAAAGGGCCCCTGCCTTCACTGCAGAGGAGTTGGAGAAGCTCGTCGACGGCGTCCTCTCCCAGTACACGCTACTCTAAGGTCCTCCAGACCAACAGGTAAGTACACAGGGAGCATGTTGTATGGGCTATGCCTGTGTGGAGAGGGCTGGTTGTAAGAAGGAAGGGGGCAGAGTTCTGCGTGCATGAAAGACGGTGAATGCATGTGCCACATGGCAAGGGTAGGGATGTGGGCCACTCACTTTGACGGTGCAGTTGGTAATGACTTCTCTTCTTCCCCTGTACATTTCATGTAGGTCAGCGCCCACCAGAAGAAGGATATTTGGCGTGCCATCGCCAAGGACGTCCGGACCCTGGGGGTCCACCACAGACGGAGCACCCACTGCCGGAACCGATGGGAGGACATTTGCCGCTGGAGCAAGAAGATGGCGGAGGCTCAGGTGGGGATGGCCTCCCAACGTGGGAGGGGTGCCCGTCGAACCATGACCCCCCTGATGTTCCGGATCCTGGCGGTGGCCTACCCTGAGTTGGATGGGCGCTTGAGGGCATCACAGCAGACACAAGGGGATGAGTACACTATCATTCAGCTGACTTTGCGTGCAGTGAAGGTGTCTGGGTGGGGGGGGGCTGTGGGTTTCCCTAGGCCAGGGCAAGTTCCGTAGGCTAGGCCCATTCGTAAGGCATGGCCCTGTGGACCCCCACCCCACCTCTGTAGAGTGCCAAGTACAGCTATTCATGCCCCTGTGTCATCTATGTGTGCAGATGTCGTCCATAGCCTTGTAGGCCATTTCCCAGGAATTGCACTGTAGAGCCCAACAGTGCGACATAGTGCAGGGGGCTGCTGTGTCTGTATTGTCCGCCAACGGTAGCGGTAAGCCATGCACTCAACCTGTCTTTCTTCTGTTTCCACCCCCCCCCCTTTTTTTGCGGTCTCCCTGTTCTTGTGTGCATTAGCATCATCAGGCAGAGGTACAGTGGCAGCGGAGCACGAGGGAGCTGCATCCCACATGGGCATGGAGGCCCACACTACGGACTCTGAATACACCAGTGGGACGAAGGGCGAGGGGAGCACCACGGCGGTCACAGGATCTGCAACCAGCGACACAGACTCGTCCTCCGATGGGAGCTCCCTTGTGGTGGCGGCAACATCTGTGCCCCCCACCTCAACAGGTACAGCCGCCACCCCCCCCTACCAGCACCGCCCTCCCAGCAGCCCCTCAGCCTTCACCCGTGCCCGCTCACCCAGGAGGGTGGGCATCACCTTCGCCCCAGGCACCACAGCCCCTGCCCCTGTCACCTCTGCTGCCCTCAGTGAGGAGGCCATTGTCCTCCTCAGGTCACTCACTGTTGGGCAGTCTACCATTTTGAATGCCATCCAGGGTGTAGAAAGGGAGTTGCAACACATAAATGCATTCCTGGAGGGCATTCATTCTGGTCAGGCTGCCCTTCATCGAACCCTTCAAACTCTGGCCTCAGCACTGATGGCAGCCGTTGTCCCTGTGTCTAGCCTCCCCCCTCCAACTTCCTCCACCCAGACCCAATTCCCTGTACCTCTGCCTATCCCAAGCACACCATCAGACCAGCCTGCACACACCTCAACACACAAGGGAAGCTCAGGCAAACATAAGCACCACACATCCCACAGGCACTCATGCAAGCATCACACACATACTGACACACCAACATCCACTGCCTCCACTGTGTCCCCCTCCTCCTCGTCTCCCTCCTCCCTCCCAGTCTCGTCTACACTCACACCTGCATGCACTACCACTACAGCCACTACGTCCCGCACCAGCACACCCACCACCACACCCCGCTCACGTGCACTCACCACCCCCACTACCATTTACATGTCCCCTGTGTCCTCTCCCAGCGTGTCTGTGACGCCCCCTCCGAAGATACACAAACGCAGGCACACACCCACCTAACAGCCATCCACCTCACGACAGCCTCCAGCGCATGCACCTGTACCCAAATCCACAAAAGTTACACCTCCTACAACCACCACCTCTTCCTCCACTCCCAAACCCCCTCCAGCTACCCGTCCCAGTGTGTCCAAACAACTTTTCCTGTCCCCCCTTAACCTATTTCCCACCACCCCCCGTCCAACTCATAGGTCCCGTACTAGCACCTCAGCCAAAAAATCTCTGGGACCAGTGGTGCCTGTTGTTACAGGTATGTGGAGTGCACCGGGCACCAGGGCAGCCAGTGTGACACGGAGCCACAGCACAGCCAGTCCCCCCCCTGTGAAGCACCAGAAGTTGGACAGTGCCCGGCGGGAGAGGGGGAAGACTCCAGCCAGCCAAGCCGCTCACAGGGGTCCCGGGGGGAGTGTGGACTCAGCTGTTACTCCTCCCAAGGTGGGGAAGGGGCAGAAGAAACCTGCAAAGTCTGGGAGGAGCAGCACGGCGGAGAAGACCGCCATGATCCCCGCTGGCCAGGAGGGCCCCGCCAGCCCCATAGTTGCTGCCCAGGAGGCCACGGCCAGCCCCATAGTCGCTGCCCAAGAGGCCACCACCAGCCCCATCGTCGCTGTCCAGGAGGCCACCGCCAGCCCCATTGTCGCTGCCCAGGAGGGCCCCGCAAGCCACAGCCCAGCTGCCCAGGAGGGCCCCGCAAGCCACAGCCCAGCTGCCCTGAAGGGCCCCACAAGCCACAGCCCAGCTGCCCAGGAGGGCCCAGCAAGCCACAGCCCAGCTGACCCATAAAGGACCGCCAGCCACAGCCCAGCTGGGCAATGACGGACCGCCAACTCAAGCACCGCTGAACAGGGCAAGCACCGCTGAACAGGGCAAGGACCGCTGAACAGGGCAAAGACCGCCATGGCAAGCACCGCTGAACAGGGCAAAGACTGCCAACTCAAGCACCGCTGAACAGGGTAAGCACCGCTGAACAGGTCAGAAACTGCCAACTCAAGCACCGCTGAACAGGGCAAGGACCGCTGAACAGGGCAAAGACTGCCATGGCAAGCACCGCTGAACAGGGCAAAGACAGCCAACTCAAGCACCGCTGAACAGGGCAAGCAGCGCTAAACAGGGCAAAGACCGCCATGGCAAGCACCGGTGAACAGGGCAAGGACCGCTGAACAGGGCAAAGACCGCCATGGCAAGCACCGCTGAACAGGGCAAAGACCGCCAACTCAAGCACCGCTGAACAGGGCAAGCACCGCTGAACAGGGCAAAGACCGCCATGGCAAGCACCGCTGTACAGGGCAAGGACCGCCGAACAGGGCAAAGACCGCCAAGGCGAGCACAGCTAGCCCATTAGCGGCAGGGGCAGTGACGCAACTGGGACCGTCACAGGGTGAGTGCTGCATTCTGGGCACCAGTCCCCCTCCAGAACCAGTGGAGAAAAGCATCCACTCCGTCTGTCCTGCACAGGATGAAGCACTCTGGGCACCAGTCCCCCTCCAGAACCAGTGGAGAACAGCATCCACTCCGTCTGTCCTGCACTGGACGAAGCACTCTGGGCACCAGTCCCCCTCCAGAACCAGTGGAGACATGCATCCACTTGAGAGACTGTGGCTTTGCACTCCCCAGGATTGATCAGTGGGCAACCCACCCACTGTAGAGACTTGAGAGACTGTGGCTTTGCACTCCCCAGGATAGATCAGTGGGCAACCCACCCACTGTAGAGACTTGAGAGACTGTGGCTTTGCACTCCTCAGGATTGATCAGTGGGCAACCCACCCACTGTAGAGACTTGAGAGACTGTGGCTTTGCATTCCACAGGATTGATCAGTGGGCAAGCCACCCACTGTAGAGACTTGAGAGACTGTGGCTTTGCACTCCCCAGGATGGTACAGTGGGCAAGCCACCCACTGTAGAGACTTGAGAGACTGTGGCTTTGCACTCACCAGGATGGTACAGTGGGCAAGCCACCCACTGTAGAGACTTGAGAGACTGTGGCTTTGCACTCCCCAGGATACATCAATGGGCATGGTGCCCCCTCGTGGATCTGGCGTTGTGCACTCATCCGGCTGAGGTGCCCCCCCCTTCCATTCCCCCTGAGGTGCCTGTTGTATTTCTATCTGATGCCCCTGCAGTGTTCTCTCCGTCATGTTCGGGTATCTTGTGTGGGCCTCGCCCATGCATTTTGGGCCCAGTGTTCCACAGACTATGAATGGTGCAAAACCTGGACTACTAATCGTGGTGTATATTTTGTTTATAGTGTATATATATATATGTATATTTTTGCTTACTGAATTTTGATATATTACAATAGTTACACTCATTTCCTTTTGTCTTTGCATTCTTCCGGGGGGGTAGGAGGGTGTTACTGTAATGTATAGATAAGCATTGGTGTGTGTGTTGTAGTGGGTGAGGGTCGGGTGGGGGTTGGGGTGTTGAGTGTGTGTGCCCTTGTTTTTTGCCTCCCCCCTCTCCTATGTCATAGGTGCAGTACTCACCGTGGTCTTCGCCGCCGGCGTTGGTGCTCCTCGTAGAAGAGCGGGAAGACTAGCGCTGGGAGAATATTAAGGTCCGGCTCCATGCTTTCCTCCTTCCTCGTAGAGTGTGTAGAGGTGAGCGTTTTTAATTCGAAATGCCTGTTTCCGCTGTGTTTTTATCCGTGGTGAATCCACCCCGGAAAAGGTGGCGGATTGGCCTGTCATAATAGTGTGGGCGGTACATTGTCTCCCGCCTGTCTGTTGGCGGTGACCGCCGCGCTGTTTGTCTGTACCGCCGTGGCGGTCGGAGTGTTAAAGTGGTTGTCTTTGTTGGCGGTTTCCGCCACGGTCGTAATTGCAAAAATGTTACCGCCGGCCTGT
This sequence comes from Pleurodeles waltl, assembly GCF_031143425.1. Lineage (NCBI taxonomy): Eukaryota > Metazoa > Chordata > Amphibia > Caudata > Salamandridae > Pleurodeles > Pleurodeles waltl. Next base: position 344,826,253 of record NC_090438.1, read on the forward strand.
TGGCGGTCTTACTGCTGCTTTAACACCGTCCGCCAGGGTTGTAATGACCCCCATTACTTCTCAGAAAGATCACTCTTCAATACTAAAATTTATCTCAGGATCAATGGGTGCTATTGACAAACAGATTACTAATGTTGAGGAAAAGATATTAATTCAGAAGGGTCCTTTGGGATCTTTTAATAATTCCCTTCCGCCAGCATTAACCTCCTCAAAATCGACTAAGTTGTTGGAAAGTGGGATTCAAACTAAAGGTCTAAATGGATGTATCCACTACTTAAATGAGTCTATTTCAGACGCTGATGAGCATTCACCTTCACCTAAACGCACAAGGAAACCTAAGCCAGCCAGGAAGGGTAGAGTTTCCAGTCAAGAGCCACCTGACACAATTAGATATGGCAACTTTGGAGTTCAACCCACGGAACAAGCTCAAACTGATCGTGAGAACAAAAAATCTGGTCAGAAGCCTAAACAATCTTTAGCAAAAGTAAAAACTAACACCCTAGACACCATTAATGCCTTGGAACATCTAGTTAGGTCATCCTTTGAGTTACTGATAAAGCGTTTAACCCAAGTGGAGGAAAATGTGGAGTTAATGCTCAACTTAATGAAGGCTCAGTCTTTAGGCTCAACACCTGTAATTACTCAACATTGTGATGACACATACCCAATCCGAAATCTCATTTCTCCCAAAGAGTGTCAACACCCACCAATTATTCCCCAGATTACCCAACGACATGTAGATCCCTGCTTATCTTCAACTAGTATTAGAAGTCCCCAACATTTAAAAGTGAACACAATTGGTTCGGAACCACAGAACAGATTGAAACCTCTCCAGGATATTTCTCCAACATTAAGAGATACATTAGGGCCCATATTTATACTTTTTGACGCTAAACTGCGCTAACGCAGTTTAGCGTCAAAAAGTTTTGCGCCGTCTAACGCCATTCTGAAGCGCCATGCGGGCGCCGTATTTATGGAATGGCGTTAGACGGCGCAATCAGACCGGCGCTGCCTGGTTTGCGTGGGAAAAAACCACGTAGACCAGACAGCGCCGGCGTAGGGGGAAAATGGCGCATGGGCGTCTTAAAATGGGGCAAGTCAGGTTACGTCGAAAAAATCGTCTTAACCCGACTTGCGCCATTTTTTAACGACGCCCATCCCCCATCAACATGACTCCTATCATTGTAAAGATAGGAGTCATGCCCCCTTGCCCAATGGCCATGCCCAGGGGACTTCTGTCCCCTGGGCATGGTCATTGGGCATAGTGGCATGTAGGGGGGCACAAATCAGGCCCCCCTATGCCACAAAATATTATAAAAAAAAAATAAAAAAAAACTTACCTGAACTTACCTGAATGTCCCTGGGGTGGGTCCCTCCAGCCTTGGGTGTCCTCCTGGGGTGGGCAAGGGTGGCAGGGGGGGTCCCTGGGGGCAGGGGAGGGCACTGTGGGCTCATTTTGAGCCCACAGGTCCCTTAACGCCATGCCTGACCCAGGCGTTAAAAAGCGGCGCAAATGCGCCGTTTTTAGCCACGCCCACTCCCGGGCGTCACTTTTGCCCGGGAGTATAAATACCACGTAAAGGCCTGGGAGTCATTTTTTAGACGGGAACGCCTCCCTTGCATATCATTAACGCAAGGAAGGGGTTCACGCTAAAAAATGACGCACATTCCGGGAACTTTGGCGCTATTCGCCTCTAACGCCATAGTATAAATATGGCGTTAGTTGGCGTTAGTTTTGCGTCGAAATTGCGTCAAAAAAAACGACGCAATTTCGGCGCAAACGGAGTATAAATATGGCCCTAGATCTTCCTCCCGCGGCAACTCCCTATGTGATAGTTCTTGCAAATGTCCCTACTCTATCCGTGGATAATAGGGAAACATGGACAGCTCTGAGAAACAAATCCCTGAATTGGATAGGAACTCGTATGAAACCTGGTATGAGAGATTCACTTTTTGAAGATATTAAAATGGTCAGAAGGGTAAAATGGGTGGGCAGGAACCACAAAACATTTAGAGGTGACTGCATGGTGCTCTCGTTTAGAACTCCAAAACTGGTCAAAGGCATTCTGAGAAATTTAAGTCCGCGACAGATCCCCAATCACAGTATTTCACTGCTCCCTTTAGGCTTTTTTTATAATTGTAATGTAAGGCATGATCGATCTAGCCTTAATTCTGAAAAACAACTAAGTAGATCTGAGAGAAATTACACGGTTCCTACTAAGATCAGATTTTATGCCCTTTCCTTGGAAGAAGTTGATTGACTGTCAATAGATCAGGGAGCGGGCAGGACTAAGCTTACTTTGACGAGCTCTGCACCTGATCTATTGAAGGGTGGGATGGCTTGGTGGGGAGTAGGGGAGACGAGAGGATCGTTAGGAAAAAATCACTGAGACAGAATGTCAGCGATGAAACTTTAATAGGTGGAGTTTCTGTTCAACCGGCCTTTTTTACATCAACTTCCACACTTCAGAGAGTAACATCTCCTCACCAACAAGGAAAGTAACACAATATGCACCTGCGGGACAGGGTATAAATACTCTGAGAGATAATTTTTTTTTTTTGGAATGTGGCGGGTTTGCGCACTAAAATCGAGAATGAGGATTGGTTAGAATATATTGGATCTTTTTCCTGTGTGTGTTTACAAGAGACTTGGTCCGTGGATCCCATTCACATAAATGGTTTTAGGACACTTCACACCCCTGCAGTTCCTTGTTCACGGGGTAGGGCGAAAGGCGGACTGTGTACATTTATCTCCAATAAGTTTGATTTAATAAAGGATATTAGTGTAATTTCTAATACGTTTTATCAATTGATTGTATGCGAACTAAAAAATAAAGCACAACTGGTGATTATTAACTTTTACAACAATGCCCCTCAACAAAGATTTGTATCTATACTAAGGCTATTGCAGGAAGACCTTGACCGTGTATGTAATTCCTCACATAAAGAGACCTTTATCGTGTGGGGGGGGCGATTTTAACACACATCTGTGTCCTCAAATTGACGAGAAACCCTGTTATTTTGGCACAAGTGGAAATGATGATTCATTTCATTTTATACACAATCATTATGGTAATTTGCTGAATGACGTATTATTTAAAGTTGACCTCCTTTTTTGTAATAGTCTAAATGATAGTAATTCACAGCTAAAACCTACCTTTAATGGCAGATGTGCTAATACAATAATTGATTTTATATTAGTATCTAATCATTTTGTTTTCTGTATATCCGAGTATAAAATTCATGACATCATGCTCAGCGACCACTATCCTCAAAGTTTAAGCCTTGTATTGCCTCAAGCTACAAATAAACATAAGGGTTTAGTAGAGAAGGTAGTGAATATTGAATTGGGAGCAAGAAATGGTTATACTATTCGGTGGTCACGGATTGAACCTATAAGCTTCATGAAACAACTGTTGAGTAAATATACTAATGAGTTTGAAACTTGCCTCTCAGATAACATCAGACCACAGGATTGCATTAAAGCATTCACTGGAATCACCACTGGAATAAAACAGTCTCTCACATTAAGTTTGGGTAAATCTAGATCACGGGGAGACAAAGGATGGTTTGATAGTGAATGTACACAAGCCCATAAGAGTCTAAAACAGTATTTACAAAGACAAAACCCTGACAAACATGGAATTATTTTTCTCAGGAAAGAGTATAAAAAGGCCATAAAAAATGGGAAACAGAACTTACAAAATGAGGCACGGCATTCTATATACGATGCAAGTCTCCAGAATGACAATGGCAAATTCTGGAGGATAGTGAACTCCCCCCTTCTGTGCGATGGAACGTCACCAACTATTGAAATAGCCATCCCGGAAGAGAAGTGGGTTACCTATTTTTCTGGAATATACTCCTCAAAAAACTTAGCCCAGGACTCAAACGTCCATAGATTGGATTTTTACCCTATTACTCCACCATTTAGTCTAAATGAGGTTACTGATGGTATCAAGAGCGGGAAAGCGCCAGCCCCAGATGGAGTCCCAATTGATATCTATAAGTCCAATGTCTTATTATGGGGCCCACTATTGACACAGGTTCTACGTGCCTGTTGTGCCATAGCCTTTATCCCAGCCAGGGCAGAGTCCATTATTGTCCCAATATTAAAAAACAGGAGACCGCCAAAACCCTGCATGTTATCGTCCAATTTCACTGCTTGATACTCTCGCAAAGATTGCTGGACGCATTGTTTTAAATAGGTTGCCGGAATGGACGGAAGACAATAACACTCTTTCGGACCTGCAATATGGTTTCAGGGCTGGGATAGGGACCATGGAACAGGCCCTGAATTTAGATATTATAATTGGTAAATATACAAAGGCTAAGTCAGGAGCCTTATATCTTGTATTTGTGGCCCTGACCTCAGCGTTTGACTGTGTAATCCACAGCAAACTTTGGTCTATCTTACTGGATATGGGGGTAGATATTACAATAGTTCATTTCATTAGGGAATTATACGCTGGAGCTAATGCTAGGGTGCGTTATGGATCTCAGGAGGAATGAACCACAGCCTTTCCCATAAAGCGGGGGTACGTCAAAGCTGTGTTTTAGCTCCTCTTTTGTTTGCTTTATACATTAATAAATTAGAGGATGTACTATCTATTGCTTCTAGAGATCTTCCACAAGTTGGTCCCCGAAAGATCCCAACACTCATGTACGCGGACGACGCTGTTTTAATGGCACATACCCCAGTAGCTTTGAAGCGGTTATTAACAACCATTGATAATTACATGGAAGACTTAGGCTTTAGAATTAATCACTCTAAAACCTTTTCAATGACATGTGGCATAAAAGCTGTAAAAAAAAAACAAGTCATGTTAAAAGGCGTGAAACTAGACGATACAGAAACCTTCTCATATCTAGGTATTATGTTTGATAATAAAGGCACTTGGTTACAAGCCATGAGGTCTAGAAAATTACTATTTACGAAAACTATTATGGCTATAAAAAAAATCTTTAAAAAGGTCGGTAGGGCTAGCCCTAAAGACATGATGGCAATCTATAACGCAAAATGTGTTTCTGTTGCATTGTATGGGGCAGGTCTTTGGGGATATAGGAAATGTAATGCCCTACAGCTAGCTGAAAATGATTTTCTAAAGTCCATCTTAAGTGTCCCAAAATCTACCTCAACTTTGGTGTGTCATACGGAAATTGGGGCAACATACATCACAGATTTAATAAGTATGCAACCAATTTTACTTTGGCACAAAGTATGGACCTCTGACTCTGCTAGGCTGAATAGGGCTATTATAGAAGATGCTCAATTATTAACTCATTCGTTGCAAATCCCATGGCTGAATTACATAAAGAACTTTCTCACGGATCTGGGCCATCCTGAGCTATATTCTACTCCAGATAAAATGGAAACAATTCCTAGGAAAGACTTGAAAAACATCTGTCTTACCTATCTGGCCGACTCGAGGTGGGCCATTGAGGTAAAGAAATCTAGTGTAAGGAGGAATCTTCTGCTGCAGCAAGTAGATGGCACAGAACCATACCTAAAATATGTATTGAACTCGAGACATCGATATGTTATCACACGCTTAAGACTAGAGAATTTTCATCGTCTCGTCAGTTTTCCGCTTACCAACAACTGGACTCTAGCTCTGGAAAAATGTCCTTGTGATTCAGTGTCTGACCAAAGTACAATGCATATAGTTTTTTTCTGCAAATTTTATTCTGATTTGAGGAAAGTGTTTGTGATTCCACTTTTAAATTCGATACATTTTAAACAATGTCGCCCAGCTTTTATTTACCTGTTGTCCCTTCCATCAATTATGATCTGTAATGGATTAGCTTTATATTTATGTGCAGTAATTAAGGCCAGATCACATTATTACGCAAACCAGGGAGGTCTTCTATTTTTATACCCTTTTATTCTCCGTATTTAAATACACTGTCTTATTGATTTTATACTGTTTTCCAGAAGAATACATGAATTTAGCTTTTTGCAGTGAAATTTATCAAATGGTATTAATTGTTGTATGGCTTGATCTATTTTATACTCTTTTTAATTTTTTATGTGATTGTTGATTGGTGTTATTTGTATGTATTACCTGCTTTTATGATTGTGAAATACAATCGAATAAAGAATTTAATGATGATGACATTGAAATCTGACGTGTTTTTTGCAAAGTGCCTAGCTGTGGATTTTGGCCTCTAGCTCAGCCGGCACCTAGGGAAACCTACCAAACTGGTGCATTTTTGAAAACTAGACACCTAGGGGAATCCAGGATGGGGTGACCTGTGGGGCTCTCACTAGGTTTTGTTACCCAGGATCCTTTGCAAACCTCAAAATTCAGCCCAAAACACTTTTTCCTCACATTACAGTGACAGAAAGTTCTGGAATCTGAGAGGAGCCACAAATCTCCTTCCACCCAGCATTCCCCCAAGTCTCTTGATAAAAATGGCACCTCACTTGTGTGGGTAGGCATAGCGCCCGCGACAGGAAATGCCCCAAAACACAACGTGGACACATCACATTTTCCCAAAGAAAACAGAGCTGTTTCTTAGAAAGTGCCTAGCTGTGGATTTTGGCGCCTCTAGCTCAGCCGGCAGCAAAGGAAAACTACAAAATCTGTGTATTTGGGGGGAAATTCAGTATGGGGTGACTTGTGGGTCTCTCACCAGGTTCTGTTACCCAGAATCCTTTGCAAACCTCAAAATCTGGCTAAAAAAACAGCTTTTCCTCAGGTCTAGTGCCCACTAAAGGAAATGCCCGAAAACACTATCTGGACACATCAAAATGATCAAATACAAAACTACCTATTTTTGCGAAGGGCGGCACCTGCGGTTTTGGTCCTTGGCTCAGCAGCCATACAGGGAAACCTACCAAGCCCAGACATTTCTGAAAACTAGACTCCCGAGGGAGTCCAGGGAGGTGTGACCTGCATGGATCCCCCGGTGCTTTCCTACCCAAAGTCCTCAGCAAACCTTAAATTTAGCTAAAAAATCAAATTTTTCCCACATTTCTCTGTGGGATCACCGCACCGGGACAAATTTCCTACCACCCAACTTTCCCCTCAGTCTCCCAGTAAAAATTATACCTCACTTATGTAGGTGGGCCAAGTGCCTGTGACAGGGAAGAGCGAAAAACATGTCGAAATTGAGGGGGAACCAAAGCCGCTCCAAAAAGGCAGTTTGAAAAAATAACATTTTTAGGCTGACAAGTGGGGCAGAATCTTTATCGGTATAGATTAAACAATGCTGGGTGGTAGGAATTTTGTGGATTCACGCAGATTCCGGAAGGTTCCATCACAAAAATGGGGAAAAAATGTGTGATTTCAATCAAAGTTGGAGGTTTGCAGGGCATTGTGGGTAAGAAAATGGTGCGGGTGAATGTGAAAGCACACCACTCTGGACTCACCCAGATGTTTAGTTTTCAGATGTGTCTAGGTCTTGTGGATTTTTCTACATGGCAGCGTCCCAATGTCCAAAAAGTGTAGCCCTCACCATTCCAAGTGGGACGATTTTGAGAGTTAGCCAAGCTCTCATGGCCCAAATGTAAAACCAAAACCCAAAATAATCAAATGTCCTCTTGCTTGCTGTGGCATAAGATGTTTGAGTGTGTGTGGGGGGGGAGCTCAAAGACTGTTTCCCCCTTCAGTTGGGGTGGCCCATACTGGTTGGTAGCCACCACCACACTATTTTTTAAAAATTCCCTGGCATCTGGTAGACTTTCTGCCCTCCCCGGGTGTGGTTCGGGGGTAATTGGCCCATCTGCCCACTGGTGTGCAGAACAGCTTTGGCCCCATTTTTGTGGGGTGGGGTATGGCCATACTCCCACCCTCTTATTTTGAAAAACAAATCTTCCCTGGTCTCTGGTGGGCTTTCTGCCCCCTTTCGGGGCAGATGGGCCTTCCAAAAATAGGCAGATATGGCCAACAGTAATGTGCCCCCATGGGGAACGACCCTTGCCCAAGGGGCTGCCCCCCCAAACAAAACACACACATATACACACACCAATCCCTGGTGCCTAAGTGGTTTCTCCCCAAGAGGAGCAGAAATGGCCTAAAATAAATTCCCCCCCCGCAGGGGAATGACCCTTGCCTAAGGGGTAGCTCCCCTTGCGTCAAATGTACGCAAAAAAATAAAAATCCCTGGTGTCTAGTGGTTTCTGCCCCCAAGGGAATAGATTGGCCTACTAAAAATAGGCCGATGTGCCCCCAAGGGGGGCAGAAATGGCATAAAGATAATTTTGCCCCAGGGAGCGACCCTTGCCACGGGGTCGCTCCTACATATAAAAAATTAAAACAAAAAAAATCCCTGGTGCTTAGAGGTTTCTGCCCCCCCATGGGCAGATCGGCCTAATTACGATAGGCCGATCTGCCCCAAGGGGGGCAGAAATGGACTAAAACAAATTTGCCCCTCCACTAGGGGAGAGACCCTTGCCTAAGGAGCCGCTCCCCTCACATGAAACCAACAACAAAATAAAAATCCCTGGTGTCTAGTGGTTTCTGCCCCCCTTGGAGGCAGATTGACCTAATATAAATAGGCCGATCTGCCCTCAAGGGGGGCAGAAATGGCCTAGAATTAATTTTGCCCTCAGGGGGAGCGACCATTGCCTAAGGGGTCGCTCCCCACATATTTAAAAAAACAAAAAAAAAGATACCTGGTTTCTAGGTGTTTCTTTCCCTCCTGAGGGCAGATCGGCCTAATTATATTGGGCCAATCTGCCCGAAGGGGGAGCTGAAACAGCCGTAAAATAATTTTCCCACTTGGGGAGAGGCACTTGCCCAAGGAACCGCTCCCCGTATGCATAAACCCCCCTAAAAAAAAAACTCCCTAGTGTCTAGAGCAAATTTCTGCTGCCCGATCACATTGCATCGGGCAGCAGAAATGCTGAGAAAGGCATTAAAGGAAAGGAAAGGCTTTTCCTTTCCTTTGATGCCTCTCTGGGCCCCTCCACGTGATCGGAGGAGAAATGCTTTTGCATTTCTCCTCCGATCCGCGCTGGAATGAGGGGTAGGCCTCTGATGAGGTCAGCACGCGATCGCAAGCTGATGTCATCAGATGCCACAGGGAGGTCGGGGCGGGGGTTTAAGAGGCTGGCCTGGCTTATAGTGGGTACCTTGTGGTACTTACACCTTGTGCCAGGTTCAGTTATCCCTTATTAGTAGATTAGTAGTGTTCTAGGAGCTTAGGCTGATAGAGGTAGCTATAGCAGAGCAGCTTAGGCTGAACTAGGAGACATGCAAAGCTCCTACTGTACCACGCATATCATATAGCACTATATCACAAGAAAACACAATACTCAGAGTTACTAAAAATAAAGGTACTTTATTTTAGTGACAATATGCCAAAAGTATCTCAGAGTATATACTCCCTTAGGAGGTAAGTAAAATATACAAAATATACACACAAACCAAAATCAGGTAAGTAAACAGTTAGAAAAGTAGTGCAAACACTGTAGAAAACAATAGAATGCAATGGGAGACAATAGGCCTGGGGGCAACACAAACAATATACTCCAAAAGTGGAATGCGAAACACAAATGGACCCCAGGCCTAGTGTAGTGTGTAGAGGGTCTCTGGGAGTGTAAGAAAACACTAAGGATGTCTAAGTTACCCCACCCCAAGACCCTGAAAAGTAGGAGTAAAGTTACCCTACTACCCCAGAAAGACAGTAAAGTCGAGATAGGGGATTCTGCAAAGACAACAACTGACTGCAAAGCACTGAAGACGGATTCCTGGACCTGAGGACCTGCAAAGGAAGGGGACCAAGTCCAAGAGTCACGCAAGTGTCCGAGTGGGGGCAGGAGCCCACTAAACCCCGGATGAAGGTGCCAAAGGGCTGCCTCTGGGTGGAAGAAGCCAAAGATTCTGCAACAACAAACGAAGGTGCCAGGAACTTCTCCTTTGGTCAGAAGATGTCCCACGGCATGCTGGAGGATGCAGAGTTGTTTCCAGGCAGAAAGACTGCAAACAATCCTTGCTAGCTGCAAGAGTCGCGATTGAGGATTTTGGGTTCTGCCAGGGCCCAGGAAGGACCAGGAGGTCGCCCCTTGGAGGAGGAGACAGAGGGGGCGCTCAGCAACATAGAGAGCTCATGCAGAAGCAGGCAGCACCCGCAGAAGCACCTGAACAGGCATTCAGAAGATCTGAGCACGGTGGTCATCTCAGCACAACAAAAGGGGGTCCCACATAGTCGGAGTCCAAGTCAGCGAGTTGAGCAATGCAGCACGGAGTGCTGGGGACCTGGGCCATGCTGTGCATGAAGGAAGTCTTGCAAAAGTGCACAGAAGTCCTAACAGCTGCAGTTCACGAAGTATACAGGATTACAGTCTTGCTTGGGGAGGCAAGGACTTACCTCCACCAAATTTGGACAGAAGGGCCACTGGACTGTCGGGGACACATGGATCCAGCTCCTGTGTTCCAGGGACCACGCTCATCAAGATGAGAGGAGACCTAGAGGACCGGTGGTGCAGAAGTTTGGTGCCTGCGTTGGCAGGGGGAAGATTCCGTCGACCCACAGGAGATTTCTTCTTGGCTTCCAGTACAAGGTGAAGGCACACAGCCCTCAGAGCATGTACCACCAGGAAACAGTCGAGAAGGCCGGCAGGATGAGGCGCTACAATGTTGCTGGTAGTCTTCTTGCTACTTTGTTGCGGTTTTGCAGGCGCCCTGGATCAGTCAGCGTCGATCCTTGGCAGAAGTCGAAGAGAGAAGTGCAGAGGAACTCTGGTGAGCTCTTGCATTCGTTATCTGATGAGAAACCCACAGGAGAGACCCTAAGTAGCCCTCAGAGGAGGATTGGCTACAGAGAGAGGTAAGCACCTATCAGGAGGGGTCTCTGACGTCACCTGCTGGCACTGGCCACTCAGAGGTCTCCATTGTGCCCTCACACCTCTGCATCCAAGATGGCAGGGGTCTGGGACACACTGGAGGAGCTCTGGGCACCTCCCCTTTGGAGGTGCTGGTCAGGGGAGTGGTCACTCCCCTTTCCTTTGTCCAGTTTCGTCCCAGAGCAGGGCTGGGCGGTTTCCTGAACCGGTGTAGACTGGCTTATGCAAGGAGGGCACCATCTGTGCCCTTCAAAGCATTTCCAGATGCCAGGAGAGGCTACTCCTCTCAGGCCCTTCACACCTATTTCCAAAGGGAGAGGGTGTAACACCCTCTCTCAGAGGAAATCCTTTGTTCTGCCTTCCTGGTACTGGGCTGCCCAGGCCCCAGGGGGGCAGAAACCAGTCTGAGGGTTGGCAGCAGCGGTAGCTGCAGAGAAAACCCCGGAGAGCTAGCTTGGCAGTACCTGGGCTCTATGCTGGAGCCCTGGGGATGCATGGAATTGGGGGTGGGAGTGGGAGTGTTGCGTGTTGTGTGTGTGTGTGTCACTCTCTTTTTCCTCCCCCATTCCCTGTGTACTAGGTACATTACTCACCATGGTGGTCGCCGCCGCCTTTCGTATTCCTGGTAGATGAGGAGGTAGACCAGCATGGACAGGACGTGCAGCTCGGGCTCCATGGCGTCCTGGTTCTTCGTTGAATGTCGAGAGGTGAGTGGTTTCCCTTCCAAGTCCTGTTTCCACCGTGCCTTTGATGGTGTTGGTACCGCTCTGGAAAAGCTGGTGGATTGGCAGGTTGTGATGGGGTGGGCGGTACATTGTCTTCCACCTGTCTGTTGACGGTTACCGCTGCGGTGTTTGTTCTTTCCGCTGTGGCAGTCGGAGTGTTAAAGTGGCTGTCTGTGTTGGCAGTTTCCCACGTGGTCGTAATCCCATTTTTTTTAGCGCCGGCCTGTTGGCGGTATTACCGCTGCTTTAACACCGACCGCCAGGGTTGTAATGAGGGCCATAGTGTGCACAGAGTCCAGGGGTTCCCCAAGAGGTTTGACAGTGGCAATAATACACAAGCCCCCCCTTCCCACAGGCCAGGAGACTCAGCCAAAGCTGGGAGAGTCTTCTTAGTCTGTCAGACGAGGAAGAGTAGGGAAAGCAGGCTGGTTTGTTGCAGGGCATACTTTGCCTTACATCCTCCAGTTCAGGTCATTCCCTCTGGGGAACTGACCTACTTCTACAGTGATAGGACCCAGTCTGAATTGCCTCTTGTTTGTGTTTTAGTGTCTTCACCCATTCTTTCTATTTTGGGGTTAGAGGTATCCACCTCTGGTAATCTTATCTTAGCCAGGGTCACCCCTAGCATACCCAAAGAGGTTACCCATAGCATAAATAACCCCACCATGACAAACAGGGTCAGGGGGCCTAAGTTGCTATTTCACATGGGGTCAGACCACCATGCCAAGGACAGTGCAGCCATAAAGGCTAACACCCAGCAGAGGCCACTGACAGCTGTCAGTGCTTGGAACCATACATTTAGCTCTTCACCAACAAGGGAAGGGGCTAAGTTGCAGGCTTCTTTGGGTTCAGGGTGCCAGTCTGCTGTGATAGAGTGGGGGTTGCTACATCTTGTAGTAAACACCCTCCTTCCACTCTTTATTCTGTTAGCTGAGGAGCCACCCACTCATGCTTGACAGTTGCCTGCCTAGTCAGGACGTCTTGTGGGTCAGGTTGAACTTTACCAGTGCCACTTTTGGAGTCCTCCCCTATTGGAGCAGATCTTCATGGCTTACTGGAACCTTGGCTAAAGGTTGTCTACCTTTCCTGCACTATTTTCCCTTCTTTTTCTTCTGTGGCTAACATGCAATTACTGCACAGGTAGTACCTCCAGATTCATTGGGAGAGGTCTGGCACTGGACCAGTTCCTCTCTTGGGCTCTGACCAACCTCTGGGTGGTCATTTCCAAGGAGACAATCAAGGGGGAGGTCTGCACTGACTACCACCCTTGTCCATCTAAAGGCCAAACCCAGTTCTAGGGGCACTAAAGCCACAGGCCTACTAGTGACATTGTCTGGGTTAACCCTTACTCTGGCAGTCTCACCTGGGATGTACTGGTTTGAGAGCACCAGCCTGTCATGCACAATAGTGTAACTGGCACAAGTGTCTCTCAGGGCAGTGGCTGGGATTCCATTCACCAGTAGGTGGTGGAAGTGTCTACTTCCCTCTGGAATCTCCAACTCACCTGTTGGGCCCTTTCTCCAGTTGAAGGCTTTGAGGACCTCCTCATCTGAGGAGACATCCCCAGTGGCTAAACTGGTCATCCCTGGGATTTTGCAAGGGGGTAGGTTTTTGGGACAAGAATTGTCCTTGGTGTGGTGCCCTGTCTGTCTACAAGTGTGGCACCATGCCTTAGTGGCATTCCAGTTCTTACCTGGTACCCACTTTTGTTTTGGGATGTGTCTTAGGGCCCACCCACCTGGACAAGTTTTTGGGGTCCAATAGAGGACTATTTTTAGGAGGATTTGTAACCCATTTCTTTTGGTCACCCCCAGTGGAAGTTATGGTTACCCTAGTCTTGACCCAGAGGTCTGCCTTCATTCCCAATTCTTGGAGAGAAACTGGACCTAGGTCTACCAGATATTGATGCAACCTTTCATTGAAGCAGTTACTTAAAATTATAAAGTTCATCATAGTCATGCACTTCATTTCCAGTTACCCAACCATCCAGTGCTTTCACTGAGTAGTCTACAAAATCAACCCAGGACTGGTTCAAGGTTTTGTGAGCCCCCCTGAACCTAATTCTATACTTCTCAGTGGTGAATCCAAAGCCCTCAATCAGGGTAACCTTCATGAGGTCATAGGATTCAGCATCTGCACCAGTGAGTGTGAGGAGCCTATCCCTACACTTACCAGTAAACAGTTCCCAAAGGAGAGCTCACCAATGAGGCTGTTTTACTCTTCTGGTTCCAAAGGCCCTCTCAAAGGCTATGAACCACTTGGTGATGTCATCACCATCCTCATATTTGGGGACAATCCCTTTAGGGATTTTAACGGTGTCAGAATACTCTCTGTCCCTAGTTATTTTGTTGCCACCATTTATGGGTTCTAAACCCATTTCTTTTCCCTCCCTTTCTATAGCTAGGATCTGTTTCTCCAAAGCTAATCTTTTGGTCATGCTTGCTAAAATGATGTCCTCCTCATTGAGGCTGCCCTCAATGTTCACACTGGACTCCCCTGTGGAGTAACCAGAATCTCTGAGTCTGATTTGTGGCGACAGGGGTCTTGAAACCCTGGTCTCCCTAGTTAGGGTGGGAGTGGGGGAGGTCTACTTCCTGATCCCCAACTTCTTCCTCATCTGAGGGGAGGTCTTCCCCTTCAGTGGGCTGGTCCCTGGTGTACTCTGCCAAGAGTTCCTGGAGTTTGACCTTGGTAGGGTTGGAACCAGTTTTAATTTTCTTCAGCTTACAGAGAGTCCTTAACTCTGCCACCCCTACATGGAGGTAAGGGGTGAGGTTGATTTCCATCACCATCTCATCTGTGCTGCTCATTATGGCCCTCATTACGACCCTGGTGGTAAATCCTGCTTACCACCACGCTGACAGCTGCCTACTTACCGCCCTGGTGGCGGATATCCTTTCACCATATTATGACACACATACACCAATCCAACAGAATACAACCACATACACAAATCCGCCAGACCAAAGGTCAGTGATAAACTGGCAGTATCAAAACCCACACCGTTCTGCCAACAGAATCACGCCCATCACATTATGACCCACGAATACCACAGTGGACATTCAATGGCAGTTAACCATTGGTGGTACATACTGCCGCACTCACAACACGACATTGGACGATTCAAACAGCACACACCTGACACCCATACACACACCACACCCATACACCCACACCACTTTAAAACACATACACAGATTACCCACAGCCCCTCACAAATTCAAATCATTGGCACAAGACCAACACCAAGACCACTGAAACAACTAGACACACACCACATACACCCATACATCCCTCACGCACCCCACTTCACACACCCCAACACATTACCCAACACACCCTCACCAACACACTTCACAGAACACCCATGGCACCACAAAGGCACCCCCGTTTCACTGAGGAGGAGCTAAGGGTCATGGTGGAGGAAATTGTCAGGGTAGAGCCACAGCTGTTTGGAGCACAGGTGCAGCAAATATCAATAGCCAGGAAGAATATAGTTATGGCAGAGAATCGTGGACAGGGTCAACGTCGTGGGACAGCTCCCCAGAACAAGGGACGACATCAGGAGGAGGTGGAACGACCTACGGGGGAAGGTATGTTCCATAGCAGCAAGACACCAACCCACTATCCAGAGGACTGGCGGTGGAGCACCACCTCCTCCCCCACAACTCACAGCATGGGAGGAGCAAATCTTGGCAATACTGCATCCTGAGGGCCTGGCAAGAGTAGGAGGAGGACTGGACTCTGGTAAGTCAACTTTCAACAATTATTACCTCCATACCTGCATGCCATCACATACCCTCACCCGCACCCTCACTCCCATCACTCCACTCCATCCCACACACTCCACCATCACATCACACTAATCCCAATGCCAAGCCCTGCATGCTGTACCAATGCCTGGACACCCCTCACACCCCTGCATGGACACTCATCACTAAACCATGCACAGCATAGGGAAATTAACAATCCTACCATACACCAACATACACAAGTAAAAGCTGCCGAAGCAACACCAACCATAGAGGGGAAGCCAGGGATGTACAATATGTCATACACATGAACCATAACACATCATTTATATCCCCACAGGCACCCCTGCCAATGTCACTGGAGAGGAGGTGCCAACACTATCCAGTCCCCCAACAGAAGAGGCGCACAGTGATGATAGTAACACTGGTCTTCAGGATCTGGATAATCTACCTGGCCCATCAGGGACCACTGGACAGGAGGTTACCCAAGCCCAGTCACAGACCACCACAGAGACTCCCCCATCAGGAAACAATGCCACAGCACCCACCCAGCATACCCAAACTTCTGTCTCCAGGACATGTCAATCAGCAGTGTGTCCACCTGTACAGGGACCCCAGGCTTCACCTCGCCCTCTAGACAACGAGGGACCTGGGGTCAGTGGGCCTACGGTTCAGGGGACAGAGGCACAGGCCAACAGGGAAACTGGGAGGAGTGCTGTGGACCAGGGGGAGGAGAGGAGCAGGGAATCGACTCTCCAGGAGGTGCTCTCCAGGATCCTGGGAGCCTATCAGCATTCCCAAGACACGATGGGCTAGATCCTAGACAACGTGCAGGAGAACAGGCGGCTGCAGGAGGGACAGTATCAGGGGATCAGGGAGGACTTGCAGGCCATCAACTACACCCTGATCTCTATTGCAGGGGTGCTGGCAGACATGGCCAATATTATGAAGGAGGCAGTGTCACACCAGCGGGCCCCTGCCACTAGCTAATCATCTGAACAGCCTTCCACTTCTGCTGCCACTAGTTGCCAGGACGTCCCGCCACAGGTCCCACAGGCCACCAGCACTCCTTCCCGTGCAGAAGGTGAACCACCCCACAAACGTTCCCTGGATCCAGACAGAAGCCAGAGACACTTGCCAAGACCCCAGCCAGGAAATGAAACTCTCCTGATTGTTCCCCTTGCTTCCCACTCAGTCACCCTGTCCACGTTGAACTGCCATTGCTCTCCTTCCTATGTCCCCTTGGACAATGCACCTGTGCTATGAACAGACTGGAACAATACCCTGGACTTTCCTCCATCATCACCCCATCCCATTGCACTTTCCCCTCTATATATAAGCACTACAATAAACACCCTTTGATATTAATCGATTTCGAGTATGTCATGTATTTCAAATACATATTGATTGAAACAGGGACAACCATTGCAAATGAACTGTACATAGAATGAGCATAGAATCAATGACCTGGAGCTGGCTGTTGTGATTACATCTGGAATATTTGTCAGATCACCAAGATCTGCAAAATGAATAGCCAGAGGTAACAGTAAGTAGGCTAAGAAGTGGGAAATACCAGCATGCCAATGCCACACACAATACAACCAAAGTCATAGAAATGTAAAGTTGCATTGTCTCACCTGTGTATCATTGGAAGTACTGACGGATCACAGATGTTCTGTTGTCCACATCCTCATCCACTGCCTCCTCATTCTCACTGTCCACAGGGTCCACTGCTGCCACAGGGGCATCTCCAGTCTCCTCCTCCTGCAGAAAAGGTACATGGTGTCTGAGGGCCAGGTTGTGCAAAATGCAGCATGCCATGACTATCTGGCAGACCTTCTTGGATGAGTAGCACAGGGATCCACCTGTTAGATGGAGGCACCGGAACCTGGCCTTCAGGAGGCCAAAAGTCCTTTCAATGATCCTTCTGGTTCGCCCATGTGCTTCATTATAACGTTCCTCTGCCCTTGTCCTGGCATTCCTCACAGGTGTCAGCAGCCATGATAGGTTTGGGTAACCAGAGTCACCTGCGAATATTGAGGGACAACATTGAGCCACACACTATCCTATATGGCCCACACCATAAGTATACACCAACATATACTGGGTGGGAACCAGGGCTCACCTATTAGCCTCACCCTGTGCCTCTGTAGTTGGGCCATCACATTTGGGATGCTGCTATTCCTCAGGAAAAAGGCATCATGCACTGACCCTGGATACTTAGCATTGACGTGGGAGATGTACTGGTCCTCCAAGCACTCCATCGGCACATTCATGGAGTGGAAACTCTTACGATTCCTGAACACCTGTTCATTCTGGTGGGGGGTGGGGTAATGCAATATGTGTTCCGAACAATCGCCCCAATTATATTGCGGATATATCCCATTGCATAAAAACTGGCCTTCACAGTGGCCAAATCCTGAACCTGGGGGAATGCAATGTAGCTGCACATGTGTTTTATCAAGGCAGACAACACTCTTGTCAGCACTATTAAGATCATTGGCTGTGTCATTCCTGCTGCAAAGCCCACTGTCACTTGGAATGAAACAGTTGCCAGGAAATGGAGCACTGATAGCACTTGCACAAGAGGGGGGATCCCAGTGGGGTGACAGATAGTAGATATAAGGTCAGGCTCCAATTGGGCACACAGCTCTGTGATTGTGGCCCTGTCCAGTCTATAGGTGAGGATAATGTGCCTGTCCTCCAGTGTAGCCAAGTCCACCAGGGGTCTGTATAAGGGGGTATGTCTCCATCTCCTATTCATCCACAGTGGTAGGAATCTAAGGGACAAAAGAGTGAGGAGGCTGTCAGAAACTGAATAATTGAGCCACAACAGTTGCCCGCAATCTGTAAACATGTAATGGGACAGTGCAATTTGTCTAGTATGTGCCCATTTGTCCTGTGATGCAGCATTATTCCATAGGCCTGCCCCCCCTAAATAGCATCCGCCTGTCAAGTGTGGAGGGACAGGTGGAAGTGAGGTAATGCCGTTGACGTTGTGCGCCGTGGCGGTAGGTGATTGGGAACCGCCGAGCAATTCCTCATTGGTCATTATTGGGCCCTATGGGGTACAGTGGCCGGTGGTGATCTACGCCAGAGGTGACGGCATGCACCACTGTGGATGTCACTGCCATTTTCTATTGTGTTCCTCACTTGTTTCCTGACTTTCCATAGGAGAGGACTTACACTGCATGTGCTGCTGTGACCTGTGTCTGTAACCTACCATGGCCTGTGTGACTGGGGAAAGGGCCCCATTCTTCACTTTGGAGGAGTTGGAGAGACTGGTGGATGGGGTCCTACCCCAGTATGGACTGCTGTATGGACCTCCAGACCAACAGGTGAATACACTGTGGGCACGATGCTTGTGAATACATGGAGTTCCGTGGGAAGGCATCATGTCGGGGGTAGGGATGTCCTCTTGGCTGGGTACACGTTGTGTGCTGGGCTATATGTGTGCCAATGGTGCTGGGCCATTTGTGTTACTGGCTGGACTGTTTGTATAATGGCGTTCTCCTGTCTATATTGCCTCTGCAAGTCAGCACCCATCAAAAGAAGGGAATATGGTGTGCCATCGCCAAGGAGGTGCGGATCCTATGGCAGTCAGAGCACCCACAGTCGGAAACGATGGGAGGACCTGAGACACTCGGCACGGAAGACCACGGAGGCCTTGCTGGGGATGGATTCTAAATGAGGAGGGGGTGCCCCTCGGACCCTGACACCCCTGATGGCCCGCATACTGGCGGTGGCCTATCCAGAGCTGGATGGGCGCTTGAGGGCATCACACCAGCCACAAGGGGATGAGTACAGTGCCCATCATTGTAGCTCACGGCTCGAGAGTTGGTATCCGGGTTGTGGTTGTGTGTCAGTGGGTATCCCTAGGCCAGACACAACAGCGTAGGGCCTCTGGTGGCTAAGGGTCTGAAGGGGAAATACTGCCTACCTAGCTTGTTAGCATCCACTACTGGTCAGGGCTGCGTGGGTCCCAGGTGTGCTGTAGTTGGCGGTGTGTGCTCCTCCTCATGCCTTGGTGGCTACCAATATTACTGGTAGTGCAATGCATAGTACCTAGGCCTGTACCCTGTGTGTGAGGGTGCTCTGTACGCCAATGGTGGTGTTGGTGCAGTCATTGACCCAGTGTATCCTTTGCCTCTCTCCCCCCCTTGATGCATTAGCGTCATCTGTTGGAGGAGCAGAGGCACCAGCGACAGAGGGAGCTGCATCCCACAGGACCCTGGAGGCAGAGCCCACCGACGCTGAGGGAACCAGTGGTACGGAGGGCGTGGGGAGCACCATGGCGGAGACTGAAGGGACAACACAGACTCTGATACCTCCTCCGATGGGAGCTCCCTGGTGGTGGTGGACACCTCTCTGACCACCCCAGCTACAGGTACAGCCGCCAACCCCGTCCCAGCACAGCAGCTCCTCAGTAAGTTGCCTTTTCCTACTCACCCAGGAGGGTGGGCATCTCCTTCACCCCAGGCACCTCAGGCCCTGCCCCAGTGAGCCCTGCTGCCCTGAGTGAGGAGGCTATTGACCTCCTGAGATCTATCTCCGTAGGGCAAACAACCATTGTGAATGCCATCCAGGGGCTGGCAGCCCAGATGCAGCAAACAATGCATTACTGGAGGGCATTTACGGTGGATTGGTGGCCCAACAGTGATCAATCCAGGCTCTGGCCTCCTCTCTGATGGCAGCCATTGTCCCTGTTTCTACCGTCCCCCCTCCAACTACCACTTTACTGTCCCATTCTCCTCAACCCCAACCCATCCCAAGCACACAGGCAGACGAGCATGCACACAAAACAACACCCAAGAGTGTCACAGGCAAACACAAGCACCACACTTCATCCCACAGGCACTTACACAAACACCATCCAGTTGCAGACAGAACAACATCCACTATTTCCACAGTCTCCCCCTCCTCCTCCACCTCTCACCCAGTTACGTCAACACTCACACCTGCATGCACTATATTATCATCCACTACCAGCATCATCACCACACCAAGCAGAACACACACCTCACTGGCAGACACCTCCACAACATCCATGCACACGTCCCCTGTGTCCTCTCCCACCATGCTGTCCCCCCTCCTAAAGTACACAATCGCAAGCACTCAGACACGCAACAGCCATCCACCTCACAACAGCATACAACCCATGCACCTGCACCCAAATCCAGCAGACAAACACCTCCAACAACCACTCCCTTATCCTCCACTCCCATTACTTCTCCTTCTTCCTGTCCCAATGTCCCCAAAAAGCTTTTCCTTCCCTACCCCCGTCCTGCACGTATGGCCAGGGTATCAAGGATCCAGCCTAGCACCTCAGCCAAACAGTCCACGGGCCCAGTTTCAGCAGCACCTTCCCCTGGTGGAAAGGAATCCAGGCCACAAATACTGAAGGGAAAGGGGAAGGAGCCTGCATCAGCCACCAAGAAGGGGAAGGAGCCTGCACCAGCCACGAAGAAGGGGAAGGAGCCTGCACCAGCCACCAAGAAGAGGAAGGAGCCTACACCAGCCACCAAGAGAGGGAAGGAGCCTGCACCTGCCACCAAGAAGGGGAAGGAGCCTGCACCAGCAGCTGACACAGAGCCCCCACCACCAGCCGTGGTTGTACAGCCAGCAGAGATTGCAGGGCTGAGCATGAGCCTCTCACAACCACCACCACCACAGTGTAGCCATCGGAGGGTGCAGGGGCTGAGCAGGAGCTTCTCACAACCACCACCACCGTAGTGCAAGCATCGGAGGGTGCAGGGGCTGAGCAGGAGACTCCCCCAACCACCATCACAGTGCAGCCGTCACCGCCGGTGGATGCCATATAGTCCAGCCTTCATGGGCTGCTGTGCGGCCTGTCCCCACCAGAAGCAGTGGGTATTCATCTACCTGAGAGACTGTAGCCTTGCACTCCCCAGGACAATGCACAGGCCATGTTGCCCCCTCCAGAACCAGTGGGGAAGACGCCCACTCGAGAGACTGTGGCCTTGCACTTCCCAGGACAAAGCACAGGGCATGTTGCCCACTCCAGAACCAGTGGGGAAGACACCCACTCAAGAGACTGTGGCCTTGCACTCCCAGGACAAAGCACAAGGCATGTTGCCCCCTCCAGAACCAGTGGGGAAGACAACCACTCGAGAGACTGTGCCCTTGCACTCCCCAGGACAAAGCACAGGGCATGTTGCCCCCTCCTGAACCAGTCGGAAGACAAGACACCCACTCAAGAGACTGTGGCCCTGCACTCCCCAGAAAAAAGCACAGGGCATGTTGCCCCCTCCAGAACCAGTGGGGAAGACAGCCACTCGAGAGACTGTGGCCTTGCACTCCCCAGGACAAAGCACAGGGAATGTTGGCCCCTCCAGAACCAGTGGTCTTGTTTCCGCATTTGGCTGAGGTGCCCCCCCTCCCCCAGAGGTGCCTGCCTATTTGCCAACTGATGCCCCTGCAGTGTTCTCTCCGTATTGGTACAGGAATCGAGTGGAGCCTTGGACTTTGCCCTGTGGCTATGTGGCCCCTGTGAACTATTGACTGGGCAGTGTCCCTTTTTTCTACATTTATACCAATCTGTAGCATTGCCACATTGACTTATGATTTTTGATGTTGATCTTATTACAATCACTGTAGTCAATTCCTGTTATCCTTGCTTTATTTTGCATATTATCATGGACAAATTGTTTTTCTTGTGAAGCTGGTTGTGTGTATGGTGTGTTTTTGTGGGGTGTGTGTTGTGATTGTGTGTGTCACTCTCGTTTTCCTCCCCCCTTGTGTGATAGGCGGCTGCACTCACCGTCGTCGTCTTCACGGGCATTGATGTTCGTGGTGGAGCATGACGTTGAAAATCATCGGGAAAAATGCAGTTCTAGTTCCATGGCGGCGTGGTTCTGCCCTGTGTCTCCAATGGTGAGTGCTTTCACTTCTGTGCAGTGTTTCCGCCAGGCTTTTGATGGTGTTGGTACCACCCCGGAAAAGGTGGCGGATTGATGTGTCTTAATATGGTAGGCGGTACTTTGTCTTCCGCCTGGCTGTAGGGGGCTACCGCCGTGGTGGCTGTTGTTTCTGCCCTGGCGGTCGGTGTGGTATATTGGCGGTCTTTCGGAGATATCACCGCCATGGTCATAATTTGGCAGTAGTTACCGCAGCCTGTTGGCAGTATTACTGCCACTTTATCACCCACTGCCAGGGTCTTAATGAGGGCCAATGCCTTTAAGAGTTGGGATTACTTTTTAAGAACTTAAAAACTGCTTCTAGTACTTAAATCCTAACTTTTACAAAACTTTTAAACTTAAAAAGAGGTGCTAACAGGGACTTACACAAGGCCCTAGCAGGACTTTTAATTTTTTTTTAAAATAGTCAAAATTCAAAAATCTATTTTCTAATGAACATTTTGGAATTTAGTCGTGTGATCAGGTATTGGCTGAGCAGTCCAGCAAATGCAAAGTCTTAGATCCCACCAATGCCACCAATGTAGGAATCTGGCTCTGTATATACTATATCAAAATGAGATATAGGCCCTCATTACAACCCTGGCAGTCGGTGATAAAGCGGCGGTAATACCGCCAACAGGCCGGCGGTAAAAAACATGGGATCACGACCACGGCGGAAACCGCCAACATAGACAGCCACTTTAACACACCGACCGCCATGGCGGTAGCAACAAACACCGCGGTGGTCACCCCCAACAGACAGGCGGAAGACAATGTACTGCCCACCCTATCACAACCCGCCAATCCGCCAGCTTTCCTGGGTGGTACCAACGCCATCAAAAGCACGGCATAAACAGGATTTGGAAGGGAAACCACTCACCTGTCGACACTCAACAAAGAACCAGGACGCCATGGAACCTGAGCTGCAGGTCCTGCAGATGCTGGTCTACCTCCTCATACACGACGGATATCAAAGGCGGCAGTGACGACCACCATGAGTACTGCACCTAGCACACAGGGGAGGGGGGAGGAAAAAGAGAGTGATACACACACGCAACACACAACACCCCCACACTCACCCACAACACCATACACACAAAAACATGCATCAACATTACATTTGCACCCCGTTACCCCCTGGAAGAACGCAAGGACAAAAGGAATTGAGTTTAATCAGTGATATTTTGAAATATGCAGATATAGTTAACAATTAGAAAAACAGTATATACAAATATTTACAATATGTACAGAAGGCCGTACACTGTCCTTTGCAAATGACCATGGCCCACTAGGCCAAAAATCATGGGCGAAGCCCACACTTGACTCCTGCCTCAAAACGGAGAGAACACTGCATGGGCATCAGGTCGTAAACACACAGGCACCTCAGGGGGAAGGGGAAGGAGGGGCACCTCAGCCAGAAGATGGTACAACGCCACTGCTCCTGGAGGGGGCTACATGCCCACTGCTTGGTCCTGGGGAGTGCAAAGCCACAGTCTCTCAAGTCTCTCAAGTGGGTGGTTTGCCCATTGCTAGGTCCTGGGGAGTGCAAAGCCACAGTCTCTCAAGTGGGTGGTTTGCCCACTGCTTGGTCCTAAGGAGTGCAAAGCCACAGTCTCTCAAGTCTCTCAAGTGGGTAGTTTGCCCATTGCTTACTCCTGGGGAGTGCAAGGCCACAGCCTCACAAGTCTTTCTAGTGTGTGGTTTGCCCACTGCTTGGTCCTTGGGAATGCAAAGCCACAGTCTCACAAGTCTTTCCAGTGGGTGGTTTGCCCACTGCTTGGTCCTGGGGAGTGCAAAGCCACAGTCTCTCAAGTGGGTGATTTGCCCACTGCTTGGTCCTGGGGAGTGCAAAGCCACAGTCTCTCAAGTTGATTGCTTCTCCACTGGTTCTGGAGGGGACCTTGTGTCCAGTGTGCTTTATCCTGGGAAGGATGGGGTGAGTGGATGGCTTCTTCCACTGGTTCTGGAGGGGGCATGGTGCCCAGTGTGCTTCATCCTGCCAAGGATAGGGATAGTGGATGCATTTCTCCACTGGTTCTGGAGGGGGCCTTGTGCCCAGTCTGCTTCATCCTGCCAAGGATAGGGATAGTGGATGCATTTCTCCACTGGTTCTGGAGGGGGCACGGTGCCCAGTCTGCTTCATCCTGCCAAGGATAGGGATAGTGGATACATTTCTCCACTGGTTCTGGAGGGGGCCTTGTGCCGAGTGATGCTGCACTTGGGGTGTGGCAGTTCACATTCCCTCACCTGGGTGTCGGAGGCCCGAAATTTGCAGGGAACAGGTAGCATGATACTCCATGGAGGCAGGGCCAAATTCCATCCTGCGGCGACTAACGCTGCAAACTGGTGGTAGTGCCGGTGCTGGTGGGGGTGCTTCAAGTGGTGGTGGGAGGCTCCAGGCCATCTCCTGCAGCCTCGGACGGCTGCCCACTGGGGATGCTGCTGCTGACAGTTGGTGTGGCAGCGGCTGGGCATGTGGCAGTGCAGATGGCGGTGTAGATGGCAGTGCAGGTGGCGGTGCTTGCGGCGGTACCTGCAGCAGGGATGCTGCCGGTGATGCCCGTGCTGCAGGTGCTGGTAGTGGTGGAGGGAGACACCAGGCCGTCTCTTGCAGACTTGGACAGCTAGTCCACTGGGGATGCTGCTGCTGAAAGTTGTGGCAGCGGCTGGGCAGATGGCGGTGCAGGTGACGGTGCTTGCGGCGGTGCCTGCGTCGGGGATGCTGCTGGTGCTGTCCGTGGTGCAGGTGCTGGTAGTGGTGGAGGGAGACACCAGGCCATCTCCTGCAGCCTCGGATGATTGCCCACAGGGGATGCTGCTGCTGACAGTTGTTGTGGCAGCGGCGGTGCAGGTGGCGGTGCAGGTGACGGTGCAGGTGGCGGTGCCTGCGGTGGTGCTTGCCGTGGTACAGGTTGCGGGGCTTTCGGTACTGATGGTGGGCACCAGTCCCTCACCTGGAGCCTCCGAGGCCTGAAGTACCTTGCCTTGGGTTTTCTTCCCCTTCCTCACCTTGGCAGATGCTGCTGGAACCTTGGCACTGGCAGCTTGAGTTTTGGAGGAGGCCTTGCTGGGTAGGTCGTGCTCCTTGGCCGTGCTGCATGCTGGCCCCTTCTTCACCTTACCAGGTGGCAGAATGGGTTGGTCCTTTGCAGGTGTCGGTGGCACACACGCTGCCCTGACGGGTGCCCCTTTTAATCCTCTGGGACTTGCAGGTACCACAGAGTCCGCCGACTTGGTGGCTGAGGTGCTGGCCTGGGATCTGGATACCCTGGCCTGAGGGGAAGGGGGGAGGTGTAGGGAAGAGGTCAATGTTTGCCAGGAAAAGTTTTTTAGACACACTGGGATGGGAAGATGGAGAGGGTTTGGGATTGGAGGAAGAGGGAGTGGTTGTAGGAGGTGCACATCTGCTGGGTTTGGGTGAAGGTGCATGTGCTGGATGCTGTTGTGAGGTGGATGGCTGTTGGGTGGGTGGGTGCTTCCGTTTGTGTAGTTTGGGAGGAGGGGGTCACAGACAATCAGGGAGAGGACACAGGGGACGTGTGCATGGTTGTGGGGGTGGTGACTGCTTGTGAGGTCTGTGTTGTGATGGGTGTGCTGGTGATGGAGGTAGTGGATGAAGATGTAGTGCATGCAGGTGTGAGTGTAGATGCTACTGGGAGGGAGTTGGACGAGGAGGAGAAGGGGAACACGGTGAAGGCAGTGGATGTTGGTGTGTTTGCATGGGCATGGTGTTTGTGTGAGTGCCTGTGAGATGAAGTGTGGTGCTTATGTTTGTCTGAGCCACTTTTGTGTGGTGATTTGGGTGCATGCTGGTCTGAAGGTGTGCTTGGGATAGGCTGAGGTTGAGGGGATTGGGTCTGGGTAGTGGAAGTTGGAGGGGGGAGGCTGGACACAAGGACAATGGCTGCCATCAGTGCTGAGACGAGAGCCTGAAATGCTCTCTGTTGGGCCGGCACGCAAGAGTGAATGCCCTCTAGGTCTGCATTTGTTTGCTGCAAATGCCTCTCGACACCCTGGATGGCATTCAGAATGGTTGGCTTCCCAACAGTGAGGGATCTCAGGAGGTCAATAGCCTCCTCACTGAGGGCAGCAGGGCTGACTGGGGCAGGGCCTGAGGTGCCTGGAGCGAAGGAGATGCCCACCCTCCTGGGTGAGCGGGCACGGGAAACACGCTGAGGGGCTGCTGGGAGGGCGGTGCTGGTACAGGGGTGGCGGCTGTACCTGTTGTTGGGGTGGGCACAGAGTTGTCCAGCACCACCAGGGAGCTTCCATCAGAGGAGGAGTCGATGTCAGTGGTCTCCCCTCCTGTCCCCGTCGTGGAGCTCCCCTCGCCCTCCGTCCCACTGGTGCCTTCACCCTCAGTGGATTTGGCCATTAGGCCAGTGTGGGATGCAGCTCCCTCCATCGCCGGTGCCTCTGCTCCTCCGTCAGATGATGCTAATGCACACAAGTACAGGGCGACAAAACAAAAAGGGGGTGGAAGAGACAGAGGATACACCTGGTCAATGCCAGCAACACCACAACCGTTGGCGTACACAACACACAGGGAGCCACCCTATGCACTAGGCCATGCCCAACCATTTACTGAGGCAGTCACCAGCCCATGGGGGGACAATGCCTAACGCCAGCATCTGCACACCTGAAACCCACAGGACCCTGCCCAGTAGCAGATGGCCACTTACACCATTGGGGTAGGAGTGCGCCAGAGCATGCACAACAAGGGACCTACCCTGCCATGATTGCCCTGGCCTAGGGGCACCCACAGCCCACGTCCCCCACCCAGCTACCTCCTAAAGCTCGCAAAGTCAGCTTTCATATTCTGTACTCACCCCCTTGTGGCTGATGTGATGCCCTCAAGCGCCCATCCAACTCCAGATAGGCCACCGCCAGGATGCAGAACATCAGTGGGGTCATGGTGCGACGGCCTCCCATTCCATGTTAGGAGGCCAGCCCCAGCTGGGCCTCCGCCGATTTCTTGGTCCAGGGGCGCAGGTCTTCCCATCTCTTGCGGCAGTGGGTGCTCTGCCTGAGATAGACCCCTAGAGTCCACACCTCCTTGGGATTGGCACACCAAATACCCCTTTTCTGGTGGGCACTGACCTGGTGGGAAAAGACAGCAGAAAAGGAAATTACTCACCCATCCAGACCGTCTTACTCATTGCTTACCAGTTCCCACCCATGCCCTGATGCACATACACTGACCACCTCTCATGCAGCACTCCGCCAGGCCAGGACGCCTCAGCACCCCCAACATGTGGCTTACATCCACATCACTCCAAACATGCATTGCACACTCATCATGCTCACAGTGTACTCACCTGTTTGTCTGGAGGACCGTAGAGTAATGTGTACTGGGGTAGGACCCCATCCACCAGTTTCTCCAACTCCTCCGCAATGAAGGCAGGGGTCCTTTCCCCAGACACATGAGCCATTGTCGCTTCCAGACACAGGTCAGAGCAGCACTTGCAGTGCAGGTCCTCTCCTCTTGACAGCCACGTAGCAAATGAGTGAATAGTTAGAAAATGGCGGATACATCCGCGGCATCCACAACGCCAGCGCACTTACCTCATTTCCACTTGTCCCTCCTCACAGGTCAGGCAGCCGCCATTTCAGGGGGGCACAGGGCATGGCACCCAACTGCGTCACAGCAGACATTGGTACATCAACTGACTCTCGACTTCACATGCTGCTTCTGTAAAGGAAATTCAGCAACATTAGTGCAATATATGTGGAAATATGACCCTCTGCTCACCTCTCTCTTCCATAGGCTACAACCGCTGAGGCAGATTATGAGATGGTGGCATCCTCCGGTGTACAGACCCCTGGTGGTCCTTGGGACAATGGAGTACAGACACATTATCACCACATACAGACTTGATCGTGCCACAATCCAAGAACTGTGTGCCCAATTGGAGCCAGACCTGATGTCAGCTATCCGCCCCCACAGGTATCCCCCTCTAGTACAGGTCCTGTCAGTGCTCCATTTCCTGGTAAGTGGTTCCTTTCAAACTACAGTGGCCATGGTATCAGGGATGTCTCAGCCCATGTTCTTCAACGTGTTGACCAGAGTGTTGTCTCCCTGCTGAAACACATGCACAGCTACATCGTCTTCCCCCTGGTGGATGATTTGGCCACAGTGAAGGCTGACTTTTATGCCCTGGGACATATCCCCAACATCATTGGTGCCATTGATGGTGCACATGTAGCATTTGTCCCCCCCCCCCGGAGAAATGAACAGGTTTACAGGAATAGGAAAAGCTATCACTCGATTAATGTGCAGATGGTGTGTTTGGTGGACCAGTACATCTCCCATGTGAATGCCAAATATCCTGGCTCTGTGCATGACAGATTTATATTGAGGAATAGCAGCATCCCATATGTTATGGGCCAACTCCAGAGGCACCGGATGTGTCTAATAGGTGAGCCAAAGTTCCCCACCAAGTATGATTTGATGTCTGGGTATGGGATTTCCCCTAAGGGTTGGTGTGTATCTAACAGTTGTCACCCTATATTTGCAGGTGACTCTGGTTACCCCAACCTCTCATGGCTACTGACCCCAGTGAGGAATGCCAGGACAAGGGCAGAGGAATGTTACAATGAGGCACATGGGCGTACAAGGAGGATAATTGAGAGAACCTTCGGCCTCCTGAAGGCCAGGTTCCGGTGTCTCCATCTGACAGGTGGCTCCCTGTACTACTCACCCAAGAAGGTGTGCCAGATCATTGTTGCATGTTGCATGTTGCACAACCTGGCCTTGAGACGCCAGGTGCCTTTTCTGCAGGAGGATGTGCCTGCAGATGGTCTTGTGGCAGCGGTGGAGCCTGTGGACAGTGATGAAGAGGAGGCAGAGGAAGAAGATGTTGACAACAGAACAAATATAATACAGTAGTACTTCCAGTGACACACAGGTAAGACACTGTAACTTCACTTAACATTTCAGTAATCTGTTGGGCATTGTACATGGCAGACTCTTACCCTATGTCTATGGCCACTGACTGTTCCCTTTGGATTCTCTAGTTTCAGATCTCTGTGCCCCATTCTGGGACCTGCTATACGTACTGCAGCCCACCAAAGGTCGTCCTGTAGTATATTTAACTGTACATATACGTTGCAATGCTTTGAGAATGTTGTACTAATACATTTGAGATTCATTACACTGACTCCAGTATAGTATTTGTTTCAAGGGTGTTTATTTATGTGCCAGTAAGTATAGGGGTATGTGCAGGGGGCTGGGGTGATGGAGGAGGAATGTCCAGTTAGAGTCCAGTCTCTTGGTATCACAGGTGCATTGTCCAAGGGGGCATAGAAAGGGGAGCAATGGCAGTTCAAGGTGGACAGGATAACAGAGTGGGACAGAAGGGTGACAATCAAGAGAGTCCTATTTCCTGGTGAGGGTCTTGGCGATGTTCTCTGTCTTCTGCCTAGTTTGCAGGGACCGTTTGCAGGGTGGTTCTCCTTCTGCAGGGGGTGCGGTGCTGGTGGCCTGTTGCTCCTGTGGCGCGGCCTCCTGTCCACTAGCGCCGGCGGAGGGGGAAGGCTGTTCCTCGGTTTGGCTAGTTTCAGGTACCCTTTGTTGTGCCACTGCCTCCATCATGGTCTTGCCCATGTCAGCCAGCACCCCTGCAATGGTGACCAGGAGCCTGTAGATTTTTGTTAGGTCGTCCCTGATCCCCAGGTACTGTGTCTCCTGCAGCCGTTGGGTCTCCTGCAACTTGGCCAGTACCTGGCCCATGGTCTCCTGGGAATGGTGGTATGCTCCCAGGATGTTGGAGAGTGCCTCTTGGAGAGTGGGTTCCCTGGGCCTGTCTTCCCCCTGTCACACAGCAGTCCTGCCAGCTTCCCTGTTGTCCTGTGCCTCTGTCCCCTGAACCGTGTGCCCACTGCCACTGACCCCAAGTCCCTGATTGTCCTGTGTTTGTGGGGCTGCCTGGGGTCCCTATAGTGTTGGACACACTGCTGATTGACGTGTCCTGGGGACAGTGGCATGGGCCCGCTGGGTGGGTGCTGTGGTGGTGTTTCCTGAGGGGGGCGGCTCTGTGGTGGGTTGGGACTGTGGCAGGGGAACCGACGGTCCAGAGGCCCCTGATGGGCCAGGTTGGTCATCCTGATCCAGGCGTGCAGAGCTGCTGTCATCACTGTGGACCTCTTCTGTGGGGGGATTAGATGTAGCTGGCACCTCCTCTCTCCGGTGACGTTGAGTAGGGGTCCTGTTAGGATGCAAATGCATTGTTAATGTATCTGTGTGTGCCATCTTGTACATGGGTGTGTTTCCCTGTAGGATTGTGCTTTCCCTGTTAGCTTGGCCTTGTGTGGGTGGTGATTTTGTGGGCTGGGTGAGTCTCCTTACTGGGCATGCTTTGGTGATGGGTGTCCATGCAGATCTGTGAGTGGTGTCCATGCATTGGTGTTGCATGCAGGGCTTGGTATTGGGATGGGTGGGTTGTGATGATGGGGTATATGTGAGGTGATGGAGTGATGGGAGTGAAGGTAATAGTGAGGGTATGTGTTGGCATGCAGGTAGGGTGGGGGATATAGTAGTAAAGATTTGACTTACCAGAGTCCAGTCCTCCTGCGAGGCCCTCAGGATACACTGGCTCGTGTATCATTCTCAACTGAAGGTGGGGGGTTCCAGGAGCGGGAACTGTGTATTTCTGGAACACCTATTTGCTCCAGAGGTTGCCAGGTTTTCATTTAGATACAGGATGAAGAGGAGTGTAGCTCCCTGTGGGTAATACAAGCAGTTATGAATCGGGTCCTTGCTTCAATGGGAAGCCATTTAATGGTTAGCAGGGCAGGGTGAATGTAGTCAAATTTCTTGAGAGCTTGAGACCTAAAATGAAGCACACTGCTGTATGTAGTGTTGTTCTCAGTGGAACTTTGGGAATGCCTAAGAGAAGAGCAACTCCATAATCTAGTCTGGAGAAAATGAGAGACTGCACCACTCTTTTGAGATCTTGTACCGGGATCAATTGTCTGATGCCCCAAAGATGCCTAAGTTGGTGTTGTGCACTTTTGGCTATGGCTGCGATGTGGCTGTGAAGACTGAGATGATTGTCAAGGGATGTTAGGCCTGACAGCACTAGGGTGGTCACCCCCCAAGTTTTTGCCTGCCTCCCTCCATTTTTCTAACCCTGTTTTTGCTGGTTTTAGGGCTCGGCGCACTTTACCACTGCTGACCAGCGCTAACGGGCATGTGCTCTCTCCGATAAACATGGTAACATTGGTTCCTACCCAATTGGCATATTTAATTTACTTGCCAGTCCCTAACAAAGTGCACTACATGTGCCCAGGGCCTGTATATTAAATTCTACTTGCTAGACTGCAATGCTGATTGTACCACCAATATAAGTCACCCCTTAGCCATGTCTCAGGCTTGCCATTGGAAGGTCTGTGTGTGCAGTCTCACTGTCACTTTGTCTTGACATTTAAAACTACTTGCCAAACCTGAAACTCCCCTTTTCTTTACATATAAGTATAGGTAGACCCTAGGTAACCTGTAGGGCAGGGTGCTATGTAGGTAAAAGGCAGTACATGTACTTATGTGCTTTACATGTCCAGGTAGTGAAAAGCTCACAAATTCATTTTTCACTACTGTGAGGCCTACCCCTCTCATAGACTAGCATTAGATCTGACCTTATTTACTTTTAAGTGGTAGATTCTGATCTGGAACAGGTAGTACTGTCATGTTTAGTATGGCCAGAATGGTAATAGAAAATTCTGCTTACTGGTGAAGTTGGATTTAATATTATTATTTTAGAAATGCCACTTTTAGAATGTGGGCATTTCTCTGCCCTTACTGCCATCTGGCCTTTCAGCCTGTCTCCAATCCATGCCTGGCCTGTGCTGTTTGACAACTCCCCTTGTGCATTCCACTCAGACAGCCATAAATACAGGACACATCTGCATTTATCTGCATCCTGAATGGGTCTCCTTGGACAGGAAGGGAGGAGGCTTTTTCTTACACTTCAAAGGCCAGTGGCCTGCCCTCACAGGGATCCTGGCAGACAGGACTGGGCTGAAAGTGGAACTTATGCACTTCATAACCACTCTTTAAAGTTTCCCTTACTTCAAAGGCATTTTTGGGTACATATACTGGGTCTCTGACCCCACCAAATCAGACACTTCTGGATCTATACCTGAACTCTGTCAGAGGAACTACCTGGCTGCCGAAAGGACTCATCTGGACTGCTTTACTGAGAAGGACTGCTGCCATGCTTGTTGCCCTGCTGACTGCTGGCCTCTGACTCTGCTGGAAGGACTCTGCCTTCCCCAAAAGTGCTCTCCAAAGACTTGGATTGAGCTTGCCTCCTGTTCTGAAGTATCAGGGCCAAAAAGACTTTACCTACAGGCTTCGAGCTAGTTCACCGACTTCAGCAACTCCAGCACCAACGCCGCTGCCCAACGCCACAATGTTGCCTCCTCCTGCTCCTTGGTGCTCACTGTACACAATGACTATGGCCTGCAACACAAGTCTGACTTCGCCACAAGACCGCTGACGTCCCACAGCGTGATCGCAACACTGTGAAGTCAACACATCACATCTTGACCGACTGGATCCATCAACCCTGCTGGGTCACAAGGAATCGACGCCTTACCACAACTCATACATCCCACAGCAAGAGGTACTTACACAACACAAGGCAAATCCAACCTGACCATAGTACATACAAATGCCCCATACCCACAAACAATGAAACAAAAGACCAGGGTACAAGAGTGTGCCGCCAAAACACAGGGCACACATAAATATTTATTTCAGCTCACAGAGCTAACTATTCACAACAAGGCCAATGGCCAGTCCATAGTGCCAGACGTGTTTGGGCTACAATGGCCCCAACCTGACTCCCAAAAGTGCACGGTACTCGACCTAATGGGACAACAATGGGGCATCAGGCACTTCAGGGAACAGGGGCTGGGGGTTGTGGGGGTGGGGATTTGCGACGGGTGGGGCTTGGACTTGCGTTCGGAAGGTAGAGGGGGTTTGGGTTTGGCCTTGGAAGGTGGGGGGGTGTGCTTCGACCAGGTGGAGCCAGATGGATTTGGCTCTGCACAGGGCTTCTTCCTCTCTGGGGAAGGGGCACGGGAATGTGAAGGGTAGACGGGGCGGGATGTGAAGTGGAAGGAGTGGAAAGGGCAAGGAGGTGCGCACGCTTAGGGACAAGACGGTGGGGCCAGTGGGTTGGAAGAGGTCAGCACGGTAGAGGAAACGTTTTTTGGGTGCAATTGGGTTGGGCCTATAGGAGGGCGTGGCAGTGGAGGCAGAGGATGTGGACATAAGTGGTGTAGGGGTGCCTCTTGTGGGTGCAGGTGACTGGACAGTATGCTAAGGTGTGGTGGATGTGTGATGGGTGGGTGTCTTGGTGCGTTTGTGTGTTTTTGGAGGAAGTGGGGTGGACACAGTGGGGGAAGTCTGGCTGCCAGTGTGGATGTATGTTGTGTGGGTGTCTGCAAGTCTGGTAAGTGTGCTGCATGTGTCAACTACAGTACTTGTGGTGAGTGCAGGTGTGGTGTCTGGGGTGCATGTATGGATGTCTGCTATTGTGGTGACTGCAGGAATAGGCTCAGCAACAGTGACTGAAGGTGCAGTGCTTGGGGGTGTGCATGTAGAGGGGACAGACAGGGAGGCGGAAGAGGTGGGCACACTAGGGGAAGTGGATGTTGCTGTGTGTGCATGTGTATGTTGGCTGTGTGAAGTCTTGTGGTGGGAGGTGTGGTGCTTGTGTTTAGAAGTGTTCTTTTTGTGTGTTGAGGTGCTTGACTGGGTGTCAGATTGTGTGCTTTGGATGGGTGAAGGGAGTGGGTGCTGAAAGGGGTAGAGGAGTTTGGAGGGGGGACGGAATGGCCAGAGAAACTGGCTGCCGTCCAAGAGGAGGCCAGAGCCTGAAAAGATCTCTGTAGGCCAGACACAGCACCGTGAATGCCATCCAGATAGGCATTTGTCTGCTGCATCTCTGATGCTAGCCCCTGGATGGCATTCACGATGGTTGCCTGCCCTATAGAGATGGTTCACAGGAGGACAATAGCCTCCTCTGTGAGGGCAGCAGGGCTGACTGGGGCAGGGGAGGACATGCCTGGGGCGAAGGAGACGCCTACCCTTCTGACTGAGCGGGCACGGGCAACTCGGTGGGGAGTAAAAGGGAGGGCGGTGATGGGATAGAGGGTGGCAGAAGATGATGGTCCTTCCCCAGTCTTCTGGACTCCAATGTGGTGCCTGGATGCCATGGCCCTGACCTTCCCCTGCAGGTCATTCCATCTCTTGTGGATGTCGTCCCTGGGGTGTGGATGGTGTCCCACTGCATTGACCCTGTTGACAATGGTCTGCCATAGGCCCATCTTCCTGGCGATGGGTGTGTGCTGCATCTGAGCCCCAAATATTTGTGGCTCCACCTTCAGGATCTCGTCCACCATGGTCCTTAGCTCCCTTTCTGTGAAGCGGGGATGTTTGGAGGGTGACATGGTGAGTGTGGTGGATGGTGTCGGAGGTGGAATCACGGTGAGGGTGCTCTTCTGTGGGTCGGTGTGAGTCTTGTGTATAGTGGTGTTCGGTGTCTGCTTCTGCTGCTCTCTGTCTTCGTTGGCCTAGTTTCATTGCAAAGGATTGTGGGGTGTGTATGTGAGTGTTTTGTGGTGTTGTGGATGTGTGTCAGTGTCAGAGTCACCAGATCCTCGGGGTCTGTGCACGTTCCCAACACGTCCACCACTGAACAGCTCCAAGACTCTGATAGATGAATCACAGAGGCTGAGAGAGTTCAAGAGGGGAAGAGGGGATTAGGAAGGGGACAGCTGGGAAGGAGACCTGTGGGAAGCAAAAGATTAAACAACACAACATCAGATTCAAAACCACAGTTAGATTCATAAAAACTCTCTGCTGAATCTAGGGTTCAATGATAATTGGAACATGAAATAACACTCTATTGAGTCCAGAGTTCTATGACACGCGGAACATGAAATAACACTCTGTTGAGCCTAGAGTTCAGTGATACTTGAAACATGAAATAACACTCTATGGAGTCCAGAGTTCTATGACACTCGGAACATGAAATAACACTCTGTTGAGTCTAGAGTTCAGTGATACTTGAAACATGAAATAACACTCCGTTGAGTCTAGAGTTCAGTGATACTCGGAACATGAAATAACACTCTGTTGAGTCTAGAGTTCAGTGATACTCAGAACATGAAATAACACTCTGTTGAGTCTAGAGTTCTGTGATACTTGAAACATGAAATAATACATAAAACTAAGGAAACATGAATGGCCTAGAACTAGACTCTAATTAGGCCTCACTAAATCTAGGTACCTGGAAAAGAATCAAAAAATGGTTAGTACAATGTTTCATATGGAATTTTCATGAATTGAAAACATACTGTTCTAAGAATACAAGAACCTTCCAACAATGTCCCAGAACAAACACGGCCTCATTACATGAGGATAAAGGCCATCCAAACATTCCTTGGAAAACAAAAGGAAATGTACTAAAGACCTTACATGGACATAGAATATAATATCCCGAATTCTAGCACTTTAGATTCTTAGAATGCAAGAACACGAATTGCGCACATTGCGGATTCCCACAAGAGTCTGTAAATGCCATGAAATAGTTGAGCACAATGAATAACATGAATTAAGCACAAGAAATGAATTGCGCGTCTTGCCAATTCGAATGCCACCATGTAACTGTCAAGAAATGGTAGCGCACAATGAATATCAAGGGTTAAAGCACAAGAAACGAATCGCGCGTTTTGCCGATTCGAATGCCACCATGTAACTGCCAAGAAATGGTAGCGCACAATGAATATCATGAATTAGACACAAGAAATGAATTGCGCATCTTGCCGATTCGAAGGCCACCATGTGAATGCCAAGAAATGGTAGCACGCACAATGAGTAACATGAATTACGCACAGGAAATGAATCGCGCGTCTTGCCGATTCGAATGCAACCTTGTAAATGTCAGAAAATGGTTGCGCACAATGAATATCTAGATTTGTACACGAGTAAAGAATCACACATCTTGCCGATTCGAATGGAACCTTGTAAATGTCAGAAAATGGTTGCGCACAATGAATATCTAGATTTGTACACGAGTAAAGAATCGCGCGTCTTGCTGATTCGAATGCAACCTTGTAAATGTCAGAAAATGGTTGCGCACAATGAATATCTAGATTTGTACTACAGGAAAGAATCGCGCGCCTAGCTGATTCAAATGTCAACATGTAAATGCCATTAAATACCAAGCACACTTTCACACGCACAAGAGCAAAATAGATTTGTCATACTAATTAGGCCCAAGAACTCGAAATCCTTTGAGAACGGGATCGGGGGCCCAGCCCGACCTCCGTATGACCGCCCTGATCAAGAATCACCCAGTCAAGTGAAAGGGCGAGGCCTGGAAGATCAAAGTAGGCCTCCGGAACAGGAGCTCAGGAAGTTGCTGCTGCTCTGCACTGGGACCTCTGAATAGTGAGCACGTGGAGCTGGGTTGGCTCCCTTATATAGAGTCTTGGCCCAGCCCACAAACCACACCCAGGCATGCTACAGAGGAAGTTTCTAGAAGGCCATGGAAGGGGACCACACCCTGACACACTCTGAAAGCCTGCAGCAATATATTGCAAATGAACAGTATTTACAAGCACCTTGAATATAAGTCTTCAGGATTAAACTCTGCAATGCAAAAGATTAAACAACAGCATATCAACATAATGCATGAATTAAGACATCTCATAAGTGCTGGGTTCTTGCATTCCAGTCGCCCGTAGAGCGTGCACTGCCCAGATGTTGACAGTCAGGTGTGTGTGTTTCTAGCTTTGCACTTCTTGCTGTTGAGTCCACTAGCCGCCTGTGGCGGTCGGCACCGCCAATGGTCGTTTGACTTCCACTGACCACCAAGGTGATTTGTGCATCATTATTTGGAGGGCGGGATGTGGGTGAGCTCGGCAGTGGTGGGGTGGAAGGTCCAGCATTTCCACCAACAGGGTCCTAGCGGTGACTGGTGGAGTGGTGATTTTTGGCGGGTTCAGGATTTTGGTTCATTATATGGCAGGTTTCTATTCACCGCCAACGGCAGTCTTCTGTTCACCGCCACCACGGCGGTCGGCGGTGTTTACCGCTGTGTTCATAATGACCACCTTAATCCTTAAAAATTCATAACTTTGCTTGTGTACATTGGATCGTTATTGTTTTGACCTTATTTTATTCACATAAATATTATCTATTTTTCTAAACCTGTATGGTGTATTTCTGTGGTGTTTTTACTTTGTTATAGTATGAGCTATTGCACAAATACTTTACACATTGCCTTCCAAGGTAAGCCTGCCTGCTCTGCTCCAAGGTACCCGAGGGTGAGTACAGGATAATTAGGGTTGTGTTATGACTTACCCTGACTAGGATTGTGGTCCCGACTTGGACAAAGGTGTATATTTCTGCCAACTAGAAACCCAACTTCTGAAAAAGGGTGATACCAAGAGACCTGGCGCTCTGGACAATGGCAGGGCAGACATCCGGTGCAGGAAGGTTAGCCATCCATTCTTGTACTGGAATTTTTGCTTTCAGAGGTGAAATTCAGTTTTAGTTCGGTTGAGTTTTAAATGCTGGTTAGACATCCAGTTTTGAATCTTTAGTTGCCTAGGTGCAAGCAGAGCAACATCTGGTTATGATATTTTCATGTATATTTGGGTCTTATCAGTGTAGAGATGGAAGAGAATCCCAGAGTTTGTGAGAATCACACATAGTGGTTCTAGGTAGAGGTTAAGGAGGGTTGGGGAAAGTTTCAAGCCTTGAGGGACCCCCTTATGTACGCTAACTGGTCTTGCGAACGAGTTACCATTTGGAGTTAAAATTTGGAAATGATTGGTTAGGTATGAGGAGAACCAGCTGAGGACTGTGCCTCCTCATCCCAGGCGCTTTTCTAGAGTTTAGTGTCTGGAGACATAAAAGCTTTGGGGAATATTTACAAGGCCCCTGCAGCACAATAATGCCTCCAGTGCTCCAGCGGTGCAGTGTGCCGAAACATATTTACAAGGCCACGTAAAACCACCTTGCATGGCCCTTCATAGCCTTGTAAATATGGCCCCTTTTCACGGACAACTCTGCGTGAAAAGGGAATTCCATGGGTGTTGCTGGGGGTGTTCACATGCAACACCCATAGAATCTGATGCATTCCAAGATTTACAAGGCTTCGTAAACCTGGGAATGTGTCAGATTCTTACACCACCCCAGGGGTGGCGTAAAAGTGGTGCAACAAGGGGAAATACTATTATTTCTCCTTGTTTGCTTGCATTCTGCAGCACACATAGAAGGAGGAAAATGCCATTAATGATTACTCCTACTGCAGCACACATAGAAGAAGGAAAACATCAATAATGATTGTTCTGCAGCACACATAAAGGAGAAAAATGCCATTAATGATTGTTTATGTGCGGGAAGGTGTCCCATCCTGCACATAAATAATCATCCCTACAATGCAGGCACCCTTGCACTAATTGTGGACCAGCAGAGAGGATGGTACAGGGATGGGTCGTATTGCTGTATATATGTTGCATTCCTGCATTTTCCTGATGGCAGGTCACTCCACGCTGCGTCATTTTATGGTTACTTTGGCCCGTATTTATACTTTTTTTGCGCCGCATTTGCGTCGTTTTTTGACGCAAAAACGGCTCAAACTTGCAAAATACCATTGTATTTTGTAGGTTTGCGCCGTTTTGCGTCAAAAAGCGGCGCAAATGCGGCGCTAAAAAAAGTATAAATACGGGCCTTTATGTTTAGTGCCTTTAAGGGAAAGAAAGGGTTGATCGGAGCGCTGCTACTGGACTTAAAGAACTAGTGTGCTTACCTCAACAGAGTTCACTGTTGCAGCGGTATCAGCACTCTGACTTCATAGCCTGCTGGCTTCAGGCAGGGTCATATAAAATATTTCTCCCTCCCGAGTGTACACTGATATTGTGCCACAGATCAAGAAAGATATTTATGGTGCAATACAACATTATAAATTGTTTATTTAAACGGAATATTTATTTTACAATTCTCTCTGTTTGAAATCTGCATTTTATTATTTTAAGGCATTGTTGAAATATTTTTCTAATATGCACTCTCTATTTGTGAGAAAATATGCACGCAGATTAGTCAACACTGAAATCGGGTGAGTAGCCGTGTCCCTGCCAGCTCCTAAATCTCCCTCCTTTCTTCTGACTGTAATTGATAACAAGGACACCTGCTCTGAGAGGCCCTAAAATCGGAAACAATTTACAACTTGAAAGCGGGCATGATAGCCATTAAAAGAAGGCAAGGGCGCAGCCTCAGAACATTTCTGCAGATGACAAACATTCTCCATATTTCCAAGGCCTGGCAACATCCAGGTCACTTCAAAAGGTCACTGAGCGCTCTGGAACTAAAAGACTGCCCTTTTCGCACCAGACTGCTTGCTCTGGACAGCATTACACTTCTGAAAAAAGAGTGCCTTTGTGAAGTGCATTCCATCTGTTGATTTTTGTGTTTGTAATTGTAATTTTGCTACCAGGCCCGCGGGCGTCATAGGGCTTTACACAGCAACATAAAATATACACGATTAGCTGACACACCAGTGTAAAAGGAACATACACAAAACATTGAATAATGTAAACCAACACGAGGACTGAACAAAAACGAATATATTCAGTATGAAACAAACATTGGCAAAACCAATTAATCTGGCTTCAAAGTGCTAAAACAAGTAAACAGGGCTGAATGCCGCTAACTAGAGGCAGGTAATAAATTGAGTTTTTTTTTAAGGGCCTAGGTCTTAGAACAAATCTTTGATCCAGCTCATCTGGTAGGTGAAACTCTTGGGGTCATATTTACAAGAAAGTGGGGCATTACTAATGATGTGCCACTTTCCTTGCGGCCCCCTTGTGCCCCCTAATGCCACCATGGTAGCGCCGTATTTACAATACGGCACACCATGGTGCATATTAGGGGCAATAGCGTTATTTTTTTATGCTATTGTAACGCTATACTGGGTAAAAAAAATGACGCGAATCCAGTATCGTGTTAAGAGGTCCATTGAAATCAAAGGGAGCCTCATTTTAACGTCTGCTTTAAGCAGGCATTAAAAATGGCTCTCAAAATGGTGCAATGGAATCTTGCAGAGTCCATTGCGCCATGTTTAGTGACCCTCTAACAACGGAATGCTCCCTTTGCATACATCTTGCATATAATATGCATGATGTGGCCCAAAGGGTTTACAAGCTGGCAGAAACCTAGTTTGCGCCACATTGTAACTATGGCGCTATGGTAGTGGCCCGTTAGGATCACATTTGCTACAAAACCTTTGCTGCAAATGTGGCGCTAAGGGGCGCAAGGGCCTTGTAAATCCGGCCCTTGGTTTGAATTCACACTTTGACACACAGGCCATCCAGTCATTGCTTTTAGCATATGTACACTCATCATGAACTGTTGCTTTCAATGGTGCCTTAATTTTTCTCAGTGCAATTTGTCCTAAAATGTAAAAATATCTCGGACTCCATTTATCCTATTTTAACGCTCTTGATGTTTTTTTTGCTTAGTACACTGTTTTCTACATTGTTTTGGAAATTTTATTGTGTTGTGTGCTGTGCCTTGGGTACTGCTCACCAGTCCCCGGGCCAGAGCTCTGTGTAAAGTGGATATGCAAATTAGGCTAATTATAATTGGCAAAATTAACCTACCTATAAGTCCCTAGTATATGGTAGGGCATGGAGGTTTAGGGACCCCAGCATAGGTAGTGCCCCCATAGGTGCACTGCTGAGGTGCCCAGTGTCATTTTAAAGGCAGTCCTGCCTTGCTGGCTGCTTTTAAATTAAAGTTACATGCAAATTCGACTTTGGAATTAAAAGTAGTTCCAAAGTCTTAAAGTACCTTCTTTTTACATATAAGTCACCCCTAAGGTGTGCCCTATTTGCCCCTAGGGCTGGGTGCCATGTAACTATAAGCAGGAACCTTATAAAAATAGTTTTATAAGCCCTGGTGAGGTAAAACATCCAAATTCGTTTTTCCCTCATTGTAGTGAATGGCCTCCATTGGCTGGAATGGTGAGACTTTATTTTATTTTCAAAAATCCTTAATCCTTAAGTAACAGATACCAAAAGTTCGGTATCAAATTAATTGTTATAATAAGTCCCACAACTTCCAGTTGTGGGATTTCATATAACTTGTTCAGGTAAAGAGTTTTAAACTTTACCTGAAAAGTTGCCAACTTCAGCCCTGCAGTGTTTTTGCTGCTTTGCTCTGATTGGCCAGCCTCTGGCAGCCTGGCCAGGCTGCTTTGATGAGGTGTGAAGTGGCCTGGCTCAGCACAAAAATATGTGCCTGGGGGAGGAGATCTCCCCTCAGCAGATGGGGAAGCAGGAAGGGGGAGGGCTGCCAAACTGGTCTTCAAAGGAAGTGGAAGGACATTTGAAGCAACCCAGCAGCACCCTCACATCCTGAAAACCCAGACAATTAGGTGCCCCCTTGATTAGATTAGGAGAGGGCAGGAGAGGGGTGTGTTTAGGATTTTTAGCCACACCAGTGTGTGGGCTCAGTCAGATGTAATCTGACAAAATCACTTTCAGCCATGATGGATTTTTGAGGAATGTTGCTCCCTGGGATTGATTTTTGCCACACATCCCAGGAAGTGGTCAGCACAGGGGGAAGGACCCTGCCCCTGATTGGAGAACCAGGACCCTGTTGTTTTTCACCCAGGAGAAAGGATAAAACTGGCAGACCTGCACCCACATCTCAGATCCCCATCAGATTCCAACAAGGAAGAACTACAGGAGAAGAAGGACTGCCCTGCTGGACCCCTGGCCTGCACCTGGACCCTGCACTCTGGAGGACTGCACCAGCTGCACACTTGGGCTTCACCACAAGAAGGACTTTGCCTGACTTCAACTGGTTCAAGGAGGGATTCCCTGTTTGCTACAGGTGAAAACTTGCTAACCAGAGTCCCCTGCACCAACTCCTGAAGAAACCAACCAACTGACCACTGTCCAGTGGCCAAAACGCAGTTTGCGCCAGGTGCATTCTGGAAGTTATAGTCCACACCCCCAAGAAGCATCCCAGAGCTTCTGGAACCTTGGGGTGAACTGTGGACCTCATAAGAACCTTAAGAGAACATCTGGAAGAAGTTCCAGAAGTTTGGAGAACTTTGGAGAACTTTTTGAAAAAAGCTCCATAGAGGGACCGACCCGCTGCGGCAACTCTAGCCGGCTTGCCTCAACCGCAACCCGGCCTGACTTGCAGGTTCGTCCCGGTGAAGAAAATCTCCAAAAAAGAGACTAAGTCCGAACGTAGGAAGTTGACCAGGCCCTCCCAGCCAGCAGATCCGAGGAGGGCTCCAAGGACGTCAGATCAAGATTCAGGTTTGCAGCGGTCGAAGGATTTCCACCTCGAAAAAACGACTAAGTCCAAAGGTAAAAATCTCTACCGAGGGCTCCCGCGACGTGTATCCGAGGAAGAGTTCCAGGAGGTCGGATTGGATGGGCAGGTTCACCCCGCTGAAGAAAATCTTCAGAAAAACGACTCGGTCCTAAGGTAAACTTTTGACCAAGGCCTCCCGCGGGCTGTAGCCGAGCCGGGCTCCATCGCGGTCGGCCTTAAACTTTGACTTTGCCCCGGTCAAGGTGCGACCAGATGACCAGATTGGCGCTTTGTGTTTCTGTGTGCTAAAAAACAATAATTCTTTCAAAATTCATATCTGCGGTTCCCCTTATCCGATTTTATTCGTTTTGGTGTCATTTTAAAGCTAACAATATTTCCTATTCTTATAAATTGATTTTGGATTTTTAAACTGTTTCCTGTGTTTTATTTAATTACTGTTTTGTGATATTTGAATGCTTTACATTTTGTCTCCTATGTTAAGCCTTGTCGCTCGTTGCCAAGCTACCAAGGGTTGAGCTAGGTTTAATTTACTGAGACATAACTGGACCTAAGTGGAGGTTAGTGGCCTATTGCTAAGTGTAGGTACTTACCTGCCCTTACCAATAAACCATTTCCCAACATGTGTGATCTACTTTACAACTTTTCATACTTCTTGAACTGTACGCAATTTGACTGTGGTCTTCCTGCTCCTTGTGTAGTGATTTTCTCAGATCTTTGGGCCTCATTACAAGGCTGGCAGTCATGAGACCGCCAACCTCACTGTGGAAGTTCACCACCGCAGAGATGGCGGTAAGGACCGCCACATTATGATTTTTGGGGCTTGGCAGATGCCAAGCCTCCACAACCCCACTGCCCCACCTGTGCAGTCGCACCGCTGTGGCTGGCGGGGAGCACCTCCACCCCAGCAGCAGGCCTCGGCCTGCCATCCGGATTATGAGGCTGCAAACTGACAGGCTTTCCGTGGCAGTCACCATGCCACGAAAACCCTGGCGGTCACAAACCTGACGACAGGAATCTCCATTCCTGTCGCTGGCCAACACATGCACACATGTCTCCACACATGTGCACATCCCCCCCATCCATGCACTCACAAACACCCCCCACCCTTTCACACACACACACATTCACATACACACCCATTCAGCATACGTATACATGCAGTCAGACACCCCCACTCACTCACATTCATCAACACAGACACCCCCACTCACTCACATTCATCCACACAAACACCCCCACTCACTCACATTCATCCACAAAGACACCCTCATACTCGCACACAGACACGCACACACACATTCACATTCACTCGCATACACGCACGCATTCACCACCCCCTCTGCAGACATGCACACATACACCAACACACGGGCAACCTGCCCCCCCCTTTCGGATGCCCACTTACCTTCTCCAACGATGCGGACGTCCAGGAGGGGATGGGTCC
This sequence comes from Pleurodeles waltl, assembly GCF_031143425.1. Taxonomy (NCBI): domain Eukaryota; kingdom Metazoa; phylum Chordata; class Amphibia; order Caudata; family Salamandridae; genus Pleurodeles; species Pleurodeles waltl. Next base: position 344,870,254 of record NC_090438.1, read on the forward strand.
TGGCGGTCTTGCATCACCAGCACCATCACGCCAGCAGGACTCCGCCAAGTCACATTTCGGCTTGTGATATGGCTGGCAGAGTCCTGCAGGCGTGGCGGTGTTGGCGATGCACCTGCCTCTGCACCGCAGATCACCATCATGAATGCTGGAGTCTTTCCACCACAAAGATGGCAGACGGCTGCCAGCACTCGAAGTATGGCAGTCTGCAGACTGACAGCACTGGTAGTCTGGTGGCGGGTTTGGCTTTGGCGGTCAGAGTAATTGACCATCTAAGTCAAAAGGAGGGCCTATGTTTTGACCAAATCTGAGTGGGTGCATTGAGTTGGTCTCAAATTAATAACCTTGTTCCTGCAATTTCTAAGTTCCATTTTTCTTTCACTGCAGGCTTCAAGGCAATAGATCTTTCTCAAGCCATGTCTCTTACAGGTCCCTGTCATGGGTGCACTGGAATTCCAGGCAGTCTGGGAATACCAAATGGATCAGTACGAAGGGACAAGTGTGTGAAGTGTTTCAACCCCAGACTGCCAGAAGTTATAGTCCAGAATTGGTTCCAGTCCTCTGTACTATACTGGGCCCTTGTGGAGTCAGGAGTCCTTCTGCATTTTCTATTCCTGAAGCATGCAGACAGGAGGCTGATCTCTTGAACCTTATGTGTCAACAGGATGCAAGAGTCCTTGTGTGAGTACTCTTCTTCCAGCAGGAGTCTTCTTTCACCACAGCCTTATTCTTCAGGTGGAGTCTTTCCCGATCTAGGAATATTCTGTGAAGCTAGTGGTTCACGTGTTAGATTTATAATGTGAACTAACCAGTGATTGGAGAAATTTTGCCACCCAATCCTATTTTCTCACAGCCCCCACCTTGTTTTGTAGTACTTCCTCTTTGCCATGCTGTGAAATTTCCTTCTGAAACCAGTCAGGCCTTTTGCTAGCTCCTTAGCCACATCCCTATTTAAATGAGCTTTGTTCCCCACCATGAGGGTCAAAAGTGGTTATCCCTCCACTGTGACTAGAGCCCAGCCATCCAGGAGGGTGATAAAAATGAAAAAAGAAGCCCTCCCAGGCATCTCCAGGTCAAAAGAGGTAGTGCCAAAGCTGACCTCCTTTCTGGGCAAAGGCAAGCTATTGTCATCTGAGCCATGGCCAATACCTTTCCCAGCCAAGAATTCCAGTTCTGGAGTGTTTGAGTGGCAAAACAGATTTTAGACCAGCTTTAACTCACACATCAGAAAAGTACATTTTTATCAAGTTACTTTTGCACTTTGTTACCAGAAAATCTGATTTCACCATTTAATCAGATTTTGGCAATTAAGTAAGATATAACTTGGACGCATTCCTCCAGATTTACTCAGGTGGATATATGAAGTAACATTTTAATCCCATCTAGGCCAGTTCAGGGAAAAATCTAGGAAAGTCCACAAAGTGAAATAACTTTTAGGTTTCATTTCACTGTGAGAGAACAATATGCACAGTGTCCTCTTTTAATCTATTAAGCCCTGCCCCATTGTTTTACAAGGCACACTTTAGGAGCAACTTGTAAATATATAACAAATCGGCTTTTCTCATATGACAAAGGCACTTTTCAATGCCGTCTGCCACTACAGTGTATTTAAAAAGCAGTCTAGCCAGAGCACAGTGCTGTTCTTAAGAGACATGCATTTTTGGTCATATGTGCAGGTGGTGTAAAAACTCACCACAGCCCTTCAGTATTTTGGCTGAGTGAGCATATGACCCATTTATGGTTACACCTGTTGCTATTAGCAGATAAACAGCAACTGTTCACAAAGAAAGTGGCAGATGTAATTTATGCAATAATCTCAAGCATTGTCATTCAGTCAGGTCCTTAATCAATAATCTTGTAGGTTTTTGTTTTATATACCAATGCTACCTGGTGTAACAATTAGAGATCCACTACTCCGATTGCATCAGGCCTAAGGATGATGAGCAAATAGATTGGTATGTGTTAGGTGGCATATTGCTGTGCAAAGATTGAGCATTGAGAGTGTGCTGGTGCCCCCTGCGGCGGTAACCTTGCCGCCAGCTCGATTACGAGCCGGCAACAATGCTGCTGCCACTTTCCCGCTGGGCTGATGGGTGGACACCTTGGTTTCTACCGGTCAGCCCAGCAGAAAAGTCATAATGGGCCCAGTGGGGAGGTAGCCAGTATGGGGGCAACTTCCCCGTCAGACGTTTGGCGGACGGGTCTTCCCCTCCACCAAACTTGTAATAAGGCCAATAGTCTTAGAGTTTCTTTAGTATTATTAGAGTGTATTCGTAAGTATGAGTCCTTTCAAGTCTTGTGTTTACACGGGGTTCACCCCAACTAGTCGTCCTGCCAGAGGAACAACAGCACATCTCCACACCCAAGCCTTTGTCTGTGCTTAGGGAACAGTTTGCACACCTTATTAGGGCTAATCACTCACTGGGCTTCTGCTGGAGAGCCAGGGCAAATTAGCCCCCAGGAAATTCTGACAGGGGAAAGGTAACTTTGCAAAAGTTACTATTCTTTAATATTTATTACAAATCTGTCTTCACCGTTCAATTTGGATATTTAATAAATATAATGCATAGTTGTTTATTCTTTTTTGTAGCTGGCCTCGAACCACAATTAATATTTTCTATCACTTCCCAGTGTTTCTCAATGGGCCAGCCAGCCTTCCAACAGTGAACATAGGTTTTGGGTGCTGGCACAAGTAAAGACATGTTAAGTTTAAAATTATACATGTCCTGCCTCTAAATACCATGCACCCTGCTTTGTGGGCTACAAGGTCTACATGGGGGTGAAATTTCTATTTAAAAGAAAGATTTTCTTCTGCCAAAAATTGTTATTTTGACAGGTCACACTGCAGGTTTTACACACCAGCAGTAAGGCGATACAGTTTAGGCCTGCAGCCATGTTTGCATTGCTACTGTAGTGGATGGCACAATAGGTGCCGCAGTCCTCAAGTGACATTTTTAATTTCCATGACCTAGGTGCCCTTTCCACACCCTGTTCTAGGGATCTATGGGGAAGCTGAAGGTTCCAATTAGGAATAGGCAGTTTAACCATGTTGAAAGCATGAGTGCAGGCACTTTAGCACTGGATATCAGGGGTAAAATGCACAGAGTTCTAAAGCCGGCAAAATAGATAGGGCAAAAACATCTGAGGGGACACTACACAAAAGATGGCAATTTGCTAGAGCAAGAAAAATTTTAATATACATAAAATTACAGATTTAAAAAATAAATTATGCATGGCCTAATCATACATTCTTCCCTGCTTTGAGAATTATGAGTATCCAGTGTGATTTCATAAAATTAGAATTTTGAGTACATGCAACTAATCTACATGGAGGACACAGAACTAGGCATATTTCTAGACATTTTTGTATAACTGGGTCTGTCCTTGAGCTGAAGATGTGCAACCAGATCAGTCTCATCAGTAAGAGTTTTATGTTGCTCTTGCCCTGACATACCATGTTGATTAGTGCAGAGAACATCATAGATTTGTACTATTTGATAGTGGACAGCATAAATGTTCATATTTATCAGTGTTGTGAAAACTATGATCCACTATTGTAAAGTTAATTTGCTACAAAGAAACACACTCAAAGAAAAAACTTTAATGCCATGCATGTTTGTACGCATGATAGTGGCCTGCACATTATACCAGTAGATTTTATTTGAGTATACCACAGGGAATGAGACCTGAATAGTTTTCTATACCTGGGGGGTTCATGTGTGTGATACATATATGCATTTTTTAAACACTGAAAAACATATATTGTCAATAATGAAAGAGTATGCTGGTGACTATGACATTTATTTTTTTGGAAAGGGCACTAACCTTGCCTTGGTCAAAACATGAGCATAGCTACATAGCTGATGGTGGGTTAGAATAATGAAAATGGTTATTGTTTGTTTTACAGAGAATGAAGTGTTCTTTAGCTGAGAGCAAATATTTGTCTTTGATAGTCATCACTGTGAGTGTGGCTGTGGACATTATGGTACCCACTCATGATTGTATCAATGCTTCAGCATGTTTTGCTACAACATGGAGACATGCTTGCTATGATAATCATCACTGACCTCAGTGGATTTGTTTTAAAGTCAGCCTGAGAATGATACTAGAAATCAGAAACAACTAGGAAATGTAGTTATATAGCTGAAAGAGAAAATGCACCACCTGTATTTTGTATAAAAGTCATATCATATGATTATTTTGATCCTGGATAAAGTTTTGTTTGAACAATGTAATCTCTGGATCACAGTACAGTACTGGTGGTGTGCACACACACACATGTTGTCTGATGACACACACCTTCACCAAGTAGATAGAACAGAATTGGCAGATCAGATCAATGAAAAGAAATCCATCTTCCATAAACATGAGTACCAAAATTATTGATGCGTGATGATCATTATTTAGGTCTATCTGAAAAAGTGACATTGTTTGAAAGAGTAACAAAAAACAGACTGAGCACACAATTTTGACTGTAGCCCGTTGCACTTGATCATAGGTTGTTTTGCAAGATACTTAATAGAAATACACAAATGCTTTAATTATTAGACAAATAAAAAAACAATATATTTTAAACACAATTTTCTAAATACATTTTATTTTTGGCTTGATATATGTTATGGATATAGTGTGATGAAAATGTTTTTGTAGAATAAATCAAATGTATTTGATTTATATCTTTTAACAAACACAATGACACAGTTAATTTTCAACTAGTTTGTTAAACATTTACATTCATATAATTGTAAAAAAGTCCATAATTATAAAGCAAAATTAGATATTTTCAGATATTTTTTGCAGATTTAAGAAAAGTGGTGCTTCACCCAGTGCAGCACCAGTATTCTTGCATTCCTTAGTGCCCCCCTACCGCCACCATGTGTGCACCGTATATATAAAATACGGCGCACCATGGCACTGGGTAGGGGGCAATAGCATCAGCATTTTAAACATTATTGATATACTGTTCAGGGTTAGCACCAAAATGTTTGCACTAACCTTGAACAGTACGTAGGGGCCTATTGTAACTAATGGGTGCCCCCTTTTAACGCCTGCTCTGAGCACCATTTTTTTAGGTACCCCTAACGGGAGAACACCTCCCTTGCAGACACTATGCCTGGCACAGGCATAATGTGCCGCAAGGGGTTACAAAGTGGCACAATGCATGCATCGTGCCACTTTGTAAATATGGCGCAGTGAGTTTTGAAGCCTAACGCTACATTAGTGTAACAAAAATGACACTAATGTGGCGCTAGCACTTCTCAAATCTGGGCTTAAGTTATTTTGAGTAAGCAAATACTTAAAGTCATCTCTGACACCAGCAGCAGATTCCTATTTTTTAAATATTTTTGTTACCTCAACATTGTCAAACTGTGCAGCTGGACTGGTGCTTTGGTTTCCTACATAAGTACTAGAAGGATTAATGCCCATATTTATACTATTTTTGCACCGCATTTGTGTCATTTTTTGATGCAAAAACAGCACAAACGTACAAAATACAATTGTATTTAGCAAGTTTGCGCCGCTTTTGCGTCAAAAAATGACGCAAATGCGGCACTACAAAAGTATAAATATGGGCCTAAGTATTTTCGGGGATGCGGGTTCAAATCCCATCACTACCACCAATGTGAGAAATTGGGTTGTTGGTTGCATGCGGTGTTAACCCTGCTCTAGAAACAGCCACAAACTCCAGCAGGGTGAACCACAAAAGTCAATAAATTAACCTGTGCTTAACTTTTGGTAGCTTGCCACAAAAGCAGTCTGGCTTAACTTAGAGGTAATATGTAAAATATTTATCCAGCACACAAACAGTATTAAAGTGAAAACACAACACAAGAAAAAACGCACACCAATTTAGGAAAATAGAGTACATTTTAATAAATTATTTGACAACAAAATGACAAAAATCTAATCAGTAAAACTGGAGTTATGATTTTTTTAAATTATATGGTAAAAATTAGCACAAAGCATCAACCTCAGACATCTAGTTGCACAAGACTGGGTCAAAGCCAAAAAAGATGGCAGATTGGCTTGGGGCATGAGTCAGATACAAAATTAGATTGGGCCTGGTTGGTGCTTTCCTTTGGACTTAGAAGAAATTTGAAGAATAAGGCGATCATTATGAACATGGCAGTAAAGACTGCTGACCGCCGTGGGAGCGGTGAACAGAATTGCGGCGGGGAATGGAAACCCGCCATATAATGAACAAAAAAGCCAACCCCACCAAACATTCCCACACCACCACTCCCCGCCAGGACCCTGTTGGCGGGAATTCCGGCCCACCCCACCCCGCCACCGCCTACCACACCCACATCCCGCCCTCCAAATAAAGATGCACAAATCACCTCGGCGGACAGTGGAGGCCGGATGACCATTGGCGGCTGCGACCGCCACGGGCGGCAAGTGGGCCCAACAGCAACCACTGCATACATTGGCTAGGCTTAGCACCCACACACCTGACACACATCCAGAACACCATAAAACACCCCCAGACACACCCCACAATCCCTTGCAAAGAAACCACGACCAGAAGACGGAGAGCACCAGAGCCAGACAGAGAATGCCAGCACACAGGACACGCATAGCGACCCACACAGGAGCACCCAAACACCGTCCCCAGTCCAGATGCCATCCACCACCCTCACCATGCCCCCCAAAAATCCACGCTTCACCGAAAGGGACCTAAGGACCATGGTGGACGAGATCCTAAAAGTGGAGCCACAAATGTTCGGCTCCGAGGTGCAGCACACACCCATCACCCGGAAAATGGAGCTGTGGCAGACCATCGTCAACAGGGTGAATGCAGTGGGACACCATCCACGCACCAGGGACGACATCCGCAAGAGATGGAACGACCTGCGGGGGAAGATCCGGGCCATGGCATCCAGGCACCACATCGCCCTGCAGAAGACTGGGGAGGGTCGCCACCAACACCACCCAACTACACCGACTGAGAGGAGAAGGTACTCGCCATTCTGCACCCCGAGGGACTCACTGGACTCACTGGAGGAATGGACTCGGGTAAGTCGTCTACATTTATCCCATATACACCATACCTGTAATGCATGCACCACCCCACCCCACCCACACCCACCTAGACCCAAACCCCTTCCAGCCATTACCCACCACATCCACCACCCTGCATCACCCACAACTCACTACCAGGCCCACATCACTCCCGCTGTGCACAGCCACCCACCTCTGCATGTACCCACAATGGAAGAATAACCCCCACCACAATGTAACGCCACAACTGCCACTAGATGCTATGTCCACCTCACAAAGGCACCCCTGAAGGCCACTGAAAGGCACACAAGCACTAAATTGTACAGTGCTGCCCACCTCAGACTCTCCTACATATGTAACAAACACTTCTATGTCCCCCAACAGGCTCCACCAACCATGCAACCCTAATGGAGGGGACAAGGAGAGGCACAGCATTCCAGGGAGATAGAGGCACATCACAGGACACTAGTGAAGGATCCCTGGACACTGATGAGCAGACAGGCCCCTCACACAGCCCTGGATGCTCACCATGCAGCCGCCCCACCCTTGAAAACACAGTCACCCCTAACACCCAGTCAAGACCAGCAGGCCAGGGGAGGCGTGCCCACATCAGTGGACCCAGGACACAAACAGGTGGAACTCAGCAACAGAGGCCACGCAGTCTCCCACCCCCAACATGCAGGAAGACGAGATCCCTAGTACTAGTGGCACGTCCAGACCTGCGCAGGGGACACAGGCACAGGGGGCCAGGGCAAGGTCAAATGCCCCAGTGGGTCAAGGGGTAGGGCACCGGATGGATGCAGCTGTCCAGGACGTCATTGCAGAGGCATTTGGGGCATACCAACATACCCAAGACAGGTTGGCACAGATTGTAACCACCCTGGAGCAAAGTCAGAGGATGCAGCTGGAACACGACCAACAGGCCATGAAGCAGTGGAAAGAACACAATGCCACAATGACCACCATTGCTGGAGCACTGCTGCAGTTGGTCAACAAACCCTCAGACACCCACACCGGACAAGAGGCCCCCACAACAGCCCTGGACAAACAGCAACAGTTGTCCTAAGCAGCTGAAACTGCACAGGAAAAACCCTCCCAGGAATCACAAGGGCCGACCATGTCACCCCAAGTAGCTTCACAGCAGGCGCCCAAACGTAGCCTCAGGCCAAGATATGGCACTGGAAACCCAGCAAAGACCAAGCCCCCTACCAACAATTGACACTGCTGCTACTGCCAAGCAACCAACCCACCCATTCAGAACTGCATTTAGCTGAGGGCTAAATGATGAACAGAACTACAAATAGAACCCACCTATGAAATCAAACAGGCCTGCTACCAAGTCGGTTTTGAGGACAACCAACCATAACGACTTCCATCACTGTACATAGCACATTTCACTGTATTCCACCAATAGACAACATATCTCACCTGTAACACTGTCCCCTGTCTTGAACAAAGTGGAGTAATGATTCAGAAGGCAGGGATATACTTTATTGTCAAATTTTGCATGCTGGTGGTACAGTGTGTTTCAAAATAGTCAAGAAAGGAATGCTTATATTGTCTGTCTGTACCATGCTGAAGAGGTCCATGACTCGCATATCATGACCAATTCCCCCTAGTTGACATGGCACACTTACAGTATCAGTCACTAACCACATATACAGGCTGAAGTCACAGACAGTTATTGGAAGTAGAGTTGTATCAGTTGGTCTCTGGAATTTACATCCTCCCCTTCCTGATCCTCACCATCACTCTCCTCACCTCTCTGAGGTAACAGATCAGGACCTATAGCACCCTCCACCTCCAAAAGGGGGATAGAATGTCTCACTGCCACATTGTGCAGCATGCAGCAGGCCACCACTATCCTACACACCTTATCAGGCCAATAGGCCAGAGAACCCCCAGATATATGTAGGGACCGAAATCTAGCCTTCAGGAGACCTGTAGTATGCTCTATCACCCTCCTAGTACGTCCATGGGCCTCATTGTATTTCCTCCCTGCATCCGTCCTGGGATTCCTCACTGGTGTCAGGAGCCAACGCAAGTTTGGATAGCCAGAATCACATAGAGAAATGGTCAATACAGAGTCGTCATTGGAATGTCCTTAGTCTGACAGGCTGTTTTTCAGCAATGTGTCAGTTAGTGACAGGCATACTTACCTATGATCCACCCTCTGTCCTCTTGGAGTTGTTCCATCTTTTGTGGCACACTACTGTTCCTCAAAACAAATGAATCATGGACTGAACCAGGAAACATGACATTCACATGGGATATGTACTGGTCTGCTGTACATACCAATTGGATGTTCATGGAGTGAAAGTTCTTCCTGTTTCTGTACACCTGTTCACTCACTCTTGGGGGGATGATGGGTATGTGGGTTCCATCAAGGGCACCAATAACATGGGGAATGTTTGCAAAGGCATAGAAGTCTGACTTGATGGCAGGGAGATCAGCATTTTGGGGGAATCTCACATAGGATTGCAGATGTTGTACAAATGCATTTAGAATCTTGTAAGTACCTGGCTGAACATTGGCTGTGAGAAACCAGCACCCATGGCCACTGTCACTTGAAAAGGAGTGCGGAGAGCACCTGCACCTCAGTTGGAATGGCATGCTGACTACGATTTCCGGGAGTCAGTGCAGGATCCAGTAATGCACATAGGTCCTGAATCGTTGCACGTGTGAGTCTGTAAGTGATAATGATCTGACGCTCCACCATGGTCCCCATATCCACAAGTGGTCTGTACACAGAACGTGCCCTTCCTGGCTACAAGGGTCTGTACCTGTGAGGGGTAAGAACAAGGAGTCATGTGCACACAGGCATATTTGCTAAACATATTCACTGCATTCTTCATAGTAGTGTCTGTACAATAACTGCAACCTGACAGATGTACATTGCCATCACTAAGAGGGAACGGAGTAAATCATGTGTGATTATCTACTCTATGGATAGAGACATATGTGATTCATATGGCTAGTAGGCCCAGCATTGTGACTAAATTGAATTTCAAGATGCATAGGTGATGGCAAAATGTCTGCCCACTGTAGTTCAGCCCCATTTGTTGTGGAAATGACCTAAGACTGCTAGCGGTTGACGTCACAGCATCCGGCGGTGTTTACCGCTGTTCGCACCCTCATTGGATAACATGGATGCCAATGGTTAATCTCGGCGTATCATGATAGCCGCCGGCGGTGACGGTGCATTCTGCTGCGGTACGACCGCGCGTTCGTCATCATGTGCTCACTTGACTCCCTGATCTTGTGCGGACAAGTACTCCAATCTGTGTACTTATGTGCCCTGCCTCTGGCTATAGATGTTCCATGTGGTGCAGGGGAAAGGGCCCCGGCTTTCACTCAGGAAGAACTGGAGAAACTGGTGGAAGGGGTCCTGCCCCTGTACGGCAGACTCTTCGGCCGGCCAGAGGTACAGGTGAGTCCAGGTTTGGGGGACACTATGGCCCTCATTCTGACCCTGGGGGTCGGCGGAGAGACGGCGGTCGGACCGCGAACAGACCGGCGGTATTAAAAATGGCATTCTGACCGCGGCGGTCCCCGCCGCGACCGACCGCTACTTCTCCACTCCGACCGCCACGGCGGTCATGACCGCGGGGCTGGAGTTTGCGCACTCCGGCCCGGCGGTCGTCCCAAGACCGCCAAGGGTATTATGACCCTGCCTACCGCCGCGGTTTCTTGCGGGCGGGAACCGCCGTGCGAACCATGGCGGTAAGCACTATCGGGGCCAGGGAATTCCTTCCCTGGCACTGATAGGGGTCTCCCCCACCCCCCACTACCCACCCGAGTCCTCCCCCCACACCCTCCACCCCCCTGCCACCCCCCAGAGGTGGTACGAACCCCCTCCCCACCCCCACCCCGACATGCACATACATGTACCCCGACATGCACACACCCCCAACATGCACATATACACACCCCCTACACACACATACACAACGGGGACACATACCCGCACACATACATGCCGACATGCGCACCTGCCGAACAGCACACATTACCCATAGACACAGCAGCACCCCCCGCCCGCATACACGCACTCACACACCCCCTCTACACACTCACACGCACACCCCCATGCACGCCCACATCACACAACACCCCCCCACCCCCTCCCCTCACGGACGATCAACTTACCTTGTGCGTTGGTCCTCCGGGAGGCGACGGGAGCCATAGGGACGTGACCGCCAACAGAAGACCGCCAACAGAAGACCGCCACAAAGAAATGTGGGTCGTAATTCTGTGGGCGGTGTTCTGCTGGCGTGGCGGTGGAGGTTGACCAGTCTCCACTTTCCCGCCGACCGCCAGTGTGGCTGCTGGCGGTTTTCCGGCGGAACGCTCCCAGCGGTCAGAATGCGCACAGCGGCACACCGCCGCGGTCGGCGGTCTTCACCGCGGCGGTAACTCAGCGGTCTTGCGAAAAGACCGCCAAGGTCAGAATGAGGGCCTATGTGTGTAATGGATGGAGTGGATTGCTCAGATGTGCACTCCTGTGAGCCAGGATGGGGCTTGGTGCATGGAATGCTGTGTGCCTCTGTCCTGCATGTCTGGGAGTACTGTCTGTCCTATGTCTAACAATCAGCCAGCTATTGCCATCGTGCAGGTGCCTGACCTCTGTGTTTCTTCTCTGTGTCTCCCTACTAGGTCAGCACCCACCAGAAGAGGGCACATTGGCATGCCATCGCCAAGGAGGTACGGACCCTGGCGGTCTACAACCGGCAGAGCACCCACTGTCGCAAGAGGTGGGAGGACCTGCGGCGCTAGGCGCGGAAGTTCAGTGATGCCCAGCTGGAGAAGTCCTCCCAACATGGTAGGGGTGCCCGTTGGGCACTGACCCCCTTAATGCGAAGGATCCTGGCCGTGGCGTACCCAGACGTGGATGGGCGCTAGAAGGCTGCACAGCAGTCACAAGGGAGTGAGTACTCACAGCCCATACCTCAGCCTGGAAGGATGAGTGTGTGTGCGATAGGGCTCATGGGGCTTAGAGCAGGGTTTTTACTGGTGTCCGGCTACTGTGTCCTCCCCAAAGGGTGTAGGGGTGTCCCTTTCAGGTTTCACCTACCTCAGCTTCAATGCAATTACAGAATATGGGTGTAGGTCAGTATACTGCTCTGTAGTCAGGGCCATGGTCATGGGCCTAGAGCACAGTGCTGCCTGTTGGGTGTGTCTGCTGGGTAGGTGTATGGCTGGCCATTGTGTATCAGCATTCAGCTACTTACAAGTGTCTCTCCTGTTTTGTCTCCCCATCCCTGTTCTCTTTTGTGTGTCTGGTATAGCATCAACATCAGACGAAGGAGCTAAGGCACCGGCTAGTGGGGAGACAGCGGCCCACGGATCCTCGGAGGCAGAGACAACGGTCCCCCAGGGGACCAGTGGGTGGGATGGCGAGGGGACTTCCACGGGGGAGGCTACTGCCACTGGTGGAAGTGACTCTGAAACCTCCTCCGATGGGGGTCCTCCGGCGGTGGCAGACACTAGTGGACAAATCATGACCGTGACATCTTCCGCCACCACCCATACCATCAGTGCCCCCGCTTCTGCTCCCCAACCAAGTTGGCCGTGCCCACCCACCCAGAAAGGTGGGCGTCTCCTTCGCCCCAGGCACCTCCTCCCCTGCCCCAGTCATCCCTGCTGCCCTCACAGAGGAGGCTATTGACCTCCTGAGAACCATCTCTGTAGGGCAGACAACCATTGTCAATGCCATCCAGGGACTAGCATCAGAGGTGCAGCAGACTCTTCCTGCACTCACCACAATAGCAGACAGCCATACATGCACCCCTTACACCACACCTGCACTCACCACCTCCACTGTAGTTCACACATGCAGCACAGTCACCAGACTTGCAGACACCCACCCAACAGACAACCACACTAGCTGTCTGTCTTCTTCCACTGTGTCCACCCACCCCACTTCCCAAAACACTCAAACGCAGCAAGACACCCACCCATCAGACATCCACCACACCACAGCACACTGAGCAGTCACCGGCACCCACTACACACACACCTACACCCCATACATCAACTCCCTCTACCTCCACTCACATGCCCTCATCCACGCCCACCCCAATTGCTCCCAAGAAGCGTTTCCTCTCCCGTGTAGACCTGTTTGAATCCACTGGCCCACCCTGTCTTGTCCTGAAACGTGCCCACCTCTTTGCCCTTTCCGCTCCTTCCACATCGCAGCCCACCCCGGTCCAGCCTTCCCATTCCCGTGCCCCTTCTCCACTTAAGAAGAAGGCCCGCTCTGAGTCTAAGGCATCCAGCTCCGCCTGTGCCAAACAGCCCCCACCCCCATCTAAGGAGAAGCCCACTCCCCTCCAACCTCCTCCCGCAAGTCAAAGTCCCACCCCCGTTGTAAATCCCCACCCCCACACCCCCTGCCCCCATTCAGTGAGGTGCTTGGATCCACCTATGGTGCCCTGTTGAATGGAGTACCCAGCCCTTGTGGGAGTAAGGTGCCCAGTTGTGGCCAAGGAAAATGGACTTTGTATGGACTGGCAATTGGCCCTGTTTTCATAATTTCACTCAGTGAGCTTACTAATAAAGTTTAGGTGTGGGCTGTGTTTGGGCTGCACGCAGTTCCACCCTGGTGTTTCTTTAAATAATTTATGGCTGTGGTGCTAGTGTATGTCCTATGGTCAAGTTGCAGTGGCCTTCGGTCAGGTACGTCCCTCTTGGTGTGGGGTGTCTGACTATTGCTGCTGGGTAGGGTTAGGGGGGCTTTGCGGGGTGGGTGGGGTGGTTGGGTATGTAAGTTTGCCCTTTCCTCCCTTGTTTTGTAGGTTGCGGTACTTACCGTCGTCGTCTTCGTCGGCGGTCTCGGTCGTGTAGAGATATGGCAAGGAGCAAGGCTGGCATGATCTGCAGCTCTCTGTCCATGGCTGCCGCTGCATGTTTTGTTGAGCTCCGGTGAGTGTTTCCTTCTATTTGTTTTATTTCTGCATGGCTGTGTGTGGCGGTGGTTCCCGCCCTGGAACTGGTGGCGGAATGGTGGTTCATAATTTGATGGGCGGGTTGGGCCTTTCCGACGCCCTGTGGGCGGCCTCTGCCATCATCAGCGGGAATCTTTTCCTGGCGGTGGGTGGTGCACGGGATAAGCACGTTTCGTTTGGATCATTATTTGGCAGTCCAGACCGCTCCTCTGTTGGCGGTTTCTGCCGACGGTGCGGAACGGACCGCCATGTTCATAATGATGGCCTAAGTCTCTGAGAAGGTAGGAGTTCAGCAGGGCAAGGCAGCAGGCGGTGTCCTAGGAGGCGGCATCACTGTTGGAGGGCTGTTGGACAAAGTCATGGTGAAGCTTTCTTTATTTGGACTTAGACCCAGAGTTAGATTTTGGCGGTGACAGTCCAGTTTCGGGTTTTCAATGGAAAACCCATCTGCCTACTAGGCGGTCTGCCTGCCCGGTTTAGATGTTGGCGGTACCATAGCCGAAAGAGCACCCTAGTCCCACTGACTGCGCCGAGAATCTCCAGCCACCTCAACAGTGGCACTGGAAATAGGGGCTGACAGTGGGACTCCAGCCACCTTTACCACCAAGCAGATTTGGACATGCGTTCCTCCCAAACCAACTGTGGGGGTCCAACCTCCACCTGAGTTGGTGGATTGGAGGGAAAATGGGGTACAAACCTACCTTTTTTCACCATTCCACTTTTGTTTTCAACTGGATGTGACTGGATATGGCCTTCCATTGCTGCTGCCACTGGACTACTGCGAAAACAAACCCCTCTCCCCCGTCATTAGACTTAAAGGTAGACAACCGCCTTGGCTGTGTACATTGTGTGGTCACCGCATATTACCACTGCAGTCACATAGATGTCACAGTCATTATTTGAATTACTGTGCCATGCATATGTCGGGAGGACATGGATAGGGACATATTAGTACATGACACAGCGTTCAGGTGAGTGTTGATGTTGTCTTGTTGTTGTTGTCATAATGTGTGTAGTTGTGCTTGTGTGTGAGTGTGTTTGTGCGTAGTTGTGTCAGTTGTTGTGGTTGTGTCATGTGTGGGTGTAGTGTCAATAATGTGGATGTTCTGTCATGGATGCATGGAAATGTATGTTTTCGGCATGTCTGTGTTGTGTGGTTTTGGAAGGGCAATGGATTACTGTGTGTATGTGGTGTGTTGTGTAGTGTTTCTGCAGGCGGACACATATGGCTTAAGTACAGTGTGTGTGTGTGTGTGTGATTTATCTCTATTCCATTGCCACTGCCATTGTATGATGCCCATTTGGTGCAGCAATGGCCTCCCTCCATCAGCAATGCACCGCCAATACACCACCTGCAGGACTGTAGCATCAAAATAGGTTCAGTGGGAACCTGCCAGCCTGACAGCTAGGAAGTGCACTCCGTCGGGGCAGTCTGCGACTCAGCCGCAATACATCTAAATATGGTTGGTGAAACACCGTTGACTTGACAGTGTTTTCAAGTTCACCTCCACAACGGATTGGCAGTAATACTACCAAGATCTAAATCATGCTCTTAGTTTCTTTTTTGTCAGCAAAATTTTCAAGCAGGACAAAGCTGGAGGCTGTAGCTGACAAGATTTTCACGAGGCATGATAATACTTTGGCAAAGGACAGCTGAACAGGATTTGCTTCTGTGGAGAAGAATGTAGTGGGAGCTGTCACAAAGTCAGGCCAACCAGCAATGGCCCTTGGGCGGATAGACGAGCAGGTTGGTCTGGATCTCCTCTTAGTTCTCAGAGCAGTTTTAAGCCGAACATGTTCTCTAAGTCCCAGTTTTTGGAGTTTGGCTATCTAGGCTTCTTTAGCACCAGTGGGAGTCTTTTCTGTCCCGGAGGCACTGATCAGGAAGCCAGCCAACTAGCCCTTAGAGTCACATTAGTCCTGGGTTCAGCAGCGGAACAGGGTGCAGCAGTACGTCAGTCCTCTGGGGGGTTCAACGCAGGATTCAGGCAGCAAAGCAATGCTTCCAGATATAGCAAAGTAGTCAGTACCCAGCAGGCAGTACTCTAAGAGTCCTTCCACAGGTCAAGACATTTAACTGAAGGGTGGGTCTGAGGGACCTATTTTTATATCTGGTGCCTTCTTTGAAGTAGAAGATGTATCTAGGGAATTCCCTTTGAAGTGCTTGAGGTTTCCTGCCTCCCCTGCCTTGGCTCCAAGCTGGCTGCATGAACAATTCATTGGTGACAAGTCCTTTGTGTGAAGGCAGGGCACAGCCTATTCAGCTGTAAGAAGATATGTGCCCAGCTCTACCCTCCCAGTCTTGCCAGTAATGGCCCATTCACGCATACCTAACCCCTCTATTGTGTGGTGGTTAGGGAGGAATAAACAAAGCCAAACTGCCATCTACCCCCACTCAAGTGACCCAGGAACAGGCGGCTCCAGGCACAAAATAGCTAGGGTTGGAAAATATCAACTTTATAAAAGTGACATTTTCAAAGTTGTACCTTAAAATCCAACAATACCATTAAAGAGAATTTTAAATTACAGTTTCTCGTACACCAAACATGAAATGCTCCCTCGTTTCCAATCAAAAGTTATCACTTATTAAATGTAATAAGGCAATCCAATGTTATCCTATGGAAGAGGTAGGCCTCACAGTAGTGAAAAAATAATTTAGGAGGTTTTCACTACGAGGGCATGTTAAACTTAAACATAAACATTACACATTTTAATTAAAGTGCACACTGCACTATGGGCTGCCTAGGGCCTACATTAGGGGTGACATATATGTAGTAAAAGATAAGTTTAAGGCTTGGCACAGGGTTTAGTTTGCTAAGTCAAAAATGGCAGTGTAAAACTGCATTCACACTGAAATGGCAGACCTACGACATGTTTTAAGGGGCTAATTCAATGCGTGGCACAAGTGCTGCAGCCCCACTAGTATTGTTTCATTTACAGGATCTGGGTATCTGGTACACCACTTTACTAGGGACTTGAAAGTACATTAAATATTCCAATCAGGTGTAATCTACATTTACGCTGGTGTAAGGAGGGAGTACAAGCACTTTAGCACTGGTTAGCAGTCCACATTCAGAAAGGAGGACTGCCCTAAGGCTAATATGTCTAGCATCATCTTTATATTTATCAGGTTTCTACATGACCATATGAATGTCTTTTATTGAGGCATCAACACCATGGAAAAATAAAGAATATGTATGTTGACATTGCAGGTTTTTAAACATTCTTTTGTCTCCTTCCTATTCCCAAAGAGTTTGTTCTTGGGTGCTGTGAATGCGCTGTTCAAAATATTATACATTCACATGCCCAGTGTAAAGCTGCATGTGTGTTTTTGAAGCTAAAGAGGTATTAATATTTGTTTGTGACAATGTTTGTGTCTGTACATCTGTCTAACTATGATCTATATTTGTTTCAAAATCTAAATCATGTAGCAAAGTTATAGAAAGTATCATCATCAATGGACAGTGAAGACATAGCCACATTTTGAAGGCACTGTTCTTCATTTGAAAGTTGTTTTTGTGAAGTATCATTACCTGCACCTAAGCACTGAAAAATACATAATTATTTAAAGAGTAAAACGTAATTAATGTTTAAATGTGTATTTTAAAACATGAACATTATTTTTCATAACATGGCATTAAATGAATTAGTTATCGTACTGTTTACCATTAATTAGTGAATTATTTGTGGATAATTGTTCATCAGCTTCATCAAATACTTTCTTATTAATTATATTCAATTTATGTTCAAATAAATGGTTAGTGTGTGCTCATTTCACAAGCGTATTAATTTTGTTTCATTCAATATTTCATTGTGTTCAACAAAGTACATTCTATCAGTTTGAAATTTTTGTAAATTTGAAAATTAATTATTTTTTGTATTAACTAATTTATTTGCTTTTAAAGCAGTTTCACTGTTTCCGGTATTCATAATGCAACAGCAGCACATTACATTTGAGGTATAGCTGAGAATTCCACAAGGGTATGTGGACAAAGAAAACTTGCAGGACTGGAAAGAAGACCCATCTTATACAATCAGTCAGGGGTGAGATAAGGACAACATAAGTAGTATGTTTGCCCCAAATGAAGTCTGGAGGAAAATGTGATGACCCGGGGGGGCCATCACTGTAAGTCAATGTTGACTGGCAGCTATTACGTTGAACTAATGAGGAAATAAAAGTATTTAAATAATACATGACATAGTGACTGTCTGCAGTGTATTAGTAATTGTCTTATAATTAAATTATTATTTCAACTCATATGCTTGTATATAAGACAAAAGGGCCTTAATTAATGAACAAATCTACAATCATGTTCATGCACTGCAATTATTATTATCTATATAAATATGTAAATATGTATACAAATTTACAATGAGTCAAAACACAATTAATACATTATGTTGATCTCAAACAATGTTTATCATACATTGAAAGCAGTCTCAGCTTTCAAATATTTACAATATGACCTCCCTATGTGTAGACCTACAGTGTTAAGGTGTTGTATTTGCAACTTTTAAATTGTTTTGAAATAGTCTGTCAGCATATACTTTTGAGACCATTTTTCTGAATACTTGTAATATAATGCCTTTGAGATAAATGATCTAACTTTAATCATCATAAATAAAATATATACATTAATTGTAGTCCACAAGTTAAATGTATGCTATTAAATCAGCAAAGTTAAATATAATGCCTTTGAGATAAATAATCTAACTTTAATCATCATAAATAAAATATATACATTAATTGTAGTCCACAAGTTAAACGTATGCTATTAAATCAGCAAAGTTAAATATCTAAATTATCAATGGTCTGTAGTCCATATTCCCAAGGGAAGGGTGAAGCATGCAAGGTACAACTCCTTAAGATTCTACATAAGCGTTTACAAATTCACATATCTTTTATTAGCAATAAAACAGACAAGTCATTTTCATTAGATACAGTATATTTTTATGATTTCAAAATACAACATTAGGCCACATTGATAGAATTTTTTTCAAATTATTGGGACATGCAAAGAGTATGAGAATGTTTTTACGCATTGCGTTAAAAATCTAATCTGCCAGGAACATATGGAGAATACAAGTGTGCTTAAAGTGTGTGCTCTCTTGAACACATTGAAAGTAATGTCAAGTTGTCATTCCTTATCTAAAAACACCTTGCTTAAATCACCTAAAGGGAATATGTATGGCATTTAAAATTTACTTTTTTATGATTTCCATTAACCCCTTCGCTGTCAAGTCTTTTTCCCCTCAGGTGCTGAGCCTTTTTTTGGCTATTTCGGGTACTTTTGCGCTTAGGCCCTTATAACTTTTTGCCCACATAAGCTATCCACGCCAAATTAGCGTCCTTTTTTCCAACATCCTGGGGATTCTAAAGTTAGATCCA
The DNA here is from genome assembly GCF_031143425.1 of Pleurodeles waltl. NCBI lineage: Eukaryota > Metazoa > Chordata > Amphibia > Caudata > Salamandridae > Pleurodeles > Pleurodeles waltl. The sequence continues at coordinate 344,889,589 of NC_090438.1, forward strand.
ACCAATGTATACAAGCAGTTCCAAAACACTACAAAGAGGGGGGGGGTTGTTGTGATATGGGGTTTGGTTTGCTAAACCAAAGGTTTCCAAAAAAGGGGAAAGCAATATGCTTGAAGCAAGAGCCCTCACTCACCTTTCGGTGACATGCTTCATCATAGGGCCATGCTCCTCGTCAGGCCGGCACTGCAATGCCTGACGGGTCCCACAGGGGGGCTCTTTGCCGGAGATCTTTTGACAAATGATGTAAAACCGGTCAAGTCGTGAAAAAAGGATTGGTATAGAAAAAGTTAAAAATGACTAGAGGTAAAAATTAGTCTTTCATTCTGATATTTATACCCCTGACATGATTAAAAACACTGCATAGGGATATGGTAAATTAATGTCTACACTCCCTAAACAAAAACATAAACAGTTTACTAGGACTCGTAGTAAAGCTGGTACAAGAGGAGAGCACACAGAGACACTGTGTTACTCAATCAAAGGGTCAACATGTTTCTCGCTATATTGAGTCAAAAAAAGATCTTATGCAATTCTTCAGGACCTTAGTACGTACCTAATCCTCATGAAAAAAAATTCATGAAAAGATTAATTCAAGCCCCCTACTAGGGAGGTCAGACACCTAAAAGGTAAGCAAGGAAACCATTATCAAGGAGTTATTTATTAAAAAACAATCATATTTGTTACTATCCCAAATGGTTACCCTATACCCTCGTGGAGGATCCCAAAGAGGTGCCAGGTGACAGAAGTGCCAAGGTGACAAACCAAGGAAAAACAATAGGATAAGGTAAAGTAATGCTCACCCTCCAAATATTCCTGGTGGGCCCCATCGGGGAGGCATCAGGCTCAAAAGTCCACTATGAATTAAACATATACATATATAGCAAAAAAGACTTAAAATGACATGGATATTGGTAAGATTATTATCTCATCACAACTCCTGGTAGGTATGGCAAAGAGCAAACCCAACCTCCTATACAAGATAAAACAAGTGATACTCCTATAATGATGAAAAAGAAGACAAAGACAGCGTTGTTAAATTTCTTAGGGTGAAGAAAAAAGCCCAAGTTGTGGGGCACTTTTATGTTAAAATTTGATCCATAAAGAAAATACGGGGGCAGTTACATACATAGAATCTTTGATGCAAAATAACCTGTTGTCATACTCAGCCTTCCCAAACATAATTGAAATACGCTATGGGAAGCGAGCCGAATCCTCCTATCGATAGTGGAAAAAATGGAGAAAGCAAGCGCGCAGAAATAATAGCGCGTTAGTTTCTCGGCCGTTATTGGGAGTCGGTTTCCTGTCCTGCAATAGATAAAAGAAAGAAAAGAAAGGCAAGCGCGCGCGTTCCGTCAATTATGGATGGCGGATCGCCTTAAAGAGACGAACTCTAAAAAGGGGACGGGCGGCAACGGAGAGAGCGTGTGTAATCTATGGCGCGTCTCACCCCGCCACAATATTTACATAATAGCCACAATCGGCCAAGCGGTCACGCGCCGAATAGCTTATGTTTAAGTACAGAATGCCACGGCTAAGTTGAAAAGAGGACAGGGAAGGGGGGGGAGGGGGAGGGGAAAGAGAAGAAAACGGAGGAAAAACGGCGATCAGAGCATCGCTGGAGAGGCACTTACTTTAGTGTAGAACCACGAGTGTTGGTTCACCTACGAGCAATACCGGTCCCCGGAACTAGGAATAATGTTCACAAGGGGTCCATTTAAATGCCATTAGAAAAAAAAAAGAGAGAAAAAAGACTCATAAATTCAGGAGTGTGCAGGACACAGAAGAAGGACTATAAACTGTGGAGAAGTACTAAAAACTGTGTCAGCCATTTATAAAGAGGTGATCTATCTACATTCCATATCGGAATGAAGGGGATATATGCCTAGATATATTGAGAAACAAAAGAGAGGTCTGTATTAGGAGCTCAGGATGTCAAAGGCTGTCAATAACCACTATAACTAAGACCAAAATGTTTAACTCAGGGCAAGAGTAAAAAAAAAGTCAAAAAAAGAGTTGAAGGGACTGGATTATCAGTGGATAAAACAAGCCCACGGGATCTCGTCGTTAAGTCCGGTCACATGGGTCCTTAGCCTAAAGACCCATCGTTATTCTATTTTAAAAAGTCTGTTTGAACAGTCTTTGTTGTCTCTAATACTTTCTAGTATAACCCATCTGATGTTATCTAGGGTGTGTTGTTTTTCCATATAGTGATTAGTCAGTTTTGTAGCGGACCTCTTGCACCTAATGGTGCTTCGGTGTTCGTTGATTCGTGTTTTCACCATTCTTGTTGTCATACCTATATATTGTAAATCACATGGACAAGTAATCATGTAAATACAGTTCTTCGTACGGCAATTGGTATGAGATCTCCGTTGCCATTTCTTAGATTCACCGAGGTCCACTTCATAGGTACTACTAGTCATTGGGCAGATATTACAACCACCACACGGGTGGTGGCCTTTAACTTTTAACCACTGTTTCGGACAGGTGTCGGTGAGACGATGATGTACTTAAGTTACCCAGAGTTTGTGGGTTCCCCAAGAGAAAACCAAGACATTAGCCAAAATACAGCTAAAGTGTAATTTGTTTCAGAAAAATGGGAAAAAGTGCTGTAGAAGAAAGCATGTGGATTTTTTCCCCTGAAAATGACATAAATAAAGGGTGTCAGGTGCTACAATCACCATCTTCCCAGCTTTCAGCAACTGGCAGACTTGAATCAGAAAACCACATTTTTCAACACAATTTTAGCATTTTACTGGGACATACGGCATTTTTTGTGTGTGCTTTCAGTCTCCATCCAGTTAGTGACAGAAATGGGTATGAAACCAATGCTGGATCCTGGACAGCTAAACATTTCTGAAAAGTATACAAAATCCTAAATTGAATTCAGCAGGGAGTCATTTGTGTAGATTCTTTAAGGTTTTCCTACAGAAAGCAACAGCTAAAAATAACAAAAATTGAACTTGAGGTGAAAAAAGAGCCATTTTTGTCCACATTTTCTTCTATATCTTTTTCCAGCTCTGGCAGATTTTTAAAAGCAGTATACAATTATGTCTACTGGACTCTTCTGGTTGTGGGGATATATAGGGCTTGTAGGTTCATCAAGAACCCTAGGTACCAAGAGCCAATAAATGAGATGCACCTTGCAATGGGTTTTCATTGTATAACGGGTATACAGCAATTCGTTTGGTGAAATATAGAGTGAAAAATAGGTATCAAGGAAACCTTTCTATTTCCAAAATGGGCACAAGATAAGGTGTTGAGAAGCAGTGGTTATTTGCACATCTCTGAGTTCTGGGGTCCCAATACTAGCATGTGAATTACAGGCCATTTCTCAAATAGACTTCTTTTTTACACACTATCCTACATTTGGAAGTAAAAAATGTAGAGAAAGACAAGGGTCAATAACACTTGTTCTTCTATTCTGTGTTGCCCAAGTCTCCCGATAAAACTGGTACCTCATTTGTGTGGGTAGGCCTAGTGCCCGCATCAGGAAACGCAACATGGACACATTACATTTTTACATTGAAATCTGACATGTTTTTGGGAAAGTGCCTAGTTGTGTTTTGGCCTCTAGATCAGCCGGCACCTAGGAAAACCTACCAAACCTGTGCATTTTTTTTAACTAGACACCTAGGGGAACCCAGTATGGGGCAACTTGTTTGGCTCTCACCAGGTTCTGTTACCCAGAATCCTTTGAAAACCTCAAAATGTGGGAAAAAAAACACTTTTTCCTCACATTTCGGTGATAGAAAGTTCTGGAATCCGAGAGAAGCCCCAAATTTCCTTCCACCCAGCATTCCCCCAAGTCTCCCGATATAAATAGTACCTCATTTGTAGGCCTAGTGTCCGTGACAGGAAATGCCTCAAAACACAACATGGACACACCACAATTATCTATTACAAAACTACCTGTTTTTGCAAGGGGAGAACCTGTGTTTTTGGTCCTGGGCTTAGCAGCCATCTAGGGAAACCTACCACACCCAGACATTTCTGAAAACTAGATACCTGCGGGAGTCAGGGGAGGTCTGAATTGCATGGATCCCCCGTATTTTCTTACCCAGAATCCTCAACAAACCTCAAATTTAGCTAAAAATCACATTTTCCCCACATTTCTGTTTGAGATCTCTGCACCAGCACAAATTTCTTACCACCCATTTCCCCTAGTATCCCGATAAAAATGATATCTCACTTGTGTAGGTGGGCCATATGCCTGTGACAGAGAAGGGCCAAAAACGATGCAATTGAGAGGGAACCAAAGAGGGTCTAAAAAGGCAGTTTGAAAAAAAACAAATTTTTAGGCTGACAAGTGGGGCAGACTTTTTATCGGTATAGATGCAACTATGCTGGGTGGTAGGAATTTTGTGGATTCCTGCAGATTCCGGAAGGTTCCATCACACAAATGTAAGGAAAATGCATAATTTCAAGCAAATTTGGAGGTTTGCCGAGCATTGTGGGTAAGAAAATGATGTGGGGTGCATGTGAAGCACACCACCCTCGACTCACCCAGATGTTTAGTTTTCAGATGTGTGTAGGTCTGGTTCTAGGTGGCAGCATCCCAAAGTCCAAAAAGTGCAGCTGCTCACTGTTTCAAGTGGGACGATAGAAAAAGTTAGCCGTGCTCCCTTGGCCCAAATGTAAAATCAAAACCCAAAATAATCAAATGTACTCTTGCTTGCCGTTGGGATAAGATCCTTTAGTTTGCAGGGGTCCTGAAAGACTGTTACCCTCTTCAGCTGGGGTGGGGAGCATAACCATGCCCATATTGGTTGGCACCTCCCACCCCTCTATATTTTTTCCATTTCCCTGGCATCTAGTAGGCTTTCTGCCCCCCCATAGGAGTGGATCAGGTGTAATTGCCCTATCTGCCCACCGGTGGGCAGAACAACTTTGTCCCCATTTATTTGGGGTGGGGGATATAGCCATACCCTCACCCTCTTTTTTAAAAATAAAATCCTCCCTTGTGTCTAGTGGGCTTTCTGCCACCCTTGGGGTCAGAAGGGCTTAATAAGAATAGACCGAACTGCCCCCAAGGGGGGCAGAAATGGCCAGCAGTAATGTGCCCCCATGAGGAGCGACCATTCCTCAAAGGGCCGCCTCCCCAAACAAAACACACACACACAACAATCCCTGCTGCCTAAGTGGTTTCTGGAAGATGGGCCTAATAGAAATAGGCTAATCTGACCCCATGTGGGGCAGAAATGGCCTAATATAATATGCTCACCCTGGGGAGCGACCCTTGCCTAAGGAGTCGCTCCCCACCTGTATAAAATACAAAAATATATCCCTGGTGCTTAGTGGCTTCTGTCGGCCTAATTAAAATAGGCCGATCTGCCTCCAAGGGGGGCAGAAATGGCCTTTTAAAAAATGCCCCCCAGGGGAGCTCCCCACCTTTGTTTAATACATGTAAACAAAATCCCTGGTGTCTAGTGGGCATTTTTGCAGCACGATTGCTATGCGATCGTGCTGCAGAAATGCTCAGAGAGACATGAAAGGAAAGGAAAAGCCTTTCCTTTACTTTCATGCCTCTCTGATCTCCCCCACCCTGAAAGCTTTTCTCTTCCAATCACGATAGAAGCTGAGCTTCCAATGTGATGGGGGTGACCTCTGCTGAGGTTAGTGCGTGATTGTGCGCTGACATCATCAGACGTTACTGGGGGAGTCTAGGTCCCTGCCCAGGGGAGGGGGGTGGGAGGCTCACGGGGGAAGAGATAGCGCTCCCCCGTAGGCCGGGTGCAGGACGTTACTGTTACATGCTGCACAGCAGCGCTGCAGCTGATGAGGTAACCTTTACGTCGAGGGCACCCAAGGGGTTAAAATAGTCCAGTCACATAATTTAACCCATAGTTTATTAATCTACCAACGCAAATCGCCAGTTTACATTTCGATCTTGCTTGATATGCTTCTTTATGATAACCCATAGAAAAAAGTAATGTTGACACTGGCCTAACTGTACCAAATTTCGTATAATGAAATGTTAGGTTAAGGGCACTGGGCCTGACATATTTATTGTAACATGCATATTTAAATTCAATAGGTATTTAAATGTTAATTGGTATCACATTTTTTAAAGTCTACAGAAAAGCATTGTCTGAATGTTTGCACACAGTACAGTAGGCTGGAGTTGGATAGGGTAACCGGCCAATAATACCAACTAAAGGCTTGGTGAGTGTGCAGGGAAATGGTATGCTAGATTTCATAGGTTGGTCTGTTTTTGTACTATAAGTTATTACACAAGCAGTAGGCCTGGCCTCTGTAAAGTGAAAAGCATACGGTAAAGCCAGTAGACCTCTAACAGTGGGTTGTTATCACATTATGTTACAGACTGCAGAATGGCTTTGGTGTTGGTCTCCTACTCTGACAAACCCAAGGAGTAGAATTTCACTGTGATGATTCTTAACGGGCTCTATTGAGAAGGGTTGTATGTTGTTTTGCCACTTGTAATTTTGTACGTATTTGTAATTGTGTAAATGATTTCTTCATGGTTGTCAGTTTATGTGCACTTCGGTAGGCCTATGTTGTATATATTGTCAAGCCATTAATAAAGGCTAAGGTCTTTATTAATTCACTGGAAAAGTTATGTCAGATACCTAAGATGTGATCTGCTTATAATGAATGTTGGAAAATGGGTCATTGGTAAGGGCAGGTAAGTACCCTCACTTAGCAATAGGTCACTAACCTCCACTTAGGTCCAGTTAGGTCTCAGTAAATTAAACCCAGCTCAACCCTTGGTAGCTTGGCAACGAGCGACAAGGCTTAACTTAGGAGACAGAGGCCCTCATTCTAACCCCGGCGGTCTCAGACCGCCGGGGCCAGGGTCGGCGGGAGCACCGCCGACAGACCGGCGGTGCCCCGCAGGGCATTCTGACCGCGGCGGTTTGGCCGCGGTCAGAAAGGGTAAACCGGCGGTCTCCCGCCGGTTTACCGCTGCCCTTAGAATCCCCCATGGCGGCGCAGCTTGCTGCGCCGCCATGGGGGATTCTGACACCCCCTACCGCCATCCTGTTCATGGCGGTTCGCCCGCCAGGAACAGGATGGCGGTAGGGGGTGCCGCGGGGCCCCTGGGGGCCCCTGCCGTGCCCATGCCAATGGCATGGGCACGGCAGGGGCCCCCGTAAGAGGGCCCCACAAAGTATTTCAGTGTCTGCCTAGCAGACACTGAAATACGCGACGGGTGCAACTGCACCCGTCGCACCTTCCCACTCCGCCGGCTCAATTCTGAGCCGGCATCTTAGTAGGAAGGTTGATTTGCCCTGGGCTGGCGGGCGGCCTTTTGGCGGCCGCCCGCCAGCCCAGGGCAAATCCCAAAATACCCTCAGCGGTCTTTCGACCGCGGAGCGGTATTTTGGTGGGGGAACTTCGGCGGACGGCCTCCGCCGCCCGCCGAAGTTAGAATCACCCCCAGAGTGTAAAGCATTCAAATATCACAAAACAGTCATTAAATAAAGCACAGGAAACAGTTTAAAAATCCAAAACCAATTTATAAACATAGATTATATATTTATCTTTAAAATGACACAAAAACGAATACAATCAGATAAGGGGAACTGAACATATGAATTTTTAAAGAATTATTGTTTTTTAGCCCCTAGAAACAAAAAGCGCCAATCGGGTCATCTGGTTGCACCTCGACTGGGGCAAAGTCAAAGTTTAAGGCCAACCGCGATGGAGCCCTGATCGGCTAAAGCTCGTGGGAGGCCTCAGTCAAAAGTTTACCTTCGGACTTTATCTCTTTTCTGAAGATTTTCTTCAGCAGGGCGAACCTGCCAGTCCAATCCGACCTCCTGGAATCACGGGAATCCTCGGTGGAGGTTTTCACCTTTGGACGTAGTCATTTTTTCGAGGTGAAAATCCTTCGACCGGGGTAAACCTGGATCTTGATCCGACGTCCTTGGAGCCCTCCTCGGATACGCTGGCTGGGAGGTCCCTGTCAACTTTTTACCTTCGGACTTAGGGGGTTATTCCAACTTTGGAGGAGGTGGTAATCCGTCCCAAATGTGACGGATTTACCACCAGCCGTATTACGAGTTCCATAGGATATAATGGACTTGTAATACGGCTGGTGGTATATCCGTCACTTTACCGTCACTTTTGGGACGGATTACCACTTCCTCCAAAGTTGGAATAACCCCCTTAGTCTCTTTTTCAGAGATTTTCTTTACCGGGGCGAATCTGCAAATCAGGCCAGGTCGCGGTTGAGGCAAGCCGGCTAGAGTTGCTGCGGCAGGTCGTTCCCTCTATGGAGCTTTTTTTCAAAACTTCTCAAAACTTCTGGGGCTTCTTCCAGATGTTCTTTTAAGGTTCTTTTGGGGTCCACAGCTCACTCCAAGGGTCCAGAAGCTCTGAGATGATCCTTGGGGGTGCGGACTACAACTCCCAGAATGCACCTGGCAAAAACTCCTTTTTGGCCACTGGGCAGTGGTCAGTTGTTTGATTTCTTCAGGAGTTGGTGCAAGGGACTCTGGTTAGCAATTTGTCACCTGTAGCAAACAGGGAGTCGCTCCTTGAACCAGTTGAAGCCAGGCAAAGTCCTTCTTGCGGTGAAGCCCAAGTGTGCAGCTGGTGCAGTCCTTCTGAGTGCAGGTTCCAGGTGCAGGCCAGGGGTCCAGCATGGCAGTCCTTCTTCTTCTGTAGTTCTTCCTGGTAGGGATGTGGTAGGGAACTGAGGTGTGGGTGCAGGTCTGCCAGTTTTATCCTTGCTCCTGGGTGAAAAACAGGGGGGGTCCTGATTCTCCATCAGGTGCAGGGTCCTTCCCCCTGTGATGACCACTTCGTGGGAAGCGTGGCAAAAATCAATCCCAGGAGGCAACATTCTTCAAAAATCCATCATGGCTGAATCTGATTTTTGGAGGTTACATCTGGCTGAGCCCACCCACTGGTGTGGCTAAAAATCATAAACACACCCCTTTCCTGCCCTCTCCTAATCTAATCAAGGGGGCACCTAGTTGTCTGGAGTTGCAGGATGTGGGGGTGATGCTGGGTTGCTCCAAATGTCTTTCTCTGCCTTTGAAGACCAGTTTGGCAGCCCTTCCCCTTCCTGCCTCACCATCTGCTGAGAGGAAATTCCCTCCCACAGGCACATCTCTTTGTGTGAAGCCAGGCCACTTCACACCTCATCAAGGCAGCCTGGCCAGGCTGCAGATGCTGGCTAATCAGAGCACAGCAGCAAAAACCATGCAGGGCTGAAATTGGCAACTTTTCAGGTAAAGTTTAAAACTCTTTACCTGAACAAGTTATATTAAATCCAACAACTGGAAGTTGTAGGATTTATTATAACAATTAATTTGATACCAACTCCTGGTATCCATTACTTAAGGGGACTTTTAAAATTAAAATAAAGTCTCCCCATTCTAGCCTTTGGAGGCCATTCACTACAATGAGGGAAAAACAAATGTGGCTGTTTTTACCTCCCCAGGGCTTATAAAACTATTTTTATAAGGTCCCTGCTTATAGTTACATGGGACCCAGCCCTAGGGGCACATAGGGCACACCTTAGGGGTGACTTATATGTAAAGATAAGGTAGTTTAAGACTTTGGAACTACTTTTAATTCCAAAGTCTAATTTGCATATAACTTTAATTTAAAAGCAGCAAGCAAGGCAGGCCTGCCTTTAAAATGACACTGGGCGCCTCAGCAGTGCACCTATGGGTGCATTAACTATGCTGTGGTCCCTAAACCTACATGCCCTACCATATACTAGGGACTTATGGGTAGTTTAACTTAGCCAATTATAATTAGCCTAATTTGCATATTGATTTTACACAGCGCACAGGCCCTGGGACTGGCTAGCAGTACCCAGGGCACCATCAGAGTCAGGAAAACACCAGCAAAAAGTGGAAAATGGGGGCAAAAAGTTAGGGGGCCTCTGCAATCAGCCCTGTTTTCTCACAATGAAAAGTTATGACAAAGTAAAATGGTCTTACTTATATCTTGTAAAATGCATGTGGTAAAGGCAATGGGCTTTGAGGGTGGATTGCTATTACACTGTGCTAAAGCCTGTAGGCAGGTATTATGTTACATTGAATCATGCAGATTACTGTAGTAGGCAAGGGTTTTAGTGTTGGTGACCCACCCAAACAAACCATGGGGGTAGATGATTTGCACTATGGTAATCCTTAGTAGGCTCTATTAGAAGAATTGTTTGTAATTTTATTGTGGTGTATCAGATGGTTGCCTTGTGGAGGGGAGTATGAACCAACACAGTAGATCAGAGTTGGTTATGGTGACAAGCAAATGATCGAAGTTGCACTCCTAATTATTTATAGTGAAACGTATAGTTATAGCCTCATTATTTATAATGAACATTTATGTAGTAGGACATATTCATGGTGAAAATCATTTGTTAGAGTCAATATGCATTGAAAGGTAGATTGTTATTATTCTCCATTAAAGCCTACAGACATGTATTTTGCTATATCGAATCTCACAGATTAACGTAGCAGGTAAGGGTTTTAGTGCTGGTTAGCCTCTCTGAAAAACTGTGGCTATAGAAGATTTGCACTGCAGAAATCCTTGCCAGGCTCTTTAGATGAGACAGTATTTTCTTTGCCAACTGTCATTTTATTTACTTTGTAATTATATGACTGTACCCCTGATGGTTGTCTTGTGGAAAACGTAAACTCATCACAAGAGGCTTCAGTTGGTTAAGATATGAAGTCAATGATAATAGTAGGAAGTCTGATTGCTTCAATGGGAAAAATATATTTATGATGCATAGATCTGACCTGTTCATTATGAATGCAGTAGGTCTGACATATTCATTGTGAAAAGTATATGTTAAAGTCAATGGGCATATTTAAGGATATATTGTTATTTCTCTGTATTAAAGCCTACAGAAAGGTATTTTGTTTTATGAAATGTCATAACGTACCTTTGTAGGGAAGGATTTTGGTGTTAATTACCACTTCTGACAAACCCTACAGGAAGATCTGCACTGTAACAATTTCTTAGCTTTTCTGATCTTGTAATAAAAAATATTAAATGTTTCTTCTCTTTTTATATCTACTTCATTTCTTTAAATACTGGTAATCAGATTTAGGACAATGTCTTTATGCGCATTGTGGCTTGAAGGCAAATTGCTCAACAATTGATAACATTTTAACCCTCAGCCTGTCATGGAAATATATTCCTTCCATAGTAAACACTATAGATTTTTCATCTTTTTCCTAAAAGGTTGAGCGTTCCTTAATATGGTTCAAGTTGGAAAAATGTGGAACATCGTTACTCCTATTACATTCATTGAAAAATGTACACTCAGCCAACTCAATGAGTGTGCAGCAGGCGCCGCACGTGAAGTCAGCATACTATTCCAGTAAACAATGTAATGTAATGTATACTAACTACATTGTGTTCTTGGATGGAGCAATTGTTAACATATACCATCTCCAAATAAATATCTCTAAAACAAAAACTATGATTTTTTTGAAAATCACCTCTTAAAAAGTATTTTGTTTGGTGTATTGATAAAGTAAGAACTAACAAAGTCTGGGACTACACCTATTTAAATATACTACTGTCTATTGGACAGGGCTTTTTGAGCTTCTACAGTGCTCTGAGTCATTTGTAAATTGATGTCTAATCAAAGGTCTATATTGGTAAGGTGCCAGCTATACTAACCTATAGTTTAGAGTGCTTATTGACACACACATGTACATTTGAGCAAACTGATCATATATCTAAGAATAATGATTACAGATTTGCTATGTTAATGTTATCCATATATGCCATAAGATATATATGCCCCACTGACCAAGCATCACTTTAAATACTTTTCTCAGGAGTCTGGTCATATCATAAAAATATAAGGCAGACTTTCTACACTGTTTACAATTAAAATACAGGGTAGTTAAGAAGGATCATAGCCACATCTGCAAACGTGTCAACTTGGATTCTAATGTTTGATGCTTCTTTTTAAATCAGGTGGAATTCAAGTTGGGAATAACCTTTAGAATATTAATGGTGTAACAACACCTAGAGACTGTCCTTTTGATCTGGCAATTAAGAGATAAAATATGTCTTTTTTGTGTCCTAAACTCTCTTGATTGACTATTATTTATTTTTGTCCAATAATTAGAGAAACAATGTTGTTACTTTACGTGTTTGCTACTGTTTTTGTATTTTGTCCCAACACTGTGAATGTATGTTATTGACTTTAAAATATACTAAAGTGTCACAGAAGTGATAAAATGGGCACCAACACAGAGTGAGCTCTGTGGTATTATGAACAAGTGTATAAGGTATACTTAGGTTTAGTAGTTCTAAAGGAAAATATTGGATAGTGACTGATATACTAAAATGAAGAAGAAGAGCCCAAACAGCCAGATCTCAAACTGTAACTTCCGTGGAGGAAGTAGGAGCACCAAGGAAGATAGGAGTAATGTTTATCTATGCTGTGCACACAGTCGGAGAAATCTCCAGCTCGTGCTGCACCCCCCTATTTTAAGCAGAGCTTCCCCTTTGGCTGTTGGTGATTTTCAGGTGGGTATGGGTGCAGCCCACCAGAGCACATGCAAACAGGAAAAGAGAGCTGACAGTAACAGAAGACTCACTGAATGGGCCTAGTAAACTAGTTATAGCCAGCGATAGGAGCATTCTGATTGGCTGACCAACTCCTAACTTTTGATTCAGGGTGCTAGTATCATTAATAAATGCTGTATTCAATATAAAAGGGAAAAGGACAATCAGTGGCGGCTGGTTTGTATTTATAGCAGGGGGAAAGGGAGAGGGAGGAATACAATAAAGGTATATATATTTTTAAAGATAAAGAAAAGGCACTTACCTCACACAACAGGTCTACATCTCCTCACAGCATCCTCCTCTCGTCTTGACTCTAAGGCGGCATGGGTACCAGGAAACAGCACTTCCAAATCCTGACACTGGTTTCATGCTGGTAGCCAGCTTAAGACAGCTGGGTTAGAGAAGTTTAAAGTGCGCATGTCAGGCTGGCACTCGCAAGACGGCCGGCAAAAGCGACATGCACACTTTAAACTAAAGTACACAGCTCCCTGCTGCAGCAGAGCAGAAGTAGCCCTGCGCTGTCCTGAAACTCCATTCAGGACAGGGTGCTGAAAAATAAAATGGTAATAAAGAAAGTTTATTACCATTTTATTTTTCAGCACAGGGGTATTTTTTTGGGGGGGTGACACTCCTCCGCTCTCGTGGAGGAGCCAGCCTCACCTGAGAGCAATGGATGAACAGAAATTGTCGGTTATGTGCTAATGGTTAAATACCAGCAAACTTGCAAATTTGGGAGACAGTGGCGCACATAATAGTACTTGTCAATGTCATTTGGCCAAGAAACATAGAGAAACATGTAAGCGCCACCGAAATGTTTGCATCACAGTCATATATTCCACAGACAACCAAAGCACTCAGAGGTCACAGGTGATTGGCTTTGCTCTATGTTTACATGCTAAATTGCCTGTGGCACATGCAGAACCAATTAAACCTTCTATTTCTCCAGCGAATTTCAGGAGGTTATTCTATCCTTTCTCCTTTTGTATATTGATCAAGGTAACGTTCACGTTGACAATCTACTGAAATCTTCCACTGCACCTCTCAAAGTAATTATACATGCGACCACCTCACCCATCTCTAATGCAAAAATCTTCGAGCATATCCCCCAGTTTCTAAACAACTACACTGGCTGCCTCCAGAAGCTCACATTAATTTCAACTTTGCCTGTATTACTCACAAGGACATCCGTACCTGTCTTCCATCTTACCTCAAAAACAAACTCAATACAAAAGGTAGCAAAAGATCTACAAGAGGAAAAACAAAACTCCCTCGTAAAACCCCTAAAAAATGGAAAAAGCTAAACACCTAGCCAACCTCACTCTTAGACTTTGGAACTTTATCCCTGCTGCTCACAAAATGAACCAGAACATCCAATCATTCAGGAAAAACCTTAAGACTTATTCTGATGTCTAATTGTCTGTCTCTCCAGAATGACGGCCACCCTCTGTCCTGTTCTAATATCATGCTCCACTTCGCTCCCCAAAGCCCCTCAACTATTACCCGTTATCTGTATCTCCAATTTGTTGTATGTAAAACACTCTGATGCCCTTGTGGCTTGATCTGTGCTATGTAAATACCTACAAGAAAATACAATAATAAAAATACTACTAAAGAAGACTGTCACAGACTGACATCACCAGTTTGTACATGCTGCAGAAGATTGTTCACTACCACTACCACTCTCTCCTTTCTACCTTCCTCACCCTTCCTCAATGACAAAGTGAAGATACAAAAATGACATTTAAAACTATAGCTGGGTGTTAGAAATTGGGTTTCTGATTGGCAGAGGTTTGCACCCTGATCAAGCAGGAACCACAGTCATATTCAAAGTAAGCCACAAACACACTCTAATTAACCTGTGCTCATCCTCTGGTAGCTTAGCACAGAGAGGTCAGGCTTAATTTAAGAGGTAATGTATAAAGTATTTGTGCAACACTTCAAACAGTAAAACAGTGAAAGAATTACACAAAAAGATACCAAACCTAGGTAAAAAATAGAACTTAATGTAATAAATACAACAAGATCAAAATTACAGAAAATTGTTTTGAGTTTTTGAAGATTAAACTGTAAAATAGTGCTTAGAAGACAACTGCACCAAATGGAGATTTCTGGTTGCACCAGACTTGGACAAAGTCAAAAGCTCAGGCCGACCATGATGGAGCACAAGGCACCTACAGGGACCCAGTAAGACCCGCTGAAAAAAGGACCTTAATCTTATTTGGGTCGATGTTGAAGATGCGGGGTGCAGCAGAAGCAACAGGCCGATGTCAATCCCGACAGCAGAGGGGATGCATCGGCTTTCCCCATGCAGTAGAGGAGATGCATTGATTTTCTCCATGCAGCAGTGGCGATGCATTGATTCTGAGATGCAGTGGGTCTGGAGGAGATGCACAGGTCTGTCCGTCCAACAGCGGTAATGCGCTGATTCTGATCCATGCAAAGGAGCAATGCACCAGTTCCAATCCCTGCAACAAGAGAGATTGGCAGGTTCCGATCCACGCAGCAACAGAGATGTGCCCAGTTGACAGCAGATGCATTGATTCTGCTGGGCCAAGCACCTTAGGCCTCACTTCCAAGTCTCCAGCACTAGGGTGGCACCACTTGGCAGGCCAGACTCATAGATGGTAGAGTCCAGGTGCAGAGGTGGGTTGGCTGGAAGTCTTTCATGTCTCTGAGACTTCAGGTCAGAAGGCTAGTTGAGCAACCCTTGGAGTTACTCTGAGTTCTGAGTTGGAGTAATACAGGTCCAGTCTTTCTCATTCCCAGGCAAGAGAGCAGCAGGCACGTCAGCACAACAAAGTAGGAGTCCAGCAAACAGCAGTCCAGCAGAGTGGCAGGCCTTCAGCAGCACAGCAGTCTTTCTTCCTAGTATTGAATGCGCAGGTTGAGAAGTGTACTGAAGTTTTGGTGTCAGAGGGTCAGTGCTTATAACCAGTTGGGCTTTTGAAGTGGGGGAGACTCCACATATGCCTTTGAAGTGCACAGAGTCCCTGCCCTTCCTGCCTTGGCCCCAGATTCACTACAGGGGGTTATGCAGCCCTTGGTGTGTAGAGAGGATACAGTCTATTCAGTTGTAAGTAAGGCTGGGCCTCACTCCTCCCTTCCATGCTATCAAGGCCCATCAGGTCACACCTAAATTCCCATTGTGTGTGGCTGTCTAAGAGGAATATACATAGCCCAGCTGTCACCTCACCCCAGATATATGGTTAGAGACAGACAGCAGGCACTAAATGGCTAGAGTAAGAAAATGCCAACTTACTAAAAGTGGCATTTTCAGAATTACAATTTAAAATCAGACTTCACCATAAGTTGTCATTTTAAATTGTAATTCCAAAGACACCAAACTTGAAAAACTTCTTTCTTCCAGAGTGTGACTTACACTTATAATTTGTAATAAGGTATGTTAGCCTGTGGGAGAGATAGGCTTTGCAGTAGTGAAAAACAACTTTGGGGGTTTTTCACTACTGGGACTTATAAAACTTTTTAAATACACTGCACCCTGCTCTTGGGGCTGTTGAGGGCCTACCTTAGGGGTGACATATGTATTAAAAAGGAAAGTTTTGGCCTTGCAAAAGGTTGACTTTGCCAGGTCGACATGTCAGTTAAAACAGCACACAGCCTCTTCAGTAGCAGGCCTCAGGCATGTTTAAAGGGCTACTGAAATGAGTGGCACAATCAGTACTGGTAGTACTTAATTTACAGGCCCTGGACACATGTAGTGCACTTTACTAGGAACGTATAAGTAAATTAAATATGCCAAGTGGGAGTAAGCCAATGTTACCACATTTTAGGGAAAGGAGCACAAGCCCTTTACCACAGGTTAACAGTGGAAAAGTGTGCAGAATCCTAAGGGCACCAAAAACGAAGTTAGCAAAAAACAGGAGTGTAGATCTGAAGGCAAAAGTTAGGGGAAACAATGCCAAACAATGCCAAGGATGCCAAGTCTAACACTGGGCATATACTAACTTATCTGCCGCTTGTTCAGTTTATCTACCTGTTCACTCAAAACCTCAAAACCAAATTACATTGATTGTGTTCACAATCAAAAACGTCTTTCACTATATTTCAACTAAAGTGCTAATATACTGATTTTGTTTAGTAACATACTCACTAATTATATCCAGCCACATACTCTAACACATGTACAGCTAACCAAGCCTTTTTGCTTACCCCTTCATGAAGTTTAAAGCATGGGTGTGTTCATTTCCTTAAGAACGTTCTTCTGTAATTAGCCAAAATACACAACTTTTGCCCTTCAAAATTGGCTTTCTATGTAATGGCTCACAGATCATCAACAAATAGGAGGATTTATGTGTATTAAGTTGAGTTAATAATGCATTTTGCCAAGCCCTTGTGTGAGAATATGAGGCCTCTTATTTTATATAATCTTTTTTCACAGTATTTCTGAATGCTATTATATGCATGCTTTATTCTTTGTTATGTATCTCCATTCCCTTGTGAGTAAAAACATGAAGATGTGCCAAATGTCTGTTCTCACAGTTGGTCGCAAAGTACATTACACTTTCTCTGTTTTTCTTCAACTCTCTGTTACATCATGCTAAATAAGATTATTGAATCTTTATGAATATTTGCACTTCTTGTGATACACTTACTAATAATTTCCATTGCTCCCTATAAATTGCTGGTGTGCTTGGTTTGGTATTGTATTGCTCTTACAATATACACGTACCTTACCTAGTATAAAGAAACCATCTCTTCCTAGTTTCCATGTACTAAAGTGGGGCAAGTGGACAACAGCTGACGATGCAGCGTAGCTCTGCGAACTCTGCAATCAACACCCAGTATGCTGCATTAGCTGATATGTTCTGGCCGAAGAGACATTGTTGCTTGACACTGAAGGGGAAGGAACAGGTACTGATAAGGGGACAGCACGTATTATGGAGAGTCCTTGGTGCAATTTGAAGATTGCCAACTGGAATTGGTGGTTGGGCTTGTTCACCACAGGGCCAACACAGAGCTCCTTGTGCTGGTCAACAAGACGAGACGAGGGCATCAGAGGGGGATTTCATCATTTTACAGGAGCTTTGTGGTGCCATAGTCCTGCAAGACACCCAGCCAGCTTCACAGCCAAACAGGCCAAAGTGTTGTTAGGTCACCATGATCTAAGCAAAATGTGAACAAGTTCGTGCAGGTGTTATGCTGCGGATGGCCTGAAGCTCTCAAATAAAGCTACTACCAATGGACTGCTACACTGACTATCGAGAAAACAGGATGCAGTAAGACTGACTACATGCCTGGGTTCATGGTCTGTTAAATGAAGGCCCTCCTCCACTTTTATGATCTGTGATGTTTACTGGACTGACACCAGTAAGGTGTTCTGATTGCGCCAATCTGACTGCCTATTGTTAACAAAAGGAAACAATTGGCATATAATGGGGATCAATTATAACCAATGTTTCCTCTAATTTGTTTTCTCCTGTATGCAGCATTAAAGGATCTCTGTGTATTCCAGCCAAGGCTGCATGCACCAGTCATGCAACAACTTACTATGTATGTGATCACAGTGCATGAGGTACGAATGTCAGTTGGTTCTGCTACTCCAAATTAAATGTAAAAGATGCGTTTGGACTCACTCAGCTGCATTTAATGATCACATTTAAGACAGATCTACTAATATTGCTGTATTTTACACTAAAATGATCATACCAGCACCCATGTTTGTACCATTAAGTAAATTTACTTTCAATAGTGTGGGAGAGCATTCAATAGAGCTCTGACATTTTGCCATGTCAGACATGAGTAGCTGATCCAGCAATGTTTTTTTTCCATTGCATAATTTGTAGTTTTCCACTACATTATAAAAACAAGACTACCAGTGCTACAATGCAAAGTGAAAAAGGATTGAATGAGCTAGCCATGCTTGACATTGGACAGCAGGAGATGAGCTCGCAAGGTCTTACACTGAAGATCAGGTTTATGCACCCCACAGCATTGACTTGGCAACTGGCATTTGAATTGGTTGCTATTTGTTGTACTATTCTACTTGTGTTATATTATACCAGATCCTACTAACATCCTTTAATGACATTAAACATGTACAGCACATCCCATTTTAGCCAGTTTCCAGACTACACACCCTGATGTTCTTTAGTTGTAGAAACTACTTTATAATGATTTCAAACTGTAAAGTGGCAAATGTACCTATGGATATATTTGGGTATTCACAGCATAGCAGTTATGGTAATACAACATGCAGTTCCACTGAAACAGAGACAAAAATAAACAAGCACGCACAAGAAACCCCTCTTGTGACTGAGGTAGCAATGTTTGCCCATTAGCAAAAAGCTCAGCCCTGTAGAGCGCTGATGTCTAACTCAACACGATATTAAATATGACCAGTGTAGTGAATCTCACACTAAAGGCTGGGCCGCACTTATAAGTTAGAAACCATGCTGGCTTGTTGCAATAACATCATTTGGAGGGACCCTAGGACCAGCAGAGACCTAGGTCCAACAGTTTGTGCGCTCAAAAACTAGGGCCCTGAAAAGGACAATCCCTGACCCTATTAGACGTGTCCACAGAGCGGGGAGGCATGGGTGGGTGTAAGAAATCTGCAGCTCGATAGAGTCTCTACCAGATAATGCATTATCGAAGGTAAGTAACTTGTTCATCTGACTTCTAGCTGCAGAGTCCTTACCTTAGAATAGATACCCAAGCCATAACCTCCCGGCAGTGGGCTGCGGACATATCTTCTTCACTCTAAAAAGTCCACCAGGACCGAACAGGCAAAGTGTCAGTCTCTACAGACCTGATTGTCCAGTCAGTAGTGTCTTGCAAATGCATGCAATGATGTTCACCTTATATCCATGACTGGAACACGTTGTGCTAGCTCAGTGGTAGCATCGTTGCCCCTGGTGGAATGAGCCCTCAAGCCCTCAGGAGGCTGCTTCTTGGCAAGTGCGTAGCAGACCTTAATACAGAGACGACCCAGAATGAAATGGTTAGTTTCTGCACTGCTTGACCTTTCTTTGCTCCCTCATACCCGACAAAGAGTTGGTCATCCACCTGGAACTCTTTTGTGCAGTCAAGGTAGAACAACAATGCTCTTTTTGGGTCCAGCCGGTAGAGTCGCTCCACTTCTTTAGAGGGATGCAGTGGAGCAAAGAAGGTGGGCAGGGTGATCTTTTGACCCAGGTGAAATGGGGTCCCCACCTTTGGGGAGGAAAGATGCACGAGTTCTAAGAACCACCTTGGCCGGAAACATGGTGAGATATGGCAGCTTAGTTGAGAGAGCCTGCATTTCAGATGTTATTGCCACTAAGAAGGTTGCCTTGATGGTAAGCAGCCAGAGGGGACAGTTATGTAATGGCTCACAAGGAGCACACATGAGAAATGTGAGAACTAGATTTAAGTCCCACAGAGGCATAACAAAGGGCGTAGGGGCAAACATATGTACAAGCCCTTTGAGAAATCTATGTACAATAGGCGATTTAAATAATGAAGGCTGATCAGGCTGCCGAAGGAACACCAATAAGGTGGAAAAATAGCCTTTGAGAGTGCCCAAGGCAGAACCCTACTGGGCAAGGGATAAGATAAAGATTGTCAGAGGGAGAAGAAGAAAGAGGATTAATAGATCTTTCAGTACAATAATTTACAATGCGTTTCCAATGGTAGGTGTATACCGTCTTAGTGGAGAGACGCCTGGCTGCTAGAATTTACAGACTTTGGGAGGAAGGTTGAGGGCTGGCAACTGTCGCCGCACAATCGCCATGCATTAAGGTGCAGAGTTGACAGGTTTGGGTGTAGCACCTTTCCCTGCTGCTGTGACAGAAGATCTTCCTGAAGGGGCAGCCTGATCGTAGGATTGATGCTCATTTTTATAAGCTCAGGATACCAGACTCTCCATTCCCAGTCGGAGCCACCCGGTTTACTTGGGCCCGGTTGTTCTTGATTTTCTTGAGAACTCAGGCAGAAGTGGCATGGGCAGAAAGGCATACAGGAGGCCTGAACTCCACTTGGGATGAAAAGTGTTGCTGAGCGAGTGCTGCCTTAGAAACTCCAATGTGCAATGCTGCTGACATTGTGTGTTCTCTGCAGAAGTGAACAGATCTAACCAAGGCTCTCCCCAATGCTGAAAGAGTCCTTGTGCCATCTCTGGGTGGAGACACGACTCATGATCCACTAGGCATCGACGGCTGAGTTTGTCTGCCCTGGCGTTCAGAGAACCTGCCAGGTGTTGAACCACCAGGGTTATGCCCTGCTGTTCCAGCCATGTCCAGAGACCCAGGGCCTCTTGACAAAGGATCCACGACCCCACACTGCCCTGCTTGTTGCAGTACCACATTGCAATGGTGATGTCCATGAACACCTGCACCATCTTCCCTTCTACAAGAAGAAGAAACACTTTTAATGCCAATCGGATCGCTCAGAGTAATTTGATATGGACCATCTAAAACCAGAAGCCTCTGATCTCTACCTCTCCAAGATGGCCCCCCATTCCAGAAGTGACACATCTGTCACTACTGTGAGATCTGGTTGGGGAAAGGAGAGGAGTCTGCCTCTGACCCGATCGCAGTTCACTAACCACCACTACAGATCTTTTGCAGTTCTCTCCGAGATCTGAACTGTGTTGTGAGATTCCTCCGATGCTATGCCCATTGGAACTTCAGGTCCCACTGCAGAACCCTCATATGCCATCTGGCATATTTGACTAACAGGATGCAGGAGGCCATGAGGCCCAACAGTCTCAGAGTCTGTCTCACTGAAATCCAGGATAGAAGCCGAAACATCATAATCATAACCTGAATATCCTGGACTTGCTGCTCGGGAGGATAGGCCTGAAACTGCACTGTGTCCAGAGCATCACAGGTGAAAGGGAGCACCTGAGAGGTAGTCAGGTGTGACTTTGGCACATTTATAGTGAATCCCAGCGAATGCAGGAGGTTTGCCATAGTCTCATGGTGAGTGACGACAGCCTAGGGCGAAGGAGCCTTCAACAGCTAGTTGTCGAGGTAGGGGAAGACTGAAACCCCTAACCTGCGCAGACGAGCTGCTACCACCACTATCACGTTGGTGAACACCTGAGGGGCACTGGTGAGACTGAAGGGGAGCACGGTAAACTGAAAGAGCTCATGGCCCACCTTGAATGACAAGTAACGCCACTTGGCAGGCAGAATGGGGATGTGAAAGTACGCATCCTGTAAGTCCACCGCTACCACCCAGTCTCCTTGGTTTAGGACA
The DNA here is from genome assembly GCF_031143425.1 of Pleurodeles waltl. Classification (NCBI taxonomy): domain Eukaryota; kingdom Metazoa; phylum Chordata; class Amphibia; order Caudata; family Salamandridae; genus Pleurodeles; species Pleurodeles waltl. Next base: position 344,911,306 of record NC_090438.1, read on the forward strand.
GACAAGACCAGAGCCAGAGTGAGCATCCTGAGTTTCTCCTTTTTGAGGAAGAGATTGATGTCCAACAAATCTAGAATAGGCCAAAGACCCTTGTTCTTTTTGGGGATCAGAAAGTAGCAGGAATAACAACCACTGCCTACTTCTGACATCGGGACACTTTATATAGCTCCCTTGGCCAAAAGAGTCCTAACCTCCTCGCTGAGCCAGACTATTTGATCCTCCAAAAGCCGTTTTTTAGCAGAGGCATAGGGGGAGGGAAAGTCCTTCTGTGTGATCTGCAAGACCCATTTGTCTGATGTTATGGACCACCAGTAAGAGAGATGAAATTGAATCCTCACTCCAACTGGACGCATATGGTCTTGCAGAATCACACTAGGAGGAGGGGGGATGGGTGGTGGACGTCTTCTGCCCAGACCTTCTGGGTCTGAGGGTACCATGATCTCATCCCCGCACAGGATACTGACCTGAGGGAGGACGGTGACTGGTCTGTAGATGGAATGGTACCCCATCTCTTCCAAAGCCTCAAAACGGGGCCAAAGACAGACTGTTGGTGAGGGGTCGCCGAGAAGCCCAAGGACTTGGCCGTAGCCCAGGAGTCCTTGAAGCACTCCAGTGTCAAGTCTGCCTTTTCTCCAAATAGGTGGGACCCATGAACGGGCATGTCCATAAGTCTTGCCTGGACATCCCCCAAAAAGCCAGATGTATGAAGCCAGGCATGGCAACGAAGGGCCACCATCGACAAAATCACTCTACCCAACCAGTCTGTCGTGTCCAAACCACACCTGATAGTAAACTTGGTTGCATCACTCCCAACTTTGACTGCTTGTGAGAGAGTGTCCTGCACACCCTCTGGGTCCTGAGGCAGGCATAAAGTATGGAGTATGTCAAGGAGACCAGATCCTCGGGGCCTGTGCACGTTCCCAACATGCTCACTACTAGACAGCTCCAAAACTGTGATAGAAATATCACAGAGCCTGAGAGAGTCCAAGTTGGGGAAAAGGGGATTAGGTAGGGAACAGCTGGGAAGGAGACCTGTAGGAAGCAAAAGGTTAAACAACACAATATCAAGATATAATCACAGTGATTTTCACTAGACTATGGTTCTAAGCGTTCTCATACTGTAACCATGGATAACCTAAGAAGTGACTATCACTAGACCTCAAGAACTCTGGGTACCTGGAAAAATCAAGAATGGTTAATACAATGTTTCATATGGGCTTTTCATGAAATGTCACATACTGTCTAGGAATACAAGAACCTTCTAGAATAATGTTTCAGAACAAACATTGCATTTTAAAAATGAGGACAAAGGCAATCTGAAACATTCCCAGGAAAACAATAGAAATTGTACTAGGAACTTAATTTGCACAAAGAATGTCTCATTTTTAATTTAGCGGCTTCACAGAAAATCCAGAAGCCCAGGATAAATGTGTGCACTTCAACAAACACTACACATCAAAGTTTTAATTGGCATAAAATGATCGCGCACACTGTTGCCGATCTGAACATCAAGTTTTACATGCTGGAAATGAATTGTGCACACTGCTGATTCGAACAAGAATATGCAAATGCCATGAAATGATCGTGCAAGCTTTTGCTGATCTGAACACCAAGTTTTACATGCGGGAAATGAATCGCGCACACTGCCGATTCGAACAAGGATATGCAAATGCCATGAAATGATCGCGCAAGCTTTTGCCGATCTGAACACCAAGTTTTACATGCGGGAAATGAATCGCGCACACTGCCGATTCGAACAAGATTATGCAAATGCCATGAAATGATCGCGCAAGCTGCCGACGATCTGAACATCAAGTTTCACATGAGAGCAATGACTTGCGTACTCTAAAAGTTACACAAGTAGGCCCAAAATTCAAGAGTCTTTGAGAACGGGGTCGGGGGCCCAGCCCAACCTCCGCCTTACCACCCTGCTCAAGGATCACCAATATAATGTGGGGCAGGCCTGGGACATCAAGGTAGGCCTCCGGAACAGGAGCTCAGGAAGTTGCTGCTGCTCTGCACCGGGACCTCTGAATAGTGAACAGGTGGAGCTGGGCTGGCTCCCTTATATAGAGTCTGGCCCAGCCCACAAACCACACCCAGTCATGCTGCAGGGAAAGCTTCTAGAAGGTCCTAGAAAGGGACCACACCCTAACACACTCAGTAAGCCTGCAGCAATACATTGCAAATGAACAGTTATTGCAAACATCATTAATAGGTTTTTTCAAGGTTAAGGTCTGCAATGCAAAAGGTTAACATACTGCATATAAGTACAATGCATGAATTATTCCCTTGCATAAAGGCTGAGTTTTTGCATTTCCGTTGCCCGTAGAGCGCGTACTGTCCTGATGTTGACAGAGTATGGGAAAAGTGGCCCAATAGGCATGAAGTGGAGGAAGAAAACATCTTCTTCCCAAGCTGGTCCAGCCTCTTGGATTCCCTATCCGGGAGAGCGGAAAGGAAGGCGCCATGGGAAGTGGAGGCTTGGACCACCAAGCTCTCTGGGGTGGGGTGTTGTGTGATGATGCTAGGATCATTTGGAGCTAGGCGATGTCAGCGGCCAAATGTTCTATTTACAGGTGCCCCTGTGCTGGGTTTGGATCATGTTCGCAGCAAGACATTAAAGGGTAACATTGGTTCCGATGTGGAAACCCAATGCTGAAGCACCTCAGTCAGGAGGTTAGTCCTGAATGGCACCGTAGACAGATCTAGGCCCAGGACCTCAGCTACCCTACGTTCCACCATAGCATACGATGCTCCCTCCTCCGTAGGCACTGTAGGAGGTAAAAGCATGCCAGTATCTGGAGAGGTGTCCAGTCCACTAGTCACTCCTAACTCCTATACCAGTCCATTTGCTCCTACTGAGACTCCAGAGGGTACTCAGACCCCTCCTGTTTCTCACCAATGCCTGGCTGATCAGAGAAAGGTTCAGACAATGATCTAGCACCTGTTGGCACCATTGGTGCCGGAATCGGCATTGTGTGAAGCTGTTCCAGCTCCAGATCATCGGGTATTAGAATGGGGCTTCTGCTACTGGTGGGTGCCGGTGGCGTGTCGATATCGGGAGCGACACCAGAGGAGGCCGACTTGGCATTGTAACAGATCCGATATCAGATCCAAGATACTCCATCAGCACTGAAGCCACTGACATGGAACCTGATGGGGCCCCTGCTGGCCCTGTGGGGCCCAAAGGTGCACTGGCAGGCTTAGCCCGCTCAAATACGAGATGTATGGCCTCATAATCCTCTTTGAGTTGAGCGGGGGTCACTCAGGCTCCCGGAAAGGGAGGAGGCTCGAAGTCAGCCCAGACAACTGCTCCGCAGGACTGTGCCTGAAACGTCAACGTTCCTGACTCACCATGTCGGCCGACGGGCGAGGTGAATTCAAAGTCCGCTTGGACTTCTTCTTCTTCTTGTGCCTCTTCCCCGGGTGCCCGCAGGACCTCGAGTGGGACGAAGAGGACTTCGAGATCCTGGAGCGGTCCCACAACCACCTCCTTGACCAGAACCGTGACCTCTGAAGAGTCGCACCAGCCGGCACAACTTCGAGTTGTGGTCTCGGTCTAAACACCAGAGACATACCTTATGGAGGTCTGTCACCGACATGGCACAGTGGGCATGCACGTCTTCTTAGATATCATCCTTAACATAGACAACAAAAATCTTCAACAAAAAGCTGAAAAAAGACCTGTCAAAAAAGACAGAGGGTAAATCGATTCCAGATCTGCACTTTAACCAGCATGGAAGGAAAACAATTGACATACGTGTGCCAAGGTGGTGCCTTTCCAGGCAACCGTGATGCCACAGATGCATCCAACGGTGCTGCCAACGCCAGAAATTCTAAGGTAACATATGGAATTTGCAGCTAGAAGTCTCTGTCAGACAACAAAGGTATGTGATTTTGAGCAAAGTGCTTGTTTCAGGCCTAGGGATGTGAGAAAGTTATGCTGCTCTTGTCTGAAGCAGAGAAGCCTCTGGGCTATACATTTGGTATCAGCTGCTCAATTATTTTCACAAAATACTGTAGCAGCTCTCCTGTGGAGATAAATGAGGGAGCAGGGTGTGTGTAGAAATCAGCATCCTTCTGCTTTGAAATGCTCTAAGTGCCCACACACTTCTTGGACACTACTTCCAAACCATGAATGATGGTGTGCATCAAGAGAACCTCTTGTGCTGCTCATTTTAAATGGGCACTTGGCAAAGTCTCTCTTTGTGCATGTTTGACGTGCAAACTCCTAAAGGGAACGTGGCCACTCCTAAGAGGAAAGAGGCGTTCACAAGCAAGCTTTCTTAAGGGAACAAAGATTGTATGTAGCCTGTAGTAATATTTTTTCTACAATGAAATCATGAATTTTCAATGGGAGCCTGACAATGAGACACTGTCTGCTGGTCAACACAATGTATTGGAAGTGACGAACAATAAATATGTCTGCAATGTAGTTTTATGCGTAAAAGTCTTTACATACATTCATACATTAACATATATATCACAGACATACACCATAAGAAAATGCACACATTATCATTTTGTTCCTTGTCTCTGTTAGTATATACATCATAGGTGTTTATCTAATAATTTCAGTTCATAATCCACCTGGAGGTTATCACAATGGTAAGGAGTCAAACTAAGACCTCGCCTTTATTATTTGCTCCTTTCAAAGAAACTTAATTAGTCCATAGTCCATTTTGTACACATAGGCTCCTCCAGTTTTAAGGATAGGTGCATCTCTGCAGTATTGAATAGTGACCTCCTCATGACAAAAGAGAGAGAAGAAAATAAATACTGCATGAAACATACCGGTTATCACAAACCATGATGTCAATAGACTAAACTTCCAATGCACAAGTATTTGATCTTTCAAAAATTATCATTGCATGAAGGAAGCTGAAATTGAAGCCTGTAGCCCACAAGTGCTCAAAGAACAGTAACCTACACTGGGAGTTTCCACACAAACACTTTGAACTTCCTTTTACAATTACAATTTTGTCTATTGATTGTTATATGAAAAGTGCTGCTTATTGTGTTTGAATATTTAAAAGGTTGAACCATTAATTAGGTTGTGCATGACTGTGGGCATAAGTGACATTCCTCCAATTTTGTTGGCCCAACACGTGGTGTTGCTGTCAAAACTCTCTATGTCATTAAGGTCCTTAAATCCAGATTAGTGGTATTTAGATCCATGTGAAACGCTGTGGCACAACCCAGGTCCACTGACAGTGCTGACAGTTATTAGATTGCTTTATGAAACGTTATGTGTTTGAGAGGCTGTGAAATATCTTGGGGGAAAAAATATGGGTTTGGTAGATGGGGATATACTTTTAGTTAGTGGTATTGTGGTCATGTTGTTGAGGATAAGTACTTGCTTGATGGTGGCATTCTGGACTTTGTTGAATAGATGTTATGCAGTTCCATTGTAAAATCTCTGACTTAATCTAGGTTTGACAAACGTTGTTGTGGGTTTTAAACTGGAGGGAGGGGTTGTTCAGATAAGGAAATATACATAATAGAGTAATCATGAAGTGCTATTTCCTTACCTTGTTTACCGTCAAGTGGGAGTTTGAAGTCCAAGGTTATACCTATATCCCTTACCTCTGTGGAGGTGGCAGGCAGAAAGTCAAGTTCCATAGCACAGAATGTTATTCAGTCATAGTATTTCCATACCCAAATGTTTTAGACTGGTTTAGTTTAAGATGATTTGTAGCATCCAGGTATCAACTTCCTACAAGCCCTCTGTAATTCTAGCCCTCAAAGAAATGATGGTTTTCAATTTTTTTTTTTTCTGGGTGTTTTCAGCATAGTTATAACAAGTATGTTTAAAGGTTTTTATTAGCTTAGAGAGTGGGATCAGGTTTATATGAGATGGGTTGAGTATAGAAGTAGTGCAGTAATTCAATGAGAATCTATGGTGTTCTTGAGTTTGTTTATAGATTGTGATAAGTGCTAATTCAGTGCAAATTCCTGATCCGAATCCTGTCGGTCGGTAAGAGAGGAGGTTGTTTTTAATAATGAATTATGAAATCTTAATAGTTTCTGCTTCTTCAATAAGTTTCTCAGAAATGGTCAAATGTATATGGGTCTGAATTTAATGTGTTCTAGGGGTCCAGTAAATAATAACCCTTGCTGGTATGGCAGCAGAGATAGGTTTGAGAATGTTCTTGATTATGTATGGTGGGCATATGTAAGTGAAATGTCTAGCTACCCTGACTGAGGTAATATGGCAAATTGTTTCTTTTATGGATAGTTAGTTATACAGAAATAGTTTTGGCTAATTGTTGTTGCGGTCATGATTTGTCTCAGTTGATGGTGTAATTTTGTTAGCACCTGCAGTAGTTAGGATATATATGTCTTTGGATTCTTTAGTCAGCCATCCAGCAAATGAGTTGAATAGTTTTTGGGAATGATTGGTGCAATTTGGTATGTAGCCTGGTTGTTAGAATTCATAGAAGATTTTTGATAATTATTTGGTTGAGTTGGTGGCATTTGTGATGTGCTGGGAGTAGTGAGATCCCTTATCAGTTTTTATACATGCCTTGTAAATTCTGTCTTATCCCTGCATCATTCTATTTTCATCCTCATCAAGTGCTTCTTCACTGTCACTCAAGCATTCTATTTTACATTTTTTGTGTATGTACCACTATTGAGGCAACACACCTTCTGGTATGGCTGCCTAAGTCTTGATTATTTAGCTGGAGCTACAATATTGAAGACCTTTGTGAGCCAATTGGTTATCAGTGGGCTCATTTAGTGGGTAGCCAAGAATTACTCCTAGAAAGAGTTGACATTGAAAGTCTTCCATGGCCTTCATTGTGCTATTGCTATTTGGTGTTGTTGATTGCAGTCTATAAAACCGGGGCCACAACATACTAAAAGAAGATTCTGAGTTCCTTTAAAGATGCAGTCATACACTGGGGGTGAGGATGGTATGGTATATTGAGGACAACCTTGTTGGTGGCCAGAGAGCATGAGAAGACAAAAAAGTAAAGACAAAGTTCGGCCACTACTTAGAAGAATCAACAAAGTCACACATACCTAACAACTGTGCATAAAAGCTGTGGAAAAGTGGAGGAGACAGAAATTATGGACTTCTGCTGTAGTGGAAAATGGTAGACCTCACTCTGTTCATCTATCACTAATGAACAGGGGTCATGGGCATGCTGCGGCAGGGCCAGATTCATGCACAAAGTGACAATGGTATTAACACTGCTGGTACTACCCACTATGCATCAGTTCCGCCAGTGGATATTTAGAATACATCCTGCATGAAGTGCTATACTTATGTATCACAACCTAATACTTCTCAAATAGGGCACATTGCAAAAACACATCTTTCCAACCGAACTTGCAATACCAGTAACCACTGTTGCAATACATGTAACCACTGTGGACAGTTTCATTGCTACAACACCACACTAATGGAAATTGCCAACTGTACAAATATAAGCTAACCTAATGTAACCACCCGCTTTTGCTTTTGTGTGATCACTGACTTTTTGCATCAGGCCCTTTGCATGGTGAATGCATTTGAGTAGAGTAAGTGTATTTAATTTTTTGATATATCTTTTTGATACAGCTAGATATAGCTGTTATGATACAGAAAATTGCGTTTTGATTTGATTGTTTGAAGAAACTATGTTTTGTATGAAGATTTAAATTATGAATACAATTTATAGTAATTTTGTGTGTATAATAAAGTTTTCATAGTGTTTTTTCTCAGCTCCGTTGTTGTTCATTCTTAATTAGTTTGTTAATCTTTTATTGTTCGATTAATAAAAATCAGTACAAAATTTTAATTGTGATAAAACCCAGAAAAATAATGCAATGTTTGAATTAAACATAATATACAAATGATGTAAAAAGATTTGTCACAGTAGATAGGGGAAGGAAGAAAGTAAACACAGTTATATTTTAGACATGATACTTGAGTAACATAAGTTTGTTCATGGTCAATTAGCTGGCCATGCAAGCTTGATATTCAAATGTGTCTATAATACCTCAGTTGTCAATTGAGGACCCACCGTCAGGTAATAACTGAGCCCTTGCTCCAAGCTTAATGGCTGCTTTGTTTAGGAATTGCACAAACTTGTAGATGGACTGCCTGTCTTGAATGTTCAGACTCTGAATTAATGGTTGTCTGCAAGTGCATATCACCAATGTTTTTAAGTATGGTGGTAGTAGCATTTTCCACAGATCTAATAGCTCCAGGCAAGTGCATAGAATAGGTAGTATTGTTGTAAAGCAAGTTTAGCCATGTTTTTATACACATTATTTAAGCAACTAGGCCTGCTGTTTGCACACTTTAGTCCAGTTACATTTTATTCAGCTTCATTTTAGCATTTTAGCACAGGCCACATTTGTGGTGCTGTTTTATTTTCTTTATCTAGTTGTTCTTTCGCCTAGGAAAGCATTGCGTGTCTAGCAAGACATTCTTTTCAGTTTGTGCTTTCCTCAAGATTGAGTTGCCGGCAAAGTGGTGCACTGTGCCCCAACATTCACAGAAACATACACATCCTTACGTAGGGACATTTTCTCAGAACAACAGCTGTTTCATTATAAAACACTTCTGTGTCCCATACACGTTAGAGGGAGATTCCAGCCAGATGACAATGATCGCATGCTGATTGCTGATTGCCTTCGGTACAGCTGCTTGCTTAGACTACTGGATCCCTGGCCTACATGGGGAAGGTGTCTTTCTAGACAACAGGCTTCCTTGCTCAGGTATGGGGGATGACGTCGTCCCACGGGGGAAACCTGAAAGATGGATTAGAGCTTATCATGCTGTGCTCTAACATAGCTATGTAGGAACCACATATATTACTCCTAGTGACAGTATGGTGGGACTTTTTCTCTGTTTCACTCTTATTGTCCCCATTTTGCTTCTAGCCTGTTTTATCATCCTAGTTATTGCAATTCATGCCATTTTATCTAAGATGCAGCTAATTCAATAGATCTTATTTGTAAGGAAATGCCTCCTTGGCATGGTTACCCCCTAACTTTTTGCCTTTGCTGATGCTAAGTTTTGATTGAAAGTGTGCTGGGACCCTGCTAACCAAGCCCCAGCACCCGTGTCCTTTCTCTAAACTGTACCTTTGCTTCCACAATTGGCACAGCCCTGGCACTCAGCTAAGTCCCTTGTAACTGGTACCAAGGGCCCTAATGCCAGGGAAGGTCTCTAAGGGCAGCAGCATGTCTTTTGCCACCCCTCACTCACCAAATGCACACTGCCTCACAGCTTGTGTGTGCTGGTGGGGAGAAAATTACTAAGTTGACATTGCACTCCTTTCAGAGTGCCATGCCAACCTCACACTGCCTGTGGCATAGATAAGTCACCCCTCTAGCAGGCTTTACAGCCCTAAGCCGGGGTGCACTATACCACAGGTGAGGGCATATGTGCATGAGCACTATGCCCCTACAGTGTCTAAGCAAAACCTTCGACATTGTAAGGGCAGGGTTGCCATAAGAGTATATGGTCTGGGAGTTGGTCAAACACAAACTCCACAGTTCCATAATGGCTACACTGAAATCTGGGAAGTGTGGTATCAAACTTCTCAGCACAATAAATGCACACTGATGCCAGTGTGCAATTTATTGCAACATGCACCCAGAGGGCATCCTAGAGATGCCCTCTGAATGCCAATCCGACTTCTAGTGCAGGCTGACCAGTTCCTGCCAGCCTGCCACAAACCAGACAAGTTGTTGGCCACATGGGGAGAGTGCCTTTGTCACTCTGTGGCCAGGAACAAAGCCTGTACTGGGTGGAGGTGCTTCACACCTCCCCCTGCAGGAACTGTAACACCTGGCGGTGAGCCTCAAAGGCTCACCCCTTTTGTTACAGCGCCCCAGGCATCCCAGCCAGTGGAGATGCCCGCCCCTCCCGTCACTGCCCCCACTTTTCGCAGCAAGGCTGGAGGAGATAATTAGGAAAACAAGGAGGAGTCACCCACCAGTCAGGACACCCCCTAAGGTGCCCTGAGCTGAGGTGACCCCTGCCTTTAGAAATCCTCCATCTTAGTTTTGGAGGATTCCCCCAATAGGATTAGGGATGTGCCCCCCTCCCCACAGAGAGGAGGCACAAAGAGGGTGTAGCCACCCTCCAGGACAGTAGCCATTGGCTACTGCCCTCCCAGACCTAAACACACCCCTAAATTTAGTATTTAGGGGCGCCCAAGAACCCAGGCAATCAGATTCCTGCAACCTGAACGACAAAGAAGGACTGCTGACCTACAAGCCTGCAGAGACTACAGCCGACGACAACTGCTTGGGCCCCAGCCCTACCGGCCTGTCCCCAGAGTCGAAAACCTGCAACCAGCGATGCATCCCACAGGGACCAGTGACCTCTGAAGCATCAGAGGCCTGCCCTGACCCCCAGGACCAAGAAACTCCTGTGAGCAGCGGCTCTGCTCAAAAACAGCGACATCTTTGCAACTTTCAAAGAACTCACTCTTCCCGCCGGAAGCATGAGACTTCACACTCTGCACCCGACGCCCCCGGCTCAAGATCCAGAGAACCAACACCACAGGGAGGACTCCCCGGCGACTGCGACCCCGTGAGTAACCTAAAATGACCCCCCTGGAACCCCACAGCGTCGCCTGCAGATTGAATCCAGAGGCTCCTCCTGACCGTGACACCTGTACCAAGCACTGCACGCACAGCCCCCAGGACCAGAAGGAACCGAACTTCAGTGCAGGAGTGACCCCCAGGCGACCCTCTGCCTAGCCCAGGTGGTGGCTTTCCCAAGAAGCCCCCACTGTGCCTGCCTGCACCTCTAGAGTGACCCCCGGGTCCCTTCATTGTTTAGTATCTAAAACCCGACGCCTGCTTTGCCCACTACACCAGGCCGCCCCTGTGCCGTTGAGGGTGTGTTTTATGTGCCTACTTGTGTCCCCCCCCCAGTGTTCTACAAAACCCCCCTGGTCTGCCCCCCGAGGTCACGGCTGGCAGACTGGAACTGGAGCACCCCTGTTCTCCATAGGGACCTATGTGTTTTGGGCATCTCTTTGACCTCTGCACCTGACTGGCCCTGAGCTGCTGGTGTGGTAACTTTGGGGTTGCCTTGAACCCCCAACGGTGGGCTGCCTATGTCCAGGAACTGAGACTTGTAAGTGTTTTATTTACCTCACAATCTAACCTTTACTTACCTCCCCCAAGAACTGCTGATTTATGCAGTGTCCACTTTTAAAATAGCTTATTGCCATTTTAACAAAGACTGTATACGATATTGCTTTTATTCAAAGTTCCTAACTCACCTGTGTGGAGTACCTTGAATTTTATGTATTTACTTCAAATCTTGAACCTGTGGTTCTTAAAATAAACTAAGAAAATATATTTTTCAATATAAAAACCTATTGGCCTGGAGTAAGTCTTTGAGTGTGTGTTCCTCATTTATTGCCTGTGTGTGTACAACAAATGCTTAACACTACCCTCTGATAAACCTACTGCTCGACCACACTACCACAAAATTGGGCATTAGAATTATCTAATTTTGCCACTATCTTACCTCTAAGGGGAACCCTTG